>NC_062545.1:32995970-33299000 GCF_016906955.1 Phacochoerus africanus
ATGTTTCCTAAAAACTTAAATTTAAAATAATGACTAGGAAGTCCTTAGCTCCCTGTAAGACAGAACTCTTCTGCCTCATGGTCAGCCACTTATGTCAACGGCAAAAGACATTACGAAAGCATAAGTCTCAATTGACAATGCAGAAACAGACTTTTAACAATCTTCAGTACTGCTATAACTAGCTTAGTATCCCTCATGGTTCAGCGGGTTAAGGATCCAGCATTGTTACCACTGTGGCTCTGGTTGCAACTGTGGAGTGTGTTGGCTCCCTCTTTCAGGAACTTCCACATGCTGCAGGTGTGGCAAAAAATAATAGTAATAAAATAAAAAAAAGTAAAATTAAAAACTAGCTCATTCTTGATAGACGCCAAGCACTTTTAGCCCAGCATCTATCTACTCATATTTTAAAAATTGATTAGAATGATCAAATTGAATAAAGTATTGGCCTACTACGTTTTATAACCAAAGCTATTTAAAACTTATTCTCACTTATGGACGTAATCATTAACAGCCAATTGACCTAAATTAACTCTGTAATAAAATCCTACAAAAATGTACTGGGGATAACAGTTACTCAATTTTCAAAAGTAAATTCTCCTTTTCTCCCACGGTTTGTGGAACAACCCAACTGAATATTGGATTTAAGTCATTTCTCCTTTATTAAATTGTAAACCTAGGTTTCCTAAATTAATACTCTAATTCCTCTCTTAAAGAATATTTGAGTTATATTTTTAATAAGGCCTTAGAAAGAATACTTGCTTTCACAGCTAATGAATACTTTTTAGCAATTACCAAAAAAAGAGGGGAGAAAAAGCTTAACTCTGCCAAGACCAGCTCAGCAGAATGGGGCTGAAGAACGGGTGCTGTGAAACTCAAGGAAAAATGTTAACATAAAACAAGACAAAGAGACATTTATCTTAAGGTGGGAACCAGGGAACTCAAGGTCTCAGGGACCAAGAACCCTGCCTCAAAAAACCACACCGCTTTTATGGTGCTCTTTAGGATGACATCAAGTGAGGAGGGGCTATGGGTGGAGGATATAGGGTTTGTTTACTATTTTATAAATTCTTTTATTATTTTAAAAGCCACTTAGCTGGTAGAAGGTTAAGCTTTTACTCTGACCTTTAGGCACATAACAATCATTAGCATTTGAGTTAGCTATCTATGCATAGCATTTCAGAGAATCCTCACTGACCTTCCGCAAAGGGCATGCCTATTTGTGGCAACCCAGGCGTGCCTAGGTTTGCACCTTGGTTCTCTTTGCTAATGCATATTCTGCTAACGACCGCTCATAAACCACTTGGCCATGAGGTTCCTCTTTCTCTTATTTTTTAGAGGACATATCACGCTTGTGCAAACAGCGTGCCAATCTGCACAGGTCCAGGGTGCCTAGACCAACGCATTATGTCCTCATTCAGCTGACCCTCTGAATAACTTATGCCTTTAGGTCTTTGTTCTTAAGCTTAAGTCCTTTGCCAGCACTGTGACTGTTTTTCAAGCAGGAAGATGGGATAAAGTAAAGCAAGACAAGATGGAGTTTTCAGCAAAGAGGCTAAGAAAATATTGCATAAACATGTCTCACGACATAACTCCAAATATATCTTCCAATGCTCACTATAGAACCAGGTATATAATTTGCAGGGCCCAATGCGAAATGAAAATGTGGGGCCTTTTTTTCAAAAATTAAGAATTTCAAGACAGAAACAGCAGAGGGATAAACCAAGACTGGGCCTTTCCTAGCCTCGGGCTCTGTGCAATGCCCAGATCACATGTGCATGAAGCCAGCCCCATCACAGCTGTAATAACCCTATATGTGGTCTCTCACAGTTAATTGATGCTTCCTTTTTCACTGTATGGTAAGTTTAGATATGAGTATAAAGTTTGAACTCCATGACTTTATCACAGAATATTTTAGATACACTGAAGTGTGTTCAGGAGCACAGAAAATACAGGGGAAAATGGATTAAAATAATTCAAAAAATTAGGAGGAAGAGAGTGGGATAGAGAATAAGTCAGATCAATTCCTAGATCATGCATATCCTTTGTCACATTATAGAAATAGAACCTCAGTAGTGAATCCATAGTTAAAATTTAAAGAGTAGTTTAAAATATTTACAAAAAAGAAACAATAGTCTCAGATGATTTGTCAGCTGGTTCTACCAAATATTCAGTTAACTAATAGTTCCATGTTCATGAACTCTTCCAGAGAATAGAGAAAGAATATTCCCTAGCTCATTATATGAGGCTAGTATGAATCTTGTTACCTGTTTTGGGTAATGTTGTCCCTCTACTTTCCACTTGCCTTCTCTACTTTTTTTTTTTATATATATCCCTGGGGCTAGAAGCCTGCAAACTACATCTCAAAGACTTTGTCACCTGACTTTCTGTTAGTTTCTGCTGACTTGAGGCATTGACAAGAGTTTGAGAAATCAGAAAAATGGAGAAGTGACTACTTGTTTCTGGCAGCCCCTTCGGCAATGGCAGCTTCAGCTGGGCAGTGGCAGACACCCAGGAAAGTGGGCTAAGTGCTTAGTCAATGCTCTTTCAACTGTAGCAACCACAGAATCATAACAATCATAGGTTATAGATATCATTGAGTTTTTTCTTTTGTGGTCCTCTAAATTGTTCAATAATTTTGTAACCAATTTTATTGCCCATAGTATGTTTCCTCTTCTTGCAATATCTAAAATGGTCCTATATTTTCTTGCTTGGATGCTGAGTTAGTCAATGCTTAAATCATCTGAGAATAGTTTGAGAAAGAGTTAAATATTTTTGTATGAGTGCAAAAATCCTAAAGAAAATATTAACAAATCAATTTAGCAATGTATTTAGAGAGATAATGTGATTGTCAACTTGTATTTATTCCAAGATTTCAAGGTTGTTTGAATGTGGGCTGATCAATCAATACATTTCACACCAATAATATTTGAAAGGAGAAAAACCATTTGATCTTTCTTATAGACTCAGGAAAAGGATTTAATAGAATTTAGTATCCATTTATGATTAAAATTATTATCTAACTAGGAATCCATAGCATGATAAAGGAATCTACAAAGGCTTTATATAGCTATCATTTTCTTTAATGTCAAAATGCTATAAACATTCTCTTTAGAATCAGGATCTAAAGGATCCTTGATGAGTCCCACTATTACAATTTCTATTCAACATTTTTCTGGACATCACAGTCAGGAAAATAAGGCAAGAAAAATATAAGCAAAATGATAGAGTATTGAAATTAAAAATGAATACTGTAATTTTTAGATGATATAGATAATATAATTGATTGTCTACACAAACCCAAATAATCTATAGAAGAATTATTATTTGATTAAGAGTTAAGCAGAGTTGCTGAAAACAAAAAACAAAATTAATGTAAATAAGGTAATCTTATTGTTTAGAACAGCAATAAACAGAAAATGCAATTTTGCTATTTATAATAGCAATCAAAAATCCATAAAATGTGTAAGCACTTTGTAGAAAAATTATAAAATTTTATTGAAAGATATTTTAAATCCCTGAATAAATTGAGCAATATGCCATATTTTTGGAAAGAAATATTCAACATAACCAGATATATATATATATATATATATATATATATATGTATAAATCTTAATCTCATTAACTAAATATTTGGATAGAATTTTTTTTTTTTTTTGGTCTTTTAGGGCCACACCAGAGGCATATGGAGGTTCCCAGGCTAGGGGTCCAATCAGAGCTGTAGCTGCTGGCCTATGCCACAGCCACAGCACCTTAACCCACTGAGCGAGACCAGGGATCAAACCCACATCCTAATGGATGCTAGTTGGGTTCGTTAACCACTGAGCCATGACAGGAACTCCTGGACAGAATTCTAATGAAAAGTTAGTATAATTTTTATGTGTGTGTTAAACCTGACAAAGCAATTTTATGCATTGAAGATCAGAGTCCTGAGAAGAGCCAAAATTCTCCTGATGTGAAAGAAGAGGTCAGAGAGATTTGCTTCAACTGTCGTAAAAGGTATGAAGGTCTACTAACTAAGATATTCATGTGATATTAGCATAGAGATAGAGAATTTGGCAGAGGAACTAAAAAGAGAGCCTCACTGCTAATCCACACATTAATAGAAACTTGCTTTATGAACAAATTTAGGATTTCAGATCAGAGAGGAAAGGAGGGGATATTTAATAATGTTGGCAGAACAATCATTCAACCCCATGGGGAAAAAGGAAATTGATAGGTACCCGGAGGTTTAAAAATTTAAATTTGAAAGGGAAAATACTAAAATGTTCAGGAGAAAATATGGAGAAATATGTTTAGACACTCAAGTTAGAATTTATTAAGGTAGAACAGAGATGACAAACTTTAGAGGAAAAGATTGATACATTCAATCACTTTAACAGTAAAGCCTTGAATTTCCCATGTAACACAGCAGGTTAAGAGTCTGGCATTTTCACTGCCGCAGCTCAGATTGCTGCTATAGTGTGGGTTTGATCCCTGGCCTGGAAACTTCCACATGCTGTGGATGTAGCCAAAAAAAAATAAAGTTCCAACAAAAATTGACAGAACGTTGTAAATCAACAATAATTAAGTAGTTAAAGCCTTATGTTCATCAAAACTTTTTTTCTTTTTAGGGCCACACCTGCAGCATATGGAAATTCCCAGGCTAGGGGTCGAATCAGAGCTGCAGTTGCCAGCCCACACCACATCCACAGCAACTCAGGATGCAAGCCACGTATGTGACCTATGCCACAGCTCACAGCAACACCAGATCATTAACCCACAGAGGGAGGCCTGCATCCTCATGGATACTAGTCTGGTTCATTACCATTGAGCCACAATAGGAACCCCAATCAAAATGTTTTTAGAAGATGAAAAGCTGGACAGACACTGGAAGAACATACTTGCAACACATATGAATAGTTAGAATTAAAAGCTAGAGTACATCCAGGAGAGAAGTGATGTGACTTTATACATAGCTTTGAAAGCTCACTAGGCCATTGCTTGTTTAATAAGCTGTATAGGTGCAAAAGTGAAAAGTGGGAGAACAGTTGAGAGGCAAGTTAGGTGAATAATGATGGAATTTTAAACAGGTAGCAGCAGAGGAGAAAAGAGAAGTAAACAGATTCAAGATATGTTTTTGCCTGTGTGAGCTTGCTGACAAATTAGACATGTGCTTGGAAGAAACACACACACAAAAAAAACTTTAATATGATTCTAATTTGATTTTGAGTTTGAGCAACTGGATAATGGGGTTCTATAAATAAAAACTTTTATTTCTATTTATGGCAATGCTGAGGGAGGAAAAGTGTAGGACTGAGGAGGAATCAAGAGTTCCCTTTGATATGTCAGGTTTGAGTTACCCATTAGATATCTCAATGGAGATCGAGGCCCATTAAAATAGATACTGGTTGCTTTGACTCAGAACAGAGAGATCAAAATTAAAATACTAATTTGGAAGTCAATGGCCATATACGGTGTAAGTGTACTTCTCCCATCCTTACCCCCCACCCCAGACTGTGATCTGGAAATAAAGAAGGTTGTAATTTTTTTACTTTGAGGAAGAGAGACAAAGTGAAAAGGACCCCTACTTGGTGGAAGCATGCTTCCCCAGATGATGAAGGCAAGAGAGGTATTAAAGACAGTAAATACAGAGAAGGCACTCAGCTGATCAGCTCCAGGAACAGTAATGCATGATAGTCTGTATCACGTTGTATTACCAAGCTGTAGTCTTCTAATGTCTTCACGGAATGCCTGTGTAAGGGATAATTAAAATTGCTCTTGTGTCCGTGGCTAGGGCCAAGCAGGGAGAGAAGTAACTTCAGCCTGGAGAAGTAGGTATGATGTAATAAGTGAAAACCAATAGAAAAGCCTAGAGCATTCGTCCCTACTGCATGCTATGGAATGACTGACTACTCAGTACCCATTTCCTAATGTCTGAGGCAGGGGTTGGGAGGAAGGGTCAAGAATCACTGATTAATATGGGCCAATTGCATTTATTCCATCTCCCCTGATGGAGGCTGTTGATAGAAATGCCTAAGCCAGGAGTTCTCGCCCTGGCGCAGTGGTTAACGGATCCAACTAGGAACCATGAGGTTGTAAGTTCGGTCCCCGGCCTTGCTCAGTGGGTTCAGGATCTAGTGTTGCCATGAGTTGTGGTGTAGGTCGCAGATGTGGCTCAGATCCCACGTTGCTGTGGCTGTGGTGTAGGCCTGCGGCTACTGCTCCGATTCAACCCCGAGCCTGGGAACCTCCATATGCCACAGGAAGTGGCCCTAGAAAAGGCAAAAAAGACCAAAAAAAAAGAGAGAAATGCCTAAGTCTGTTTACACCAATGAAAAGTGGGGAGAGTTTTGCTGGAGGCTTCTGGAAAAGAAGCAGCTTGACTTTTAAGAGAAAGCTATAGAAGGCCAACCTCCTTCATCTTAGAGTTGAAGACAGAATTCTGAAATTTCAGTTTTTACTGACCCCCATCCTATGATGACATGACAAATTTGGGATGAAATTGATCCAGATGATGTAGTGGGCAAAGACAGTAAGAACCCAGTCTTTCTTATCAAACAATCAGCTCTGAGGCTGGCTTAAGATCCTCTGATATGAATCAATATATCTCTTACTTTCTTGAGCACAGTTTAGGTTGGATTTCATGTTGGTTAAAGCTAAAAACACTTCAACTGAAACAAATGTTGGTACACAAAAATGAGAAGGATGTATGGAAAAATTAAATATTTATGGAGCTCAAAAACATGAAATAAGAAAATCCAATAACAAGAGATGAAATACCTGCAGAAATTCTAAATGAATGATTGGACTGTAGTGGTTAGATATTAGAAAATGACTTTAGAGATAAAGTTCTTGGGGATGTTTGGGATATTCAGGGTACTCAAAAGTGTACAATTTTCTGAAGAACCCCAAATCAGGGGACTATGTAATTTTAAGACCATCCTAAAAGTCATATTGAAAAATAGATAAATAGGAGTTCCCACTGTGACTCAGTGGATTAAGTACATGACATTCATTGTATCTGTGAGGATGCAGGTTTGATCCCTGGACATGATCAATGGATTAAGGATGTGGCATTGCCACAAGCCACAGCACAGTTCAGTTTGGCCATGACTATGGTGTAGGCTGGCAACTGAAGCTCTAATTGGACCCCTACCCTGGGATCATCCACATGCCAAAGGTGCAGTTGTAAAAAGAATAAACAAATAAATAATAAATATTGACAAAATAAATCCTTGAAATTAGAAATATTAATAAATATGTAATAATAATGATGAATGTGGTATTAGAAAATGTAACGCAAGAATAATAAAGGAATAATAATACTTTACGTCGGTACTTAATTATTATTCCTTCTTCCCGAAGAGTCTAGAGAGCTTCACAAACAAGGTAAACATTAATAACTGGAAACTGAATAGAGTTCTTTCTTAAAAAATACACACAAAGAACTGTTCAGGCAAAGATGTTCTTAGATAGATTAGTCTGAAATACCCTGAAGAAAAGCTTATTCAAAACTCTCCAAAGTAATTTTCAGAGTTGTGTAAAAGTATAAAGCCTGGAGTTCCCGTCGTGGCGCAGTGGTTAATGAATCCGACTAGGAACCATGAGGTTGAGGGTTCGATCCCTGCCCTTGCTCAGTGGGTTAACGATCCGGCGTTGCCGTGATGTGTGGTGTAGATTGCAGACTCGGCTCAGATCCTGCGTTGCTGTGGCTCCGGCATAGGCTGGCAGCTACAGCTCCGATTAGACCCCTAGCCTGGGAACCTCCATATGCCGCGGAAGCGGCCCAAGAAATGGCAAAAAAAAAAAAAAATGTATAAAGCCTTTTGAAGTCTAATATATATATATATATATATATATATATATATATATTATATGACATTCTTAGGCTAATCTCAATCGAAATACAAAAAATATATCTTAAGTTTCTCTAAAAAGTATGATTTTAAAATGAATGGTTTCCTCTTACTCATCAGCTCTTCAAATTCATAACCTTCAATGCCTAATACCAAAAAAAAAAGGCTTGGGAGTGTAATCTCTGCTCCTTACAGAATATCAAAGAGCATGTAAATTAAGGCAACCCAAGAGGTTGTCTGCCCTCTTCTGGTCGTTCATGAAGCCAAACCAGACTCAGCCAAACTCAAAGACCAGCCTGTAAGCATCTCTCTTTGCTCATGTAGCACAAAGCTTATAGAAAACAAATGCAATTCTTATCTAGAAAAGTTTGGAAATTTGGGAGACAAACTATGAAGTCTTTCTTAGTATGAGGTACTAAAAACAAGTGATCAGGTAGTTCTCTTGTGGCACAGTGGGTTAAGGATCTTGTGTTGTCACTGCTGCAGCTCTAGTCACTGCTGTGGCTCAGGTTCGATCCCTGGCCGGGAACTTCCACTTTCCACGGAGATGACCAAAAAAATATTTTTTTTGCTTTTTAGGGCTGCGAACACAGCATATGGAAATTCCCAGGCTAGGGGTTGAATCAGAGCTGCAGCTGCCAGCCTACACCACAGCCACGGCAACACAGGATCTGAGCCACATCTGTGCCCTACACCACAGCTCAAGGCAACGCTGGATTCTTAACCCACTGATCAAGGCCAGGGATCGAACCTGCATCCTCATGGATACTAGTTGGGTTCATTACTGCTGAGCCACGATGGGAAGTCCAAAGAAAAAATTTTTAATTAAAAATAAATAAATAGGAGTTCCCATTGTGGTGGAGTGGTTAACAAATCCAACTAGGAACCATGATCTAAGAACCAAGGTGGGTTCAATCCCTGGCCTTGCTCAGGGGGTTAAGGATCCGGCGTTGCTGTGAGCTGTGGTGTAGGTCGCAGATGCGGCTCGGATACCGCCTTGCTGTGGCTCTGGTGAAGGCCAGCGGCTACAGCTCCGATTCAACCCTAAGCCTGGGAACTTCCGTATGCCGCAGGAGTGGCCCTACAAAAGGCAAAAATAAATAAAATAAAATAAAATAAAATAAAATAAGAAAATAAATAAATAAAAGCCAGTGATCAGCATAAGGTAGCATGGAGTGCCCTAAACTTGAAGATGGAGTCAGTCCTCAGTGAATTAATAATATGTCAATATCATGCACAAATCTTCTATTTTTGAAGAATGGGTTTTTAAAAATGTTTATGGAGACCATGGAAATACCATAGTTCTGGGCTGTTCTTAGGACTATAATATAATTAAAGAGACCTCCATCCTACTTAAGGATATTGTCACCCGCCAGAAAAATGTGGTCACGGGGTTTTCTGCCAAAGAGTACTTAGTTGGATAAGATTTTTTTCAATATTTGCCTAAGGGAAACAGGCAGTGTATCTGGAAGACAACTGCATTCTAATGACTAGAGTGAAATGAGTACAGTGAGGCATTATATTATGGGTCAAGGATATTTGTGAACTTTTTTCAATAGCTTAGATCAAGGGTGACAGATGCATGGAATGCTGGACTCACACCAGGAATCTCAGGCAGATATAAGACACTGTCATTCAAAAACAGCATTTCTTTTTCACTGGCATCAGAGGCTGTCTCAAAAGGCTTCTCAATGCAGCACCCCAAGGAAATAGGGTTGTTTCATAATATAAAACCAAATAGCTCCTCTAGCATAGATGCAACTGTCCACTTCCTTTTACCCTAACTGGATTTCCTAAATATAATTTAAATGCTAATTCAGGGTTTCAGAGACTTTGATAGCAAAAGAGGGTCGTACCCTAGACTAATCTTTGGATAGAAATAATCTCCAGTATAATTACATAAATCGATATTCTAAATAAAAAGTAACCATTTATGAGTTTGATCTGGGGTGGGGGAAAGCTGCACCCATGGCATGCAGAAATTCCTGGGCCAGGGATTGAACCCATGCTACAGTAGCAACCCAAGCCATAGCAGCGACAATGCTGGACCCCCAACCTGCTGAGCCACCAGCAAACTCTATGAGTTTGATTTTTAGGAATTGTTCCTGAGAATCAAATTGATTGAGGAGTGATGAAATTGAGGTGATAACGTGAAAA
The DNA here is from genome assembly GCF_016906955.1 of Phacochoerus africanus. Taxonomy (NCBI): domain Eukaryota; kingdom Metazoa; phylum Chordata; class Mammalia; order Artiodactyla; family Suidae; genus Phacochoerus; species Phacochoerus africanus. The sequence goes on from NC_062545.1 coordinate 33,005,966, forward strand.
GCCAGGATCCAGGCCCGGGGTCAGAGTGGTCCTGCCATCTCAATGCCAACCTGTGATAGATTCTCCTTGGTGGCTCATTTGTGCTCTCAGCTCTGTAAGTGCAACAACAACAAAAAAATGACTTATTTTCAGTCACTATTTAGTAAATCTATGTTCAAATTTTGTTTCAAAATCAGGTAAGTTTTAGATTAAAACTTAACTGACTTTTAAAAAACTTGAATTCCTTTTTAAATTTCTATCTTCTATCTTCTCATCCTAAGCTAAATTATTTTTCATCTAAACAGAACTGGCTTAGAGACCCATTAAGAACCCATAGATCTGCCCACATACAGTTACTTTAATGGAATGGGGAACTTATTAAATATACACTTATGCGACTGAAGGAAAACTCACAGTTAATTAAGTAACTGAAAAACCAATAAGATTTGGAAATGGTAAATTCACATGAGAATTTGCAAATAAAATCACATATCAACAAATTGTTTTAGATGATGCTGATATGTTCAGATGCATAGAAATAAACAAACAATATCCCTCTGAGATGGTAGCAAAAAGTAATGAATAACTTTGCATGAAATTAAGAATCCATTAGCAAGACACTGCCTACAAAGCAACGAGGCTTCTTAGCTGACAGATGGCTAACTAATTTGCGGTTCTCTATTAAACTATAGAGTAAACCATGAGTCTGAGTAGCAAGGCTTACCTACCATAAAGGTCAATTATTTTTGATAATTCTAGCACAAATATTTTGTAAACCAAACATCAGGATGGAAGTTCTGAAGAACAGAGTGTGCTAAAGGCAATAGTAGAGCAGAATATTGAAATTATGATTGTTCCAATAAATCCAGGATGATTGGTTACTATCTTTTTACCTGAACCCTAAGGAGAAAGAAAACAAAAGGATTAATAAACATAAAATTTTATTTTCCATTTCAGAGTTTTGCCTTGGTATATTTCCAGACTTTAAATAATAATAATGATGGGTGTTAAATAAATAATAGCCATAATTTTCTGCACATTTATTCTGTGCCACCCTATTCTGAACACGTTACTTGTATCATCTAATCTCATAAAAACTCTGTAAGGTGCTTTAGCAGGAAAGGAGATTGAATTACAGAGAGAATATAATGTTTACTCAGGGAACTCAGCTCCCAAAAGGTGACGGTGGAATTAAATCTAGGCAGCTTAACTCAAGAACCAACCATTAATCACAGTGCTGTATTGTGATGATTAATTTGACATGTCAACCTGGCTGGGCTATTGCACCCAGTTGTTTAGTCAGACACCGGTCTAGATGTTGCTATGAAGATGGAAAAGATGTAACTAACATTAAAATCATTACACTTTAAGTAAAGTAGATTAGCACTCATAATGTGGGTGGGCCTCGTCTAATCAGTCAAAGGCCCTAAACGCAAAGACTGAGGTTTCCTGAAGAAAAAGGAATTCTGCCTCATAGAAACCCTGTATGAACTCCCAACATCCAGGTATAAGTCAGGGCTGCAAGATCACCTCTTCCTCGAGTTTCCAGGAGCCAGCCTACTCTACAGATTTCAGACTTGCCAGCCTTTATCATTGCATGAGCCAGATCCCTAAAATCAGTCTCTCTCTTGCACTAATACAGGCATATTGGCATCATCTGAAAGTTCTGTTACACAATTGAATTTAACCCTCACTATAACCTTATGCCCTAGGTAAAACAAGTATTATTAACATGTTAGAGACAAATAAAATGAAGCCAGTGGAGGATGAATTATTTCTCTAAATCATAGCTCTAGTAAGCAATAAAACTTGAACTAAAACATGAGTCAAAGATTACAAGATCTGCAGGCAGATGTGTTGTGTTTGACTGCAGCTGATGTTACATTTCTGTAAGGATTTGAGTTTACCACCACCTACCTAGGTCTTCCAAATCCATGGTTTAAAAATATTTCCTCTACCTCACACCACCTCTCAAATAAACAAGTACCACTTATCAGATAATCCAAACCAACATAGGGAGAAGAAAACACTGAGTCAAAAGTTTTAGATGTATTTTGCCTCCTTGCCACTTTCTGGGACACAACATGCAAACAGGCAAAGATGTAAGAAATAGAACCAAGAAAACTAACATCTTCATTTGTTATTTAAATACATATGGAGTGTCTGTTGCACAGTATGTAAGCCTGTACTTTGAGAGATGGCAAAAGGAGTATGTTAATATTGAGTTACAGAGCAGTGGGTCTGTGCTAAAAGCCTATAAAATACTTCTAGCATTTAAATGTCCCAGTAGTCATTTCCTTCTCCTTAAGGATACACTATGTCATCTGTTTAAAATATTAAATTTTTATATTTATCATATGCATAGTGCTACAAGGCAGACAATGATAAGGTCTTTTAGCCAAGCAGACTGCAGGTCATATACTTAGGTCTAATAAATAGAATAAGACGTTATATTAGGGAGCAGTGTGCTTAACTGAAGAGTGGTGTTTACCAGCAGAAAGTAAAGAGCAACAGTGTATAAATACTCATAAAGATGTCATGGCTATGGCGTGAGTATTTAGGAAGGAAATTTTACTACTCATGCTATGGTGATTACCAGCCCTTAGCTCTGATCTGCAATCTGTCTCTGTTTCACTTGGCAACTCACACTTCCCCTTACATCAGTGAATTTTGCAAACCTTATCTTCTATCCTCCAATCTTCACTCCCTTCCTCCAATCCCAGAAGAGCTCATCTACTTTATAGAGAAATAGAAGCCATCTGAGGGACCTCACTAATCTCCACATCAGTACCCATCCTCACTTTCCCATTTATGTTGGAGGAGCCGACCCTTATTTCTAGAGCCAAACCTTCTCCCAATTCCTTGCTTCCATCCCGTGATGGTGAGTTTTATGTCTCTGCTAGGCTATGATGCCCCGTTTTTGGTGGTTGTGAAAGTGTTGTTTTAGAAGTGACTAGTATTTAAATCAGTAGACTTTGCCTAAAAACAGATTATATTCTTGTAATAATGAACCTTATCCAATGGAAGAGGCTTATCCAATGGAAGGTGAAAGTCTTAAGAGAAAAGACTGAGGTCTCCAGATAAGAAAGAAATTCTACCTCTAGATTTAGGATGAGATCATCAGCTCTTGCAGAATTTCCAGCCAGCCAGGCTGCCCTGCAATGGTCAAACTTGCCAGTCCCATGAGTTGACGCCTTAAAACATGACCCCTGTGGAGAAAAGGGAACCCTTCTACACTGTTGGTGGGAATGTCAACTGGTACAGCCACTATGGAGAACAGTTTGGAGATACCTTAGAAATCTATACATAGAACTTCCATATGACCCCGCAATCCCACTCTTGGGCATCTATCCGGACAAATCTCTACTTAAAAGAGACACATGCACCTGCATGTTCATTGCAGCACTATTCACAATAGCCAAGACATGGAAACAACCCAAATGTCCATCGACAGATGATTGGATTCGGAAGAGGTGGTATATATTCACAATGGAATACTCCTCAGCCATCAAAAAGAATGACATAATGCCATTTGCAACAACATGGATGGAACTAGAGAATCTCATACTGAGTGAAATGAGCCAGAAAGACAAAGATAAATACCATATGATATCACTTATAACTGGAATCTAATGTCCAGCACAAATGAACATCTCCTCAGAAAAGAAAATCATGGACTTGGAGAAAAGACTTGTGGCTGCCTGATGGGAGGGGGAGGGAGTGGGAGGGATCGGGAGCTTGGGCTTATCAGACACAACTTAGAATAGATTTACAAGGAGATCCTGCTGAATAGCATTGAGAACTTTGTCTAGATACTCATGTTGCAACAGAACAAAGGGTGGGGAAAAAAATGTAATTGTAATGTTATACTGTAAGGATAACTGACCCCCTTGCTGTACAGTGGGAAAATAAATAAATAAATAAATAAATAAATAAATAAATAAATAAAATATGACCCCTCATCCTTCCTATTCTTTTTTCCTTTTTTTTCTTCTCTTTTTTTTTTTTTTTTTTTTTTGGTCTTTTTAGGGCCACACCTGTAGCGTATGGAGGTTCCCAGGCCAGGGGTCGAATCGGAGCTACAGCTCCTGGCCTATGCCACAGCCACAGCAAGGCAGGATTCGAGCCACATCTACAAACTTCACCGTGGCTCACGGCAACACTTGATCCTTAACCCACTGAGCAAGGCCAGGGATGGAACCCACATCCTCATGGATATTAGGTTCATTAACTACTGAGCCACGACTTGAACTCCCTTCCTATTAGTTCTGATGAACGAGAACTCTAATTCACTTCCCCATCTACCATCTACAAAATGGGCTGTATAGACACAATAATATTTCTATAATACGCTGGCTGCCTAGGGCTGGACACTCCTGCTACCTGGAGCTGAAGACACCTTGACTTTTTAGCTCTATTGAAAGCTGCACCTATAATTTTTAGTCGAACAGCCCTAGAAGGAGCCTCTGACTCCCCATCTCTTTGTTTGCCTCTCTCCCTTGTATGTTCTACTTCTCCTTGGGTTTTAAATAAGCACAAGCAATCAGGTTAGAAAAATAGAATATGAATTTCCACAGCACCTTCAAACGGCCACCTTATTTCTCTTCCCCTTGAAGCATGTGCAAACCACCAGGCCAGGGATTGAACCTGTGCCATAACAGTGACTATAGCCACAGCAGGAACAATGCTGGATCCTTAACCCCTTAGGCCACCAGAGAACTCCAGAAAAAACCTAGCTTTAATCTTTACTGCTGTCTGATCCTGAGCCAATTACTTAAATTTCATGGGCCTCACTTTCTTCATCCCTGAAACACAGACAATACCTTCCTTATTGGTTTGTTACAAGGTTTGAATGAAATAAAATCTCTATACAGACACCTCTATGTACACAAGGTACGCTATCATTTTTATTATGATACCAAAATAATGTTTCTGAAACACTGCCTTTACTACTCTTCATTGGTAATCAAAAGGCTTCAAGGCCCAGCCATTTCTTTCCACTTGGCACATATATTTCTCTCTTGGACTATGTCTCACCCTGTCTTAGTCATCTCTGTAACCTAGTGAACAGCTTGATATATTTATTTAACACAAACTTCCTTTATCTAGGAAATACATGGAATTGTTATAATGTCAGTAGGATAGAATAAGATGCTTTTGGCCTCAAGTCGCAGAAAATAAAGCTAGTGGTGAATTTACAAAATAGATGCTTCTCTCATATAACCAAATTCTGCAGGAGGTCAGTGTCAGTTTCCAGAGGAGTCAAGTGACTCTCTGATGTCAAATCCTTTCCTTTATTTATTTATTTTGTTGTTGTTGTTGTTGTCTTTTTAGGGCCACACCCTCGGCATATAGAGGTTCTCAGGCTAGGGGTCGAATTGGAGCTATAGCCTCTGGCCTACACCACAGCCACAGCAACATCAGATCTGCGTCTACACCACAGCTCAGGCAATGCCAGATCCTTAACCCACTGAGCCACGACAGGGATCGAACCTATGTCCTCATGGATGCTAGTAAGATTTGTTTCCGCTGAGGCACAACGAGAACTCCTCAAATTCTTTCCCAATCCATCATCCTCAGCATGCTGACTTTTCACCTTCAAGCTTCTCTCCCTCATGATTCCAAAGTGGCTACATAGCTTTGGGCATCAGATGGCCTCACAGGACAACATTCAAAGCAGGAAGGCATGAGGACAAGAGCTTTCCTTTTTTGTCTTTCTGTTTATCACTGAGGCTGTGTTTCTGGATTTCATTTGCTTGAGTCTCTACCTCTCAATTTGCTCTGTAAATGTTGGGAAGCCACAGGGTTTCAGAGGAATCTCTTCTCTACTTAACCCCACTTGGGAAATTTATTCGTTCTCGTGCTTTACAGAGATATACGCAGACAATTGCCAACTTTATATTCCAACCCAAATCTCATCTCCAAGCTCCATTGTTCATACAAACAATTCATATCTCACTCGGCATCATATCGTATATGATATTTGTCATCTTTGTTTTGTCATCCTGCATCATGTTTTAGAGATTGTCCATGTTGTCCTTGAGATCTGGTCCATTTTGGGTTTTCTTGTTTTGTTTTGTTTTGTTTTGTTGTCTTTTTGCCATTTCTCGGGCCGCTCTCGCGGCATATGGAGTTTCCCAGGCTAGGGATCGAATCGGAGCTGTAGCCACCGGCCTACACCAGAGACACAGCAATGTAGAATCCAAGCTGCGTCTGCAACCTACACCACAGCTCACGGCAACGCCGGATCGTTAACCCACTGAGCAAGGGCAGGGACCGAACCCTCAAGCTCACGGTTCCTAGTCAGATTCGTTAACCACTGCGCCACGATGGGAACTCCGAGATCTGGTCCATTTTTAACCACGAATACTAATCCTATGTAGAAATAAACCACAGGTTAGCTATGGATTTGCTTGGCTTGGGACAGTTGTCCTACATTGCTATTGCAAATAGCGTTGCAAATAAAGAATTTTTACATATCCACTTGATCTACTACTATGCAATAAGGAGCACTTACTTCCAATATAATTGTGAGTTTGTCCATTTCTCCTTCTAATTGTATAAAATGTTCTCTTTATATGTTGTGGAGGTGTATATATTTTGAAATGTGATCACTTACTTGCGACTTGAAGTACAGCAATGCATAGTAACCATCTTTATCCCTCTTAACATTTTTCCTGTCAAAGTGCATTTAATATTTTTAATTTAGCAACACTAGCTTACTTATGCTGATTATTTACCTGTTCTTTTTTTCATTCTTTTACATTGCAGTGTTCTTTATCAATATGTTTATGCTCCCTTATAAAGAGAATTTTATTGGATATTTATTTATTTGGTCTTTTTGCCATTTTCTTGGGCTGCTCTCATGGCATATGGAGGTTCCCAGGCTAGAGGTCCAATCGGAGCTGTAGCCACAGCAATGCGGGATCCAAGCCGAGTCTGCAACCTACACCACTGCTCACAGCAACACCGGATGCCCAACCCACTGAGCAAGGCCAGGGATCGAACCTGCAACCTCATGGTTCCTAGTCGGATTCATTAACCACTGAGCCACGACAGGAACTCCAATATTGAATATTTAAAACACTGTTATAGCCTTTATTCTCCACCTAAAGAATTGTACCCTTTAATATTTCTTATAATTAATGAAATGTTGGGGGTTTATCTCTATCTTCTCATTTTTTCTCTTTGTCTTTATAATGCTTTTATCTTTCCCTATGTTCTATAATATTGACCAAGTTATCTTTATTCCTTTTTATCCTTTATTTAGATATTATACAGTCAATGTTTTTATTATTTAAGTAATTATGTTGAAATTGTTAACATATATGCTTGATTAAATAGGAACAAAAATTAGTAATTCTATAGCACAGGGAACTATATTAAATATCTGTAATAAGCTATAATGGAAAATATTGGAAAATCACATATATATGTAAATATAACCAAATCACTTTGCTATACATCTGAAACTAATTCAATATTTCAAACCAACTATACTTCAAATTAAAAAATAAAAATAATTCTAATCTTATTCTAGATGATAATTACAAACTTTCTTTATTAAATGTTGTAGATGTTTGGAGTTGTATTAGATCTTAGTGTTTTGGGGGTTTTTCCTTTAGGTTTTATTGAGATATAGTTCATACACAGCTCTGTATAAGGATAAGGTACAGCATAATGATTTGACTTACATATATCATGAAATGATTACCACAATAAGTTTAGTGAATATTCATCATCTTATATAGATACAAAATAAAAGGAAAAAAATTGTCCTTGTGATGAGAATTTTTAGGATTTACTCTTACTTTTTTTTAATTTCCCAAATTAATAACTGTTGAGGTAGCATTGTCATTTTCTAAGTACAAAATGCTTCTTTAAATAGACCCACATGTTTACTAATTACTTATTGTGCTATTTGAAGCCTATTCTTCTTTCTGGATTTTTCCTTACTTCTTTTAAAAGGTTTTTATTCATCATGGCTAATTTATTCTAGAGTAACAATTTCTTTTCTCTTAGAATTTTGAAGAAAAAAAAAATTTTTTTAAATACCATTATCTTTTAGTTTCTATTCTTGCTCTTGAAAATTTGTTCCAGAATAATTTTTGTTTCTTTTTACTTTCTTGAGTCCTTTCTTGCTCTGCGATTGCCTTCAAGAGCCTCTCTTTGTCTTTGGTTTTCTACAGTTTTCCTATAAGGGTCTAGGTGTGATTTACTTTTATATAATGCGCTCATAACTCATAGTGTTCCTTTAATCTAAGAATTCATATCTTTCACCAGTTCTGGAAAACTCTTAGCCATTACCTCAACACATAAGGTTTCTCTCTTTTTCTCTCAATCACCTGCAACAACTCCTACCAGCCCCCATATCTCAATTTCTCCTTCCCATTTTCTAACTCTTCATCTCTCAGTACTTTATCCTGTGCAATTTCTCCAACCTAACTTTCTATTCAGGAATCCTCTTTTTAGTTATATTTTCTTTTCTTTTCCTTTTTTTTTTTTTTGTTTGTTTATTTATTTGTTTGCTTTCTTTTTAGGGCCATACCAGCGGCACATGGAGATTCCCAGGCTAGGATTCAAATAGGAGCTAGGGCTGCCAGCCTGCGCCACAGCCACACCAAAGCCAAGACTCGTCTGTGACCCACACCACAGCCCATGGCAATGCCAGATCCCTAACCCACCGAGCAAGGCCTGGGATCAAACCCACAACCTCATGGTTCCTAGTTGGATTCGTTTCCACTGCGCCACGACGGGAACTCCAGTTGTATTTTATTTTCTATTTATTGTACATATTTACTTTCATTTCTAGAAATCCTATTTATTCTTTTTAAAATGCATACTTTTTTATGGTATTCTGTTGTTTTCTTATGATTTATATCACACAGATTTTGGAATATATATATTCTTTTTCAGATTCTTTTCTATGATAGCTTATTAAAAGATATTGAATATAGTTTTCTGTGCTATACAATAGGTCCTCATTGTTTATTTATTTTATATACAGTAATCTGTATCTGTTAATCCCAAATCCCCAATTTATTCCTACACCTCTTCCTACCCTTTTGGTAACAATAAGTTTGTTTTCCACTTCTGTGAGTCTATTTCTGCTTTGCAAATAAGTCCATTTGTGTCGTATTTTAGATTCCACTTATTAGTGATACAGGATATGTGTCTTTCTCTGTCTGACTCACTTCACTTAGTATGATAATCTCTAGGTCCATCCATGTTGCTGCCATTATTTTAAGATTATCACTTTCTTTGAGAGATTCCCTGAGATTTAGTACTTCAAGGGTCCCATATTTATTAAATGGTCTCAGTTTCAATCTCCCTCTTTTGAACACAAAGCTTCAATTTCTGTCCCTCTGAGGATGTTAAACTCTGAGCCTCTGGATTATGGAGACCGAGGATACCACACCCTCACCCACTTCACTGCCACCAGAGGAGTCTGTTCCTCCTTGTGTGCTCAATGATGCATTTAACATTTTTTCTTAAGTTACTGTTGTGGTTCAGTGGGTTAAGAACCCGACTAGTATCCAGGAGGATGTGGGTTCAATCCCTGGCCTCACTCAGTTGATTAAGGATCTAGCATTGCCGTGAGCAGTAGTGTAGGTCACAGATGTGGCTCAGATCTGGCATTGCTGTGGCTGTGATGTAGGCTGGCAGCTGCAGCTCCCATTCCACCCCTAGCCTTCAAACTTCCATATGCCACAGGTGTGGTCCCCCAAAGAAAAAAATAAAGTAAAGAAAATAAAATGTTTCCTTTATAACATGTATCCAACATTTAATGAAAAGTGTTGGTAGGGGAATTTCTGCTTCTCTTTGTTCTCCATTTAACCCATATCTCTGTAGGGCTAGAAAACAAGGCCATTTCCTCAGGTAGAGAAGCCAACACTAGGGCAAAGAGCAAGGTCAAGCCGTGTGTGTGTGTGTGTGTGTGTGTGTGTGTGTGTGTGTGTAAATGGACACAAGCACAGCTGTGTCAGTGCAGTAAGTGTGTGAAAATAGACCTCCTGATGGGAAGACTTTCCTGAGGAGCTGGAAGCAGGAAAAAAAAAAATGCCAAAAACACACAGGAAGCCTGTTCCAGGCAGAGGAGACAGCGTTTGTAAATGTTGAAAGGTTTAGGGGGACATGAATTATTTGGCCATCGGTAAGTAGGTCCATTCAGCAGAAGCATAAGCTGAACATGGGGAAATGGTCAAAGTCCAGGACTGCATGATGTAAATCCACTTTAATTCCATGCTAAGAGGCTTAGATTGCATCCTAAAGACAACTGAAAGTCCTCGAAGGATTTCAAGCAGAAAAGAGACATGATTGGATTTCCTCTATAGAGAGCCAATATGAAGACCAGATGCAGGGTGACAAGACACCCTGGCACTAATCACTGTGTCTTTTCTCCACGCCATGAAGGATCATTTGAGAGCAGATGATGTTGAGGTGGGGGAGGGGATACAGAGAATGAGTGCCAGGGACAGACGACCTGGCCTCCAGGATGTAAAAGCCAAAATAAAACAAAATAAAATAAAATAAAATAAAATAATAAATAAAACCTAGGTGCGAACCTGGGCAGAGGTTCTGGAGTCCAGGAGAGCTGGGAGAGGAATGGTGAGGTTGCCAAAACTGAGTCCCAGGCCAGTATTCAAGTTTGGTGAAAGGGCCAAGAAATCTAGGCCAGAAAGATGCAGGCCAACCCAAAGAAATGGTGAGAACAGGGATGAAAGTTTGGTGCTCTCTGTTATAGGCTGGGGTCAATAATACAAAGCTTTTAGGAGTTCCCGTCGTGGTGCAGTGGTTAACAAATCCGACTAGGAACCATGAGGTTCCGGGTTTGATCCCTGCCCTTGCTCAGTGGGTTAATGATCAGGTGTTGCCGTGAGCTGTGGTGTAGGTTGCAGACGCGGCTCGGATCCCGCATTGCTGTGGCTCTGGTGTAGGCTGGCAGCTATGGCTCCAATTCAACCCCTAGCCTGGGAACCTCCATATGCCGTGGGAGCAGCCCAAAGAAATAGCAAAAAGACAAAAAAAAAAAGGAGAAATAAAGAACTTCTCCAACAAACAAAAACTAAAAGACAGCAATACTAAACCCATTTGAAAAGAAATACTGAAAGGTCTCTAAATAGAAAAGAAGTAAGAAGATATAGGATGGAGGAAATCACATTTGGAAAGTAATCCCTTAAATAAGCCAGTATACAGATCTAAAATGAAAATAATAATAATAATAATATAATAATAATAATAATAATATAAAGCTTTTAAATGCATTCATTTTCTTTCTTTTTTAAAAGCATACGTTTATTTATTTACACACTTTCAAGGAAGTTTTCCATTTACAATTCTTATAAACTATCGGCTATATTCCCCATGTTGTACAACATGTGCTCGAGCCTAGCTCACAGCCAATAGTTGGTCAATTCGTCCATTGCCACTCCTTCACGTGACAGGCACCCCTGCTTCTTGCTACTACCTTTCCGACTGGGTCTTTTTGATCCATCAGCATCATTGAAAATTCATCCTTAAAGTTGACAATAAAAAGGATGAATAAACCTAATGGTATGTAAATAATGCTGCACTCTGCTTTGACTAGAAAGAAATCATTCTTTAATGTACTTAAAGCTGCATCTCAATGGGTACAGGGGGGAGGCAGCGGTGCTCTGGCCAGAAGAAACAATCCAGGCTGTCTTGATGTTCCATTTTCTATGTAAAGAAGAATCTGGCAAACCTCTTGCTGCCTGGCAGGTGTTTATCACTCTATTCCTACTCCAATGGGAGAGAAGCAGCACGAAGATGTGATATTCCAAATTTACAACAAAACCCACTTTCTCCCAGATGACAAGCTCTAGCGGGTGATGCTCCAGGGATGTGGCTTTTACTTTCTTTATTTTAATTTTTTTTCTTTTTTTGAGACATGTAATCTGTGTCTTCTCCATCTTGGCAACAAGGCACCTTTAACCCTAATTAAATATTACCCACAGGGGTGCATGCCTGATAGCCCTGAAATTTACATACGAGGGAAATAACTTTATACAGTAAAATCAATAAGCAAGAGACTCTCCCTTTTTCTACCGTTTTGTACCGTGAGAATTCCTACTGCGCTCAGTTACGTTAGGCCACATTTTTAGTGTGAAGAATTATATCCCAGTAAACTACTGCCCATATTGTAATTATCAAGTAGACACTTGACAATCATAAAAAATGAATGATTTCAGACTCTTTATACAATAATGAAGACGTAAATCAAAGAGGAAGGAAGAAGATTAAGACGAAACAAAAACTGTCTTAAGGAATTTGCACTTTGCAAAACAATGTTCTAAATAACCACAATATAAGACCCTGTGTGATACACACCAAAATAGGAGCAAGAACAATTGCCAGAAAGGGCACAGAATCCAATCAGGGATGCCCTAAATTTGAGGTGCAGGAACAAAATTCTTTTGACAATTTGCTTAGAGAAGCTGGAACAGAGCTCAGCTAAGAGGCTGGTGTTGATGGCTAGATTGGAAGCTGCCCATCTAGAAGCGATATTTTGAAGTTTTCGAAATGAATCTGAGCACCAAGGAGAAGCATGTGAAACAGGAGAAGAGAGCCAAAGAGTGAACCTTCTAGAAGGTGCTCCTGGAGGAGACCAAAAGGGGAAGTGAGTCAAGAAAGGCAAGGTGGGAATTGATTAGAAGGAAAAGAGATGTGAGATTGTATACCTTTATCAGAGGCAAAGGAAATAAGAATGTCAATTTAGGAGGAAAACCTGCAATGCAAGATACTTGCAAAGTTTAATAACTTGGTCATGATGAGGCTGGTTGTTATCTGCAAGAGAATGGCTTTGGTAAACAGGAAGGGAAAAGGAAGATTATGCCAGACTGAGCAGTAAGTGGGAATCTCGAAAGTAGAAGAAGCTAGTGAAAAACCGTATCACACAAAACAGAACATTCGAGGAGTCTGGTGATAAGAAGAAAATGCAAAATAACCTCCAGGGACCATGAGTTTGAGGGCAAAGCTTCAGAGTTTGTTTTGGTTGATTTGGTTTTATTTTTAATTTAGGAAGGATAATTATGGTTGCATAATTAAAGGAGATAAAGGGAGAAAGATTTAAATTTGAGAGGAAATGGGGAGAATTACGTAAGGTGTCTGAGGGATGGCATTGTTAAGACTCAGATATAGGGAATTCCCATCGTGGCTCAGTGGTTAACGAATCCGACTAGGAACCATGAGGTCATGGGTTCGATCCCTGGCCTCGCTCAGTGGGTTAAGGATCCGGCATTGCCATGAGCTCTGGTGTAGGTTGCAGATGCGGCTTGAATCTGGCATTGCTATGGCTGTGGCATAGGCCAGCAGCTGTAACTCCGATTAGACTCCTAGCCTAGGAACCTCCATATGCCACGGGTGCAGCCCTAGAAAGGACAAAAATACAAAAAAAAAAAAAAAGACTCAGATATAAATAATAAAGGCCGTATTTTAATTGAGTCCTAACTGTATGCCATGTAGAGGGCTAGAAACGTCAAATCCATGAAATAATGTAATTTTTACAACACCATGATTAGATAGGTATCATTCAGCTCCTTTTATAATTTAGGAAACTAAGACTCAGGATGGCGAAGTAACTTGCCAAGACCAACCAGAAAGTTCAGTGGTGAGGCTAGGACTTTAAAATACACATCTAACTTGACTCCTAGCCTCATTTTCTAATTCCTATTCTGAGCTGAGCCTAACAAGGGAATACTCCATGGAGTTGTAAAGAATGTGATCCTATCTATATTCTCCCACCTTCTGCCTAATCACTGTAATAAGTGATAAGCTCTTGCTGGCTTGGCGGCTGTCTCAGGCATTACCGTAATTCACCACCACCCTGGAGAGGATTGGAGGAGGGTTCATCTCAGCCCCTCGCTGTTGGGTGGGGCTATGTGAAGAGCTCTAGTGGTTGAAACGTGAACAAAAGTAAGATGCCATGTGGGGCTGAGGCAATGAAAAGTGTTATTCTCCTAGCTCCTCCTCCCTCCCCTGCAGCAGATGTGGAGGGGGCCCTTGGATGGAGGAACAGGGCCAAAAGACCAAGGCAAACTAGATCATGCACTCATGTTTATGAAGGACAGCTGCCCAGTTGGCCAGTCCCTGCAGTGAACTTTGTGTGAGTTGGAAGTATTCTTGCACTGGGTTAAGCCACTAATAGTTGGGGATTGCTTGTTCTCAACCCTAAGCTACAGCAGAATTGAGAAGGAACATCCAATCTATACCTGGGCATTTACTAAAAGATTCTTGGAAGTGGTGACAACTGAGTTATTCCTAAGGAGGCTAGATCAGCAAAGATAAGAACACACAGAACCAGCAGAGGTATACCATCAATGATGCTTAGAGGAGGAACAAGATACTCTATTCAGAAAGGAATGTGGCAGGTCATTTAGTGTCAATGGACATTGCCTTTATCATAAAGTACATCTGTGCACACACATAGGTTCTCGTTCTGTGTTACGTGTTTTTGTTTTTGCTTTTCTTTTTCCAGCCTCACCTGCAGCATGTGGAAGTTTTCAGGCTATGAGTCATCTTGAAGCTGGAACTGCAGCAATGCCACAGCCACAACAACATCAGATCCAAGCTGCATCTGCGAGCAACACTGAGCAAAGCCAGGGATCAAACCTGCATCTTCAGAGACTGTGTTGGATTCTTAACCCGCTGAGCCACAATGGGAATTCCAGTATGTTACCTAATTTATTTCCTTGATGTGTGTGCCTAGATTTTGTTTATACCATACCTTTCTTACATTATTAAGGTTTTATGATACATTTCATATTTGTTATGAGACATTTTCTCTTATTACTCCACTCACTTTTTTTTTTGTCTTTTTGCCATTTCTTGGGCCACTCCAACGGCATATGGAGGTTCCCAGGCTAGGGGTCGAATCAGAGCTGTAGCTGCCAGCCTATGCCAGAGCCACAGCAACGCAGGATCCGAGCCGCGTCTGCGACCTACATCACAGCTCACGGCAACGCCGGAACCTTGACCCACTGAGCAAGGGCAGGGATGGAACCCGCAACCTCATGGTTCCTGGTTGGATTCGTTAACCACTGTGCCACGACGGGAACTCCTCCACTCACTTTTTATTTAACCAGATTTTCTTGTTTATTATTTGAGTGAAACTTTAGAAGCTAAAATTAGTAAACTGAGAAAAGCTTTACACGTGTATTTGCTTCCTATTGCTGCTCTAACAACTTACCACAAAGTTAGGGGCATAAAAATAACACGAATTTTTTATTTTATCATTCTGAAAATCAGAAGTCTAAAAAATCAGTCTCACTGAGCTAAAAGCAAGGTGTTTGCAGGCCTGAATTCCTGCTGGAGGGAGAAGGGAAGACTCTGCTTTCTCACCTTTTCCAGCATCTAGAGGCCACCTACCATCTTGACTTGGGGCTGCATCTTCCCTCTCAGAGCACATTGGTCCAGCCCCTGCTCTTATCCTCTCTGATTCTCCTGCTTCCTTCTTCTAAGGACCTTTGTGATTACACAGAGCCTACTCACCTAAACCAGCATTAGCTCTCCATTTAAAAACCCTTAATATAATCACGTCTGCAAAGTCTCTTTTACCATATAAGGTAACACAGTCAAAGATCCTGGGGATTAGGATGTGAACACTAAGTGGAGTTAGACAGTGAAAGACAAGCATCATATGAGATCACTTATATGTGAAGTCTTTTTTTTTTTTTGTCTTTTTTTTAGGGCCGCACTTGCAGCATATTGAGGTTTCTGGGCTAGTGGCTGAATTGGAGCTACAGCTGCCAGCCTGTACCACAGCCCAGCAACTCGGGATCCAAGCAGCGTCTGCAACCTACACCACAGCTCATGGCAATGCCAGATCCTTAACCCACGGAGCGAGGCTAAGGATCAAACCCACACCCTAATGGATATCGGTCGGGTTTGTTCACCACTGAGTCATGCCGGAACTCCCTATGTGCGGAATCTTTAAAAAGGATGCAAATGAACTTATTTGCAGAACTGAAACAGACTCACAGACTTTGTGATTACACAGAGCCTACTCACCTAATCCAGCATTAGCTCTCCATTTAAAAACCCTTAATTTAATCACATCTGCAAAGTCTCTTTTACCATATAAGGTAACATAGGAAAACAAATTTATGGTTACCAAAGGGAGGATGGATGGGGTTTGGGACTGGCATATGCACACTGGGTACAAGGAATGATTGGCCAGTGAGGATCTGCTGCATAGCACAGAGAACTCTACCTAATAGTCTGTGATAGTCCATGGGAAAAGAATCTGAAAAAGAATGGGTGTGTGCACACGTGTAACTGAATCACCTTGTTGTACAGCAGAAATTATCACAACATTGTAAATCAGCTATACTTCAACAAAACTTTAAAAAATGAAAAGAGAGTTCCTGTTGTGGCTCAGTGGGTTACAAATCTGACGAGAATACACAAGGATGCCAGTGTGATCCCTGGCCTCATTCAGTGGATTAAGGATCTGGCGTTGCCATGAGCTGTTGGTGTAGGTTGCAGACGTGGCTTGGATCCTGCGTTGCTGTGGCTGTGGTGTAAGCCGGGGGCTGGAGCTCTGATTCCACTCCTGGCCTGGGAAATTTCATATGCCGCAGGTGTGGCCTTAAAAAGAAAAAAAAAAAATGTGTATGTCTTCAAAGGAACATTATTCAGGATACCCCTTAAGGAATTTTGAGCAAGGTCATTAGCAGAGAACAAGGGGGGGTGGAAATCCTAAAATAAGAACACAACCATATGGGAGTGGAACACAGAGGAAAAGAATAAAAAGAACATGATAAATAAGAGGAGGGGCAAGATTTGAAGATCGATGAAAGAAAAATTCCAATTCTGACCAAAGAGACTATTTCCTGGTTTTACTATGCTAAAGATTGATTTCTCCCCCCATGGGTGGAGAGGGGGATTCATAGATTAATAAATAAATTCAGATTTATATCATGAATAGTTTGCTGTATATAATTATGTATATTATGCAGTATATAATTATGCTTTCATAGTGTACAGTAGTTAAATTATATAAGGTGGAATTAGTCATATAAGCCAAATACATGTTTTATGGTTGTTCTACTAAAGCCCAGTGCAATACAATCATACTAGGTATTAAGATAGATTTCTAAAATCTTTAGGTTTTAGCTGAACATTTTGGTCAGGGTTTTATTTATTTTTCTTTTTTGGCTGCCCCAGGGCACATGGGATTCCCAGGCCAGGGATCAGATCTGAACCACAGCTGTGACCTATGCCGCAGTTGTGGTTGCCAGATTCTTAACACACTGTGCCTGGCCAGGGATCGAGCTTGCATCACAGAAATGCCACTGATCGAGTTACACCACAGCAGCAACTCCTGGTCAAGGATTTAAAACCTAGCCTTAAGGTAAGAAGGCAAAATGTCTTTTTTTAACTTCTGATTCATCATTACATCAGTAAAATATAGTATGCTGATAATGGGACTCAGAGTGATTGAAGAAGCAAGAGAAACTAGCCAATAAGTCTTTGCACATGGAGTTTAGAACTACTGGTCTAGAGATAACTGGTCTAGAGACATAAATTCTGTTTATAGGAAATATGGGAATAGAGAAATAAGTAAATAACACCACAGAAAACAAAGAGACCAATAGAGACTAAAAGGCCTTTTCAAGCAATGTTGCTCCTATTTAATGGGAATACAACGAACCTGCAAATTTTGTTAAAAATGCAGCTTCAGAACCAGGAGGTCAGGGATGGGGCCTGAAATTCTGCATTTCCGATAAACTCCCTGGTGATGCCAGTACTGCTGGTCAGCAAACTGTATTATGAGTAGCAAGGATCAAATAGCCCTAACTTGATCTATTCGACAAGTTAATGACATTAAAAAAAAAAAAAAAAAAAAAAAGCAAGGTGGGAATCGTAAGAAACTGAGCTTCAGAGTCTTAATGAGAGATACCGCAATCTGATGCCATGAGTAATGTGTGTTCAGATCCTGATTTGAACAAATTAACTGTTTAAAAAAAACTTTTCTGAAACAACTGGATAGTTTGATTCTGAACTGGGTTTTACATAATTCCAAGGAATCCTTATTTATATTGGTAGGTAGGATAATGGCTTACTGGTGTTGCAAGACAGTGCCATGTATTTTAGAAATGCATGTTGAAATATGTCAGAGTGGAATACTTTAAAATGTGTGAAATGCTTTAAAATACTTCAGGAAAAAGAAAAATATGTAATAAATTAAAATATTGATCATGGTTAAATTTGAGTGATGGGTAAGAATGGTGACTATTTTTCATTCTACCTGTATGTAGAAATAATTTAAATGATTTCTTTCTTTCTTTTTTTGGCTGTCCTGAAACACATGGAATTCCACAACTGCAACCTATGCTGTCAGACGCTTAACCCACCAGGCTGGGCTGGGGATCGAACCTGTGCCCCAGTGCTCCAGAGATGTCACGAATCCCATTGCTCTGCAGTGGGAACTCCTACAATTGAAATAATTTTAAGGGAAAAATTCCAAGTATGTATGATACCTGAGGATGACGATGCTAACATTGTGTCTACCACTCTTGAATTCTCTCTATCAATTCTACTCATTCTGGTCCTCTAAGTCTACCATAAATGAGCCATAGTTAAAATTTACCATCCAGTGTTGTGTACAGAGAAAAAAAGCTGATGCCATTTTGGATGGACTAGCCCCCTTCTTCATGAAGCACAATCATATTCAATTATCAGCTGAAGATTTATTCCCTCATCACTAGCCAGTCAACTCCTGGTCCTGACTGGTTAAGGGAACATATTCCTGGCTCTCTAGTTATTCTTTATTGTTTATAAAAATGAAACGTATTGGAGCTTTTTTTATTTTTTGATTGTTCCAGGACACTGTAAAACTATAGACATATATGTGAAAGCATTTTAAATAATAATTAGATAATTTTTTTTCTTTTGTCTTTTTAGGGCTGCACGTCCAGCATATGGAGGTTCCCAGGCTAGGAGTCCAATCAGAGCTACAGCTGCCGG
This sequence comes from Phacochoerus africanus, assembly GCF_016906955.1. NCBI lineage: Eukaryota > Metazoa > Chordata > Mammalia > Artiodactyla > Suidae > Phacochoerus > Phacochoerus africanus. The sequence goes on from NC_062545.1 coordinate 33,024,932, forward strand.
CCTACACCAGAACCACAGCAATGCCATATCCGAGCCTCGTCTTCGACCTACACCACGGCAACGCTGGATCCTTAACCCACTGAGCGAGGCCAGGGTCCAAACCCGCAACCTCATGGTTCCTAGTAGGATTTGTTTCCGCTGTGCCAAGACGGGAACTCCATAATTAGATAAATTTAAAAATGATTTTAGGAAGTGGTTATCCCAATCTGACCCCTGGTTCTAAAGGAATCACAAAAAAACAACTGATTTTAGCCATTTCCAAATTAATTCATTAAATAGAAGATTGGCAAACGGACATGGATATAAGTATGTGATAAAGATGGTGCTTCACAATAGAGAAAAGATGAACCATAAATGGGATAATGATCAGCCTTTTGGAAAATAAATATAACTGGACTTTTCCCTCACTCTTTCACCAAAATAAATTATAGGGATGAATGCTTTAAATATAACAACATAAGAGAATTACTTATAATTTTGGAAAGGATAAGACATTTTAAGGCCAATATTAAAACTCAATAAATCATGAAGAAAAGGATGGATAAATTTGTCTATGGAAAAATTTTAAATTCTACTCGAGGGGGGAAAAACATAAAGTCAAACATAAAGGAAAAAACTGAAATAATATTTGTAAGACATATGACAGACTAAAGGTTATTTTCTAAATATAGAAGAACACTTAAAAACCAAACAATAAAAAAAATAATTCAATAGAAAATGAGGAAGAATGTAACCAAAAAAATCTTAAAAAAACATAAGATGCTCATGCGTAAACTTAAAAGTGCTGATTAAGTCACAACGGGAAAACATTTTAACCCAGTCAAATTTCAAGCATCACAAATTTGTATTTGACAATACAGAGCGTTTGTGAGGTTGAGGGGAAATATGAATTCTCATAGACTGTTGCAAGCATGAGTACAAATTCTTTGGAAAGTAATTTGGCAGTATCTCACAATACTTAAAATACTCATATCCTTTGACCTGGCAATTCTACTTCTAGGAACATTTCACAGATTTATTCATACAAATGTTCCAAAGAATATGAACATCAATATTTTCTGTAGTACTATTTATAATAAAAAACCCTGATAATCTATTTTTATTTATTAAAAAATTTTTGAAGTATAGTTGATTTACATTAATTTCAGTTGTATACAGAGCTATTCAATATTTTTGTAGATTATTTTCCATTTAAATCTTCATTTAAATTCATTATAAATCACTGGCTGGGAGTTCTCTTGTGGCTCAGTGGCTTAAGGATCTAGCATTGTCACTGCCGTGGCCCTGGTTACAGCTGAGGCACAGATGGATCCCAGGCTGGGAACTTCCACATGCTGTAGAGATTGCCAAAAATAAATTTTAAAAAAAAATTGGCTGTATTCCATGTATCCCTGAGAATATCTTAAAACCCATTAGTAAAATACAACTAAACAAAGAAATGTTGTATAACTATTTAAATGAATAAGATGAATCTATGCATTAATATATCTTCAAGATGAGATGAGGATCATATGAAAATATTTTGGAAAGGGAATTTCTAAAAAAATTGGTTTTGACTATCCATGGTTTACATTTGTAAGTGATCATGTCTTGATTTAAGTGTAACTACATAGGCCAATTCTTGTTTTTTTAATCCTCTTACCTAAAATCCCTGGGAGGGATGTTTAAGTTAACACAGAAAAAAGAGATTGCTTCAGGCCAAAATAGTCCCAGGAAACATCATGAGATCTAGAGCTAACCTCTGTTTGAGTCATAGTTTCATGGGAACTATTAAGATATCCAGCTACACCTTCAGGCTTTACAGATATGGATTGGAAGTCCAAGAATACTTATGGAACCAGTAATAATTGATGCTCATTTGCATAATACATGACATTTTAACAAATTTTATAAGCTATACACTTTAAGCAATTTTAAGTTGAATTTAAAGTCAGTATCACATGTATAATTCATGGCATGGTTTGCATTTGTCTATGAAATGATATTAATACTTTGAAGAAGAGATGTTTAAAATGATTTGAGAGCGTTGCTCATAATTACAGGTTATTCTGAAGAAAATGACAGTTGTTTCTTGTACACTGTCCAGGTTGCTATAGTTGTTAAAGACATTTATTTTATGAATAACAGCAATGAAGTTATATCTCAAGATCACCAAGGTATCTGTAAATATAAAACCTATGCTTTAAAGGCACTTACGGAAGTATTTCATTTTAGTCTAACCATCTGTTTTCATCTAGGACCACAAATAAACCTTCAAACCCCTGGAGAGATCATTTGTTCCTTGAAGACTGGAACATAGCCTCACAGAGTTTAATACTTAGTCTTGCACTTAATAGTTGCTCAGTAAATATTAGAATTAATTAATTATTTGAGGAGACTGGTTCACGAGCACAGTCTTTGGAATGAGACAGACTGAATTCCAACCCTGGTTTTTCTACTCACTAGCTGTGGTGGCTTAGAGCAAGTCAATGTTCTCATCTATAGAGATACTATATTCCCCCCAGGCTTTGCTGACATTTTTCAGTGCCGTTTTGGGGACACATGAAGTCTCATTAATAAGAGTCATGCAAATTTTACCAGCTCATTCTCTCCACATGTAAGTTTCATCACCTCGGTATCCTGTACACCTCTTCCTAAGTGTTTCTAGAAATCCCAAAGGGATCTCGCACACCAAGTTTGCTCCTTCTGGGTATTGCCTTGCTCCACGGAGGTTGCAGGTGTCTGCTGTGCCCTCCTGGGATGGTAAGTCCCTGGTGCTTTCTTTACCTGCTGCCACTCTACCTTTAGTCCAGGCAACAACCTCTGCTGCTCCTCTGGGTGTCTCCCCAAACAACTGCACTTCAGGGGCTCAGAGTTGCGTGGTAATCTGCAGAGAAGAGGGTCCCCTCCCCTGGGCAGTACTTTCTGTTAGAATTTTCTAAAAACCTGGTGTTTTTTACGTGCCAGTGACAGCCAGTGACAGAGTTCTTTCATTCTCTTTCTTTTCTTCCTTTTTCGGTCTCTCCCCCTCCTCTTCCTCCATCCCTCCCTCCCTATCTGCATCTCATGCCTTTTTCCTTCTACTTTTCCTTTCCTTAATTTACAGACTACCCACTTTCTCCATGACAAAGGCTTCAATAGAGGCTATTCTAGAAGTTATGCCAAGTGAAGAAGCTCATATTCAGAATTCCTTTTCTTTTCGGTTTATTACTCTTCATCACAATATGCTTGGCTCCTCCTTCCCTTAGAAAATTGTTTCTTCCAGAACACACTTCAGCCTCCGTGAAAATAGAATTGTGTTGGCCCATATAACCAGTTTGCCATATATTCCAATAGATACAAATGTTGCAATTGAAATCCCCATCAAACACAGGATAAATATAGTAATACTCAAATTATAGGACTTGTCATAGCTTACATCTTTCTTAATAGGATTTTGGGAATTTAAAAACAATTATTGACATGGAAAGCAGTCAGCAAATGTTAGCTATTAATACTAATAGTAGTAGTGTACGGTAACTTTTGTTACATGATTTATTTAAGAGGATTGCTTCTTAGGGTCTTATTATGTTCAATATGTTTCTTTTGATACATGCTAAAAGTTTTCTATTTTGTAGTATTTAGTCTTTTACTGCATTCTTTTCTATCCTAGGGAAAATAAGCATGTTCTGCTCATCTACATTCAAGGGAAAGACTTTTAAGGGAGGTTTTTTGCTTTTTGTTTTTTTTTTTTTTGTCTTTTCAGGGCCACACAAGTAGCATATGGAAGTTCTCAGGCTAGGGGTCAAACCAGAGCTGCAGCTGCCAACCAACACCACAGCCACAGCAATGCCAGGTCTGAGCCATGTCTGAGATTTACACCGCAGCTCACAACAATGCTGGATTCCCAACCCACTGAGCAAGGCCAGGGATCAAACCCAAGTCCTCATGGATAATAATCATGTTTGTTACCACTGAGCCACAGCGGAAACTCTGGGAGTTACTTTCTAATCTAAAATTTTTAAAAAATTTAACTGTAAATTCTTCACTATGAATAAATTTAAAAGTAAATTGGTTTTTTTGAAAAATGAAAAACTAGCTTGGGGATTTAATTAGTTGATAACCAAGTGTTGTCTGTCCAGCACTAAACAGTACAGTAGGAGAAACAGAAGCATAAAGGACTGGGGCCAATCCTTATAAAAAATATATGATAGATAAGATTAAATTTTAAAATAATAATGAGCTAACCTATATGGTAATTAAAAGTCTCCAATAGGCTATCAGGGAAAAGATATGATAAGAAAGGATGAACTAGTCACATGTGCTTTGATGGAGTGAGTAGGACCAGCAAAGAAGTCAATGAATGAATTAACCAGGGAGGAAAGGAAGCATGGGATTTTAGGAAATGGCTAAAGATTCAGAAGACTTGCATTCTGGTTCTGAGTATAGTTTTATTCAGTTATCAGGACTTTAAGAAAAATCACTTTATCTCATTATTACCTCTTATTCAATTATAAAAATGGGTTACCTCAATTTTAAAATGAAGAGTTGTACAAAATTATCTTGAAGGGTTTTTTTTGGTTTTTTTTTTTTGTCTTTTTGTTGTTGTTATTGTTGTTGTTGCTATTTCTTGGGCCGCTCCCGCGGCATATGGAGGTTCCCAGGCTAGGGGTCCAATCTGAGCTGTAGCCGCTAGCCTACACCACAGCCACAGCAACGAGGGATCCGAGCCGCGTCTGCAACCTACACCACAGCTCACAGCAACGCTGGATCGTTAACCCACTGAGCAAGGGCAGGGACCGAACCCGCAACCTCATGGTTCCTAGTCGGATTCGTTAACCACTGCGCCACGACGGGAACTCCTTGAAGTATTTTTATAGCCTTAAAAATTCCATAATGATGATTTCAAAAGGGCCGATATACCACAGAGTTTATTTTTGGACCACAATGAAACTAAAATAAAACTTAATAACAGAATGATATCTAGAAAGTGTTTTATAATTAAGCAAAACACTTGCAACTATCCTACTGGTCAAAGAAGAAGTCACAATGGAAATTTTAAAATATGTAGGAGGCAGGTAAAACAAAACCAAGAGGAAAGTTTATAGGAGTAATTGCTTATATTAGAATGGAGGAAATATTTCAAACAATGAGAGTTCCTGGAGTTCCCTGTTGGCATAGCAGGTTAAAGATCAGGTGTTGTCACTGCTGTGTCTCCAGTCACTGCCGTGGCATGGGTTTGATCCCTGGCCAGGGAACTTCCACATGCCATGGGTGCAGCAAAAAAAAAAAAAAAAATGGAGAGAGAGAAAGTTCTTACCTCAATAGAGAAGAAAAGGAGCAAAAGAAACTCAAACCAAAAGGAAGAATATGATGAAATTAAGAGCAAAAGTTACTTAAATTGAAACAGGACAACAGAGGACATAAATGAAAATGCTGGTTCTTTGGGGGGAAAAAAATAAATTGATAAAATTCTAGCAATATGATAAACTAAAAGGATAGAAGACACAAATCATCAATATCAGAATTGAAATGAAGCATCTGGGAGTTCCTGTCATGGCTCAGCGGAAACAAATCTGACTAGGATCCATGAGGACGCCGGGTCAATTCCTGGCCTCACTCAGTGGGTTAAGGATCCGTCATTGCCATGAGCTGTGGTGTAGGTCGAAGTTGAGACTTGGATATGGCATTGCTGTGGCTGTGGCTGTGGTGTAGGCCAGCAGCTACAGCTCTGATTCAACCCCTAGCTTGGGAACCTCCATATGCCACGGGTCTGGCCCTAAAAAGACAAAAAAAAAAAAAGTTTATATGTAAACAACGAGGGAAAACAGACCAAGTCCTCAAAAATCGCGAACTACTCAAAGTCAACCAAAATGAAGTAGATAATCTGAAATGTTTCTATGACAATGAAAGAGACTAAAGTCATATTTTTTTTAAAAGCTTTCGGGAAAGGAATCTCCAGCCACAGATGGTTTCACTGGAGAATTCTACCAAACATTTGAAGAATTAGCACCGATTTTATACAATCCCTTCTAGAAAATGGGAGAGGAGGAAAACTTCCAAACTTATTTTATGACCCAATGCTACCTTGATACCAAAACTATACAGTCTAACAAAGGAAACCACAGACCAGTATCTTTCATAAACTTAGATGTAAAGATTCTCAACAGAATCTTAGTATATTGACTTTAACAATATATAGGAGTTCCCATCATGGCAAAGTGGAAAAGAAACCCAACTAGGAACCGTGAGGTTGCAGGCTCGATCCCTGGCCTTACTAAGCAGGTTAAGGATGCGGCATTGCTGTGAGCTGTGGTGTAGGTTGCAGACACGGCTCGGATCCTGTGTTGCTGTAGCTGTGGCGTAGGCTGGCAGCTGTAACTCCGATTAGACCCCTAACCTGGGAACCTACATATGCCATGGGTGAAGCCCTAAAATAAAAATAAAAATTAAATATATATATAAGGAATTTTTGACATGACCAAGTATGCAAGGCTAGTTTAACATTTGAAAATTGATCAACGTGACCTACTTCTCAACCAGGCCAGTGAAGGAGAATCATGTGATGGTACCAACTGACACAAAAAAATGTTTGACAAAATAAAACACCTGCAGATGACAAAAACTTTTAGTGCATTAGAAATAGAAGGTGATTTTAAATATTTAGGGAGGAGTAGATGAAAAATAAAGGACTGGAAAAGAATATACCATGAAAACCATAAAAATAAGAAATCTGCCATGACAATATGAATATCAGACAATGCAGACCAAATGAAATACACCAATAATGTTCAAAACAACTTTATTCATAATAGGAAAAAACTAGAAAACCCACATGACAATTAATAGCAGAATGAAAAATTAATGATAGTGTATTCATTCAGTGGAGTACTAACAATAATAAAAAAGGGTCCCACTACTGCAATGCAACATGTGTTGTGTGAATATGAAAAAGCAGTAATATATATTGCTATAGACAACAACACAGATCTTATGATTACATCTATATGAACTTCAAGAAGAGGCAAAATTTCTCTATGATAATACAGGTAAAAATAATAATTACTTCAGGGATATCAGCAGAAGGGGACACAAGGGAGTCTCCTAGGTAGGTGGAAATATTCTAAAACTCGATCCAAATGCCAGGTTGCAGGGTACATATACTTATGTTAAAAAGGTTAAAGAACAAGGCCCTACTATATGGCAAAGGGAACTATATCCTAAGATATAATATCCTAAGATATAAGATCCTAAATCCTAAGATAAACCATAATGGAGAAGAATATGAAAAAGAATGTATACATGTGTATAACTGAATCACTTTTCTGTGCAGTAGAAATTAATACAACAGTGTAAATCAACTGTACTTCAATTAAAAAATCATCAAGGTGTATGCTTGAGACATACGTTTTGCTACACATATAACTTTAATAAAAATATTTCTAAAGTCAGTAGAATTTTATAAGTTAAAAACAGTAATGCAATAATATCTTGAGTAAATTATATAGGAATCATTTGTAGAAAGCTTGATTCTATCAGAGGGGAAAGTTGGTATTGAGAGTTGGCGGTAATAGGGGTTGAGGGATAGAAAATTGATCGCCTTTGACACACTGGTTTTCTTAATCTATTATTGTATTATTGTTATTATATTATTCTCTTAACTTATTTAAAAATAGATTGAATGAATGACAACTACTTATGTTAACTCAATTTCTCTATTATATTAAAAATACTTTGGATCAAGCCAATACAGCTACGGAGGCCAAAAGACTTGCATGTCGGGAGGAGGGGGGAAGAGAGTTTTAGAGAATTATTAACAGAACAGCTATTCCCAAGAGAAGGTGAGCTAGCTAAATAAATGATTTTTGAGTGCTTGTAAAATACCTCTGTTTCAGGCAATTTCATAAAGCTGAATTAAGCATCTTACAGAGTGATAGAAAAGTGAGCTCATGCATTTAATGACATCTGGATCAGTTAGAACATCTGGGTTGGATGTTTAAAATAAATTTGAAACCAAAAAATGTTTTGTTTTTTATTCCAATCCTGTTTCATTTAATACATTGGGGAATGAGCCTAGGCAACAACATCTGTTTCCATGAAAATTGTAGAGGAGTGTATGTAGACAAAACATATAATCATAAATAGACAAGACAGCGCACAAAGACTTGTCTGGTATAAAAGGGAATGATATGAGGCACTAAAAACTAGAGGGATCTCCAGGCATGAAGATTTTCTTTCGAGAAGAATCGTATCAGGCAAGGGAAATACTCTACAAAGAGTGATCAGGGCAGTCACAGATCTCCAGAACTGACTGTCTTGTATTGTCTCCTCTGACTGACACCTGCTAACTTCCTCATCCTCCCAGTCCTGGAATCCACTATTTTTCTCTCTGGTTTTATGAGTTTGACAATTTTCAATTCCTTGTAAATGTAGGATTATGTACCATTATATCAAGCAATGGTGTATTATACTTTTAAAAATGTACTAAGAGGTAGATGTTACATTAAATACTCTTACAGCTAAATACATACATGCATACATATATACATATATTTTAAAAATGGGGCAGAAGGATGATTTTTATTTCATTTATCTTTTTAGAAATCCTCTGTACAATGTTGTTTTAAAAACCTGATACCGAGCCCTATATCAGCTACTCTGTGACCCAGACATCGATGATATTTCTGCCCTTGAGGGATGGTTTTAATCAAGTTTTATCCGGCTAATCATCCAATATCAATTTAAAATGTCCCAGTGCTCCAAGAACAAGAGCAGGATTCATCATTAAGATATCGAAGAGGGAGTTCCCTTATGGCACAGTGGATTAAGGATCCCGAGTTGTCACTGCAGCAGCTTGGGTCGCTGCTGTAGCGCAGGTTCAATCCCTGGCCCGGGAACTTCCACATGCCCCCAAAAAAAGACTTCTAAGAGGCATCTTAGATGAGCTGCTCATAAATGAGCCCAGGTTCTTTCTTTAAAGCCTTCTCTGCCTACCACTTTTGCCTCTCGAGGAGAGGTTGGCTTATTACTACACAGTTCTATCCATTGACTGAGTCAACATTAATTACTTTAGTGCTGAATGCTGTCATGCTTGGAGTATCTTGCTTGCTTCTTTCTCTGTACTGAGTTCCTACCAGCACTGAGGGGATTGACAGGCTGAGCATGGGGCAAACAGATGCAGAGTCGATGGGCATCCTGTGGATAAGCAGAGCTCTTCCTGTTTGTTCCTCAGACATCTAACACGTCCCCTTGTTAATGAGGTAGGCCTCTTTGCTTCTCTACTGTGATTTTGTTTCTGTGCATTTTCTAACTATCAAGGGTATTTGCAAGATAAAAGCAAAAAAGGAGATGAAGATGCTTATGAGGCAGACTGGAGCAGACACAGCTCCTTGCCGTTTGGCTTTGATCCTGATACTAGATGGTCCCTTGTTGGAGCCACTGGCTACAGTGTTTGAATACATTTCGAAATGCCGTAAGTGACATTTTATTAATAAAGGCAAAGAAGCACACAAATCAAAAAGTTCAGATTGGAACACCAAAAGCACCTAAAACCAAATGATTCGGAGCCGTTCCGAAGAACAAGGGGGATCAAAAGTACTTTGATGAATGCTAACCGCATGCAAACCTGTGACTCTCCATATCAGCAAGGTGGAAAAATGGCTCAAAATATTAAATGCCACTTTGAAGAGCGGAACATACTTCACACTAAATATATTATGAATTCTTATGAACCAAACAACGAGCAGAAAAATCCAGAACCACTTAGAGACAGACAATTGTAATTCACCTCTCTCGGACTCTGATGGTTACAGGGATCCAAAAACGAGCAGAGACCTAGAGATGCTACGATACCTAGTAGTTTTTTTTGTTTTTTGTTTTTGTTTTGTCTTTTTGCCTTTTCTAGGGCCACTCCCTCGGCATATGGAGGTTCCCAGGCTAGGGGTCGAATTGGAGCTGTAGCTGCTCTGGCCTACGCCAGAGGCACAGCAACGCAGGATCCGAGCGGAATCTGCGACCTACACCACAGCTCACGGCGTTAACGCTGGATCATTAACCCACTGAGCAAGGTCAGGGACCGAACCCGCAACCTCATGGTTCCTAGTCGGATTTGTTAACCACTGCGCCACGACGGGAACTCCTAGTAGTTTTATCCAAATACCTTCAGTTACCTATTTATGCTGAGATGCATGTCATAAGTGAAAGACAAGCTAGACTCCCCATTGTGTTGTTCTTTGATTTACCAATTTGCAAAATAATGGGGTGTTCACTGAGCATCTTCCAAAGGTGAAAGACCCCATAGTTTTGTGTGATTTTATTAAGAATGCATGGTTTTAAATATTCTTGATATATTTCAATTAAATAAAGGTATTATTCTTTATAAAGCTCAAATTGTCCCATCTTTGTTTACTGGGGCCATTTTCAAATGGATTCCTGAATCTTTTTAACATGACAATAAGAATCTTTTATAGCTCCTTTGAGGTTCTGATTCAACAGGATGACTCAGGCTTACATAATCACTTCTTGCTCTAGACGGGGGACTCAGTCATTTCTCCAAAGAGAACTGGTTCCTTTGAAAATAGATTTTAGAGATAAAATTTGCTTTCTAGAAGTACTTGATGTCTAGGATTTTCAATGGTCAAATTAATATATAAACATTATATTTGTAAATATATAACATAATATGATCACATATATATTTAAAATAAATCATGAGTTCATATTAGAATTTCTAGTCCAAATTACAGGTAGAGAGATTTTACTTAGTTTTTTCAGTCTCACTTTTTTTTTTTTTTTTGCTTTTTTAGGGTTGCACCCATGACATATGGAAGTTTCCAGGCTAGGGGTCGAATCGGTGCTGCAGCTGCTGGCCTACAGATGCTACAGCCACAGCAACACAGGATCCAAGCTGTGTCTTTGACCTACACCACATCTCATGGCAACGCTGGATCCCCAACCCACTGATCGAGACCAGGGATCGAACCTGCATCCTCTTGGATACTGGTCAGATTCATTTCCACTGCACCACAAAGGGAACTCCCTCAGTCTCACATTTTTATTTGCTTTTTCCCATGCCTATAATCCTATTTTCTGACATCAGCATAATTACCCATCTAATATACACATAGCAGTCTCAATACCCACAATGTCTACACTCCTCCCAAAGGTATGATTACTGAAAATAGTTTATAAACTTTTTGGTTTCTTGTTCTTTTATCCACTAGTGATGTATAGTTGAATTGAGGTGTTTTAGAGCCATTTGAAGTAACTCTGCTTCTGTGTGGTTATGCCAATTTGACATACTATTGTGTTCGTTTCACTTTGCTTTTTTCTCTTTCAGTTTGTGGGAATAGCTTTTAAAAGTTTTTAATCTGTTTTATGATTACAATAACTTACTTACATGGCTTCAAAGTTAGATATACAAAAGGTGATATATGGGAGTTCCTGTCATGGCTCAGCAGAAGCGAATCCAACTAGGAACCATGAGGTTTCGGGTTCGATCCCTGGCCTCGCTCAGTGGTTTACAGATCTGGCGTTGCCCTGAGCTGTGGTGTAGGTCGCAGACTCAGCTTGGAACTGGCATTGCTGTGGCTCTGGCGTAGGCCAGCAGCTGTGGCTCTGATTCAACCCCTAGCCTGGGAACCTCCATATGCCATGGGTGCAGCCCTAAAAAGCAAAATATATATATGCATATATATGATATATATATATAAATTTGAAATATATATATAAAATATAAAAAATTTTTGTGGGGGGAGTTCACATTGAAGCACAGCAGAAACAAATACTGCTAGTAGCCACAAGAACACAGGTTCTAGGGATGGCCTCACTCAGTGGGTTGTGGGTCCGGCATTTCCATGAGCTGTGGTGTAGGTCATAGACGCAAATCATATCTGGCATTGCTGTGGCTGTGGTGTAGGTTAGCAGCTACAGCTCTGATTCAACCCCTAGCCTGGGAATTTCCATATGCGGCTGGTGTGGCCCTAAAAAGCAAAAAAAAAAAAAAAATTGTGTATCATTATTTTTTATATATTTTCTAGAAGCTTAGCTTATGTTTTTGCCATACCTGGCATGTGGAAGTTCTAAGACCAGGGATCAAATCTGCTCCGCAGCAGCAACCAATCCACAGCAGTGACAATGCCAGGTCCTTAACCCACTGATCTACCAGGGAACTCCTTGAGTGTCCTTTTAATACTGTTGGGTTTTTTTTGTTTTGTTTTGTTTTTTGCTTAGTCTGCTAGAATTGGCTTCTGTTGCTTGCAATTAAGAACCTTAACGGATACTGCAGCAATACCTGATTGATGGGCAAACAACTCCATTTATTAATTGATCTATATTTCCCTGAGACTGGTTTGCATGAATGAAATCTCAGAGAGTTGTTAAGTAGCTATTACACTTTTACTACCGGCCTTCCTTGTCTTACATTCATGCAACTAAGGGACACCGTGCAAGTGACTTGCCACAAAATAGAAAAAAAAAATTTTCAGGACAACAATTGAATTCCCCTTCTCGACATGGGAGAGGTATTCACCTCAGGTGGCACGTCATAAAATTCCCACCTCACCCTGGTATATCCAGTTCACACACATTTCAAGAGGTTTGTTATGCTCCTTAAGCTCCATTCATGACTCCACTCCAAAGGAAGGTTGCAACACTTACATTCCGGAGAGTCTCCACTTGCTGTGTTGTGGCCACCAGTGTGCTCTTGGACAGCGAGTCCCTTTATTAGAGTATAAACCACGCAGCGGGGTGGTGCCCATCCTCCTTGCAGGATGCAGTGACCTCTGCTCTAAGTGGCATAGCACATCCTCTCTTTGAGTCCAGTGCAAGTCTGAATTGAGACGCTACCACAGAGAAGATGTAAGAGAGAGAGAGCGAGCACTTCCCCTCAACTACACTTGACAGACACGGTGCCCTGAAAAGAGTGAGAGACCTGAAAGCTATGAATCGGATCTGGTGGTGAAATACGGAGATGTCCTTTCAAAATGGCATCACCGGCTCTTTTTCCAGGCTAAGAGTCCTAAAACTTTCTAGACATTTCTGATCATGGCGTGTATTTTCTCCCTCTTCTTTGACAGCAGAGACACCTTTTAATGTCTTTTCAAATTAGCCTAGCACCTTCCACACACTCTTAGGTTTTTTGGAAGATGGCTATGCCTTCAGCTGTAATTTTTCAATGTTCTGCAGAATATTTTCCTGGGGGCATTTGCAGGCATGTACCCAAAATATTCCAAAGTCAAATGAAGTTGGGTACTTGTACAGAGAATACACCCTGTACGGGAAATCATGTAGCCCATGAGCACATCAGAGCACATCAGTCACGATGCTGCTCTCCTCACATGTACACCAACATTCCTCATAGATGCTTCCCCTAGAACATGGCTTGAAAGTAAAAGCAGTGAATATTTGCTGAAGGCACAGTTCTATAGTTCAATATGGATCTACGGCATCATTCAGTTAATCACAACAGCCCTGTGTAGCTGGTGTTCCACTGTGCCATTTTACAGGGGGAAAAAAAATGAGGCACAGAGATATTAAATATTTACTCAAAAGTATAAAGCTAAACGTGCATTATACAGTAAATGAAGGAGCCAGGAATCAAACCGAGACATTATGACTTTCGAGTCCATTCTGAGCTACTATCCTTGCTGCTTCCTAATGAAAATGGTTACCATAGAAGTATCTCAATCATTCATATGTTGTTATGACACATCTCATAAGGTTAGTGAGGCTTCAAATTGTCTACGGTGTAGAAATTTTATTCTTCGTCAAAGGCATGAAATATTTTCCTCTAGATCAAATCATCCAATAAAATTAAATTTGCAATCCAATTAAAAGGCACTTTCATTTTAGTAGGAACAAATTTAACAGTCTTATTTATATAGGAAAAGAACCATTATTTGACATTTATCTTCTCTTTTGTATTTGCAAACTGATTAAAATTTTGTTAGTCATTTATCTAATGAGAATTGAATGGCTACCTATTCTTTTTAATCTAGGGACATAAAGAATCCAAAATCAAGTTGCAGACAATATACATTCATGAGAATAAAGCAACCTACAAATTAGCAGCAAGTGAATTTTTAAAAATTTTTATTACACAATTAATGGTGTTTGTGTATACATGTATGTGTGTGTAACACACACAGGAGACATCTTTTCTCCCAACTATTGGCCTTGAGGGAAATTACTAAGCTGCAATGAACCTCATGACTTTTAAAAGAATTAAGTGGGATTATACACCTATAATGTCTAACACACAGTGAGTATTTTCCATGGTTGAAGAGCCCAGAATTTAATAAGAATTCATTTCAACTCTTGGTTCTGTAGTTATGTGACTTTGTGCAAGCTATTAAACCTTGCTGAACCTAAGTTTCCTAACCTGAAAAAATGAGAATACTTGCTATTCTTGTAAGGTGGTTGTTGTGAGATAATGGATATAGACTACACCACATGTAGCCCTGTAAAGTCATTTGCCTTCTGCCTTGTACTCTCTCTTCTCTTAGAAGGAGTGATGACACAAGGGAGGTACAGTTTCAATAGAGGTGTTTCCTACTTAGGGGAAACCTTTGTCTTGGAAAGTCTCCGCCAAGCTTGATGAGCTCCAGGGAAAGGAAGCAGAGAGCAGGTACTCAGATTCTAAATTTTAAGAAAGAGGGACAAGAGCATCTTAAAATTTCTTTCCACATATCATCCCAACGCATCAGGACAGCAAAACAGCAACCTAGTTGGGATTCAACTGGAGACAGGAGGAGCAGGAATTCGTTCCCCTTCAGTTAAGTATTCTTTCACATGTAGGATTGCTCTGAGCAAAGATGGGTCCCAATTGTGGGGGTGGGGGAGAGAAGCCATCGGAGAGGAGGCTGTGGTTCTTTACCTCTGTGATATGGGACTAAGACTATGGCCTAGCACGCTGCTGCAGAATCCCTGAATGCCCCAGGAATTAGGGAGCTGAACTGGTGCCATACTAACAGCCTGCTGTTGACCCAATACTTGCTCCCCAACCCCGACTGGTGTCTGATTCCTGCTGCTAAAGGAATGGAGATTGGAGTTCCCGTCGTGGTGCAGTGGTTAACGAATCTGACTAGGAACCATGAGGTTGCAGGTTCGGTCCCTGCCCTTGCTCAGTGGGTTAACGATCCGGCGTTGCCGTGAGCTGTGGTGTAAATTGCAGACGCGGCTCGGATCCCACATTGCTGTGGCTCTGGCGTAGTCCAGTGGCTACAGCTCCGATTAGACTCCTAGCCTGGGAACCTCCATATGTCGCGGGAGCGGCCCAAGAAATAGCAAAAAAAAAAAAAAAAAAAAAAGACAAAAAATAAAAATAAATACAAAATAAATAAAGGAATGGAGATTAGCCACCAGAGCTGAGTCTGCCTCCTAAGCCGAAGGCACACCATCCTGGCTACATTTCCCCACATTTTACTCCTTGCAGAGCATCCCCAGGGTCCTTAGGATGCCTCAGCTTCCTGACTTGGGCAGAGGGAGCTCTGGACGTTGTTCTCCAAGTCATTCCTGGAAGGTCAGCTTGGAGCCTTCTCTTCCCAGGTTTTTACTGGGTCAGCTCCTTCTGCTATTCAGAGATGCCTCCCCTACAAGCCTGGATGAACAGTAGACCTCACGTCCCTGTCGTTGTCTGGTACTTGCCTGTTCGATTTCCTTTATAGTACTTTTTACAATTCAAAATATTTTATTTGTTTACATATTTATAAGCGTTCTTTCCTTCACTGGAGAGCAAGTTCTAGCGGAACGGAGACTTTGCCTGTTTTCGTGAATAAACTTTTATTGGAACACATTCACACCCATTTATTGACATATCATCTGCGGGAGACTTGTGCTACAACAGCAAAACTTGAGTTGCTGAGACTGATAACTGGCCCACAAAACCTAAAATATTTATGATCTGACTCTTAACAGAAACAGTGTGCAAATTTGTGGCCAAATTTATTGTTCTAGCAATAGAACAGTGCTTGGTACATAATAGGCATTAAATAATATTTGATGAATAAATAAATAAGCACTAGAGAGAGAGGCAAGGCCACCAGCTTCAGGGAAAATTTCCCCCCTTAGCAGGCTTTCAATGCTGCTGTCTTGAAAGGTTATATTACCATGAATAGCTGAAGAATCATAAGGAATAACATTTACATTAATTTTTAAGGCTTTTTTTTTCCGCCATTTTTTGTAATTATTGGTAACGGTAAGATATTTGAGAGGAATTAGGGCTAAATTTCCTGCCATATTTTCAGAGCTACATTAAAATAACTGGGCTAAATCCAAGAATAAATCAGGTTTCTAAATTATTGTAATTATTTTCCTCTAATTTAAATTACTTTAAAGATAATAAATATTCATTATTGAAAATGTAGAAGAGGAAAAAATAACTTCTGTACCATTTCTCAGGGACCAGTGATGATAGCATTAATACTTTCCTTCTCTGTCTTTATTCCAAGTTGTGTTTATATTAACATGGAAAATTTTCTACTTTGATTTTTGCTTTGTTGTATTTTGTTTTATGGCCACACCCAAGGCCTATGGAAGTTCCAGGCTAGGGACTGAATCTGAGTTGCAACCTACACAGCTACAGCAACATGGGACAGTTTAAGCCACTACACAGGACTGGGGATTGAACATGTGCCGCTGCATTGACCCAGCAACCCAAGCCGCTGCAATCAAATTCGTAACCCACTGTGCCACAGTGGGAACTCTTTTACTTTGATTTTTAATTTAACCTAGAAAACGTTTTTGTGTGCATTCGCAAGAGTTCCTTGGTTGCAAGCTAGAGAAACAAGGAAACAGGGGCTATTAAATTTAAAAAGGAAATGTATTGGTAAGATTTGGGGACCAAGTAGAATCAGAGAAGATTAAGTAGCTGAATGAACTCCTCGGGAGGTCAGCAGAGCAGATCAGCCTTGGGTCACTCGCATCGATATTCAAACTTCAAGCAAAAAGACTCCGACTGGCCCAGCAGGAGTCCTATAGCTTCTCCCTGGCCAGAGGGGACTGGGGCATCTTGATTAATGGTCCACCAAGGATGAATGCAATGAGAGAAAGGGAAGCGTGACCTAAAACACGGAGGTGATGTTACCAAAAGAAGGCAAGGGAGCAAAGACAGGTGTCTACTGTGAGGTGTTAGTATAAACTCTTCCTACGTGAGTTTAGATTATTTTTGAAATCAATGTAAGATTCAATGATTTAAAATGCTACAAGTGGATACGGGTGGGGGTGGGGAGATTGGATAGTAGAAAAGACAAGGGGAGGGAATTAGGAGGTACAAACTATTATGTGTAAAATAAATCAGCCATGAGGCTATAGTATATAGCATCAAGAATATAGCCAATATTTTAGAATAACTAAAATGAATAGAGTCTAATCAATGAAAATTTTGAATCACTATGTTGTACACCTGAAATTAATATTGTAAATCAACTATACTTTAATTAATAAATAAGTTTTTAAGCTGGAAAGAAGTTTCCTTTGCTTCTGACCCAGAGATGTCTATGAATACTCACCCCTGGGACAATTTGCCATTTCAGGAGGTCCTCTTTGATCCTGTGTGGTGTCGTGGATATTTTATTCAGACACTTTGAGACATTGTTGATTAGACACTTGTAACCAGATGGGTTCATCAGCAGTGGTGCTGCAAGACTCCAGAAAAATTCCCTGCAGAGGTTAAAGAAAAGGCTGTGTTTGGGAAGAGGAACATTCCAGAACCCAGGTCAGCAAGAGAGGAAAATGCAGGGAATCTCTTCTTTTCCCCACTTGCCCCATGGAGAAGCATCCTAAGGCCAGGCACTGTACTGATAACGCTGGGATTGCACTCCAGGAGAGCGACTGGGTTTTTCCAGCGTTCTGCCTTTATAAAGAGCAAGTGTGAGACATCTTTACAGAGAAGGCATTTGCACGCCTGTTGTTAACAAGATGCCAGCTGCCAGCACCATGGGAAGCCAGTGATAATCTGGGGAGCTGGACTTGGGTTCAAACCCTCTTATTAAAAAGGGGGGGGGGGGCTGGTCTTAGCTAGCTTATTACCCAGGCAACCCGACAGTGAGTGTATGGCGACATGTTACACTTTTCTCGCATCCGAGATCCAAATATCTGCATCCTTTTGTGAAAAGGAAAAAAGGAGAAGTTCACAGCAAAATTTCCCCCTCAAAATTTAAACCAAGTATAAACTTATATATAACAGTATGTGGGTTTTCACTTGGTCAATAGGATGTGCTGGCTGGTAACATTTTTTCTGTTTCAGATAAATCACGCAGGTGTTTGCTCTTTCCCTCGTTCAACCTCTCTCTCTCTTCCTCTCCCTTCCAACCCCAACCCCACAGTGTTCCCACCTACGATAGTGGTTAATTGGCCTTGGTACACCTTCAGCCCCTACTTGCTCTTAACTCATAAATCCTCAGCCCTATGATGGAAAAACAAGAAATGGCTCCACTGGTTAAGTGTTCTTTAATTATGTAATGTTTTTTTATATTAAACCAGTCCAGTCTCAGAACAGTTTGTAAAGCACCTCAACATATCTACTGAAAGGTATGTGCTCTAGCTGGCTTGCAGCTTGCTTATTTTTAGCTCATGGTTACAAAGCAGGTCCTGGAACACCCCACACCACGGAGCAATATGGTGGGAAGAACAAGAAACTTGGAGGCAGGAAATGAGAGAGTGCAAGGCAGCTACGCAGCCTTGGGACAGTCACCGATGCCATCTTTAGGTGTTTCTCGGGCACCCTCCTCCGCTCTTAACGCCTGAGAAACTGAGGGAAGAGCATTTCTCACATCTACATTCTACACTCCATCCAGATACCGACCCTTGGTAGCCAGTTCACTGTGTTCACATGGGCGTGAGGGCCACAGGGGTCAGGGGCTCTGATGACTCATGTCCTTTCCTAGAGTCTTTTAGAATCTTTGAGTTCTTAGACCAGGTCTTTTTGTGACCTTTGATTTGTCCTTTGACCTTTCTTCACAAATGTGAAAGGGACAGTTTTCTGTTTTTTTGGTTTTTTTTTTTAATATTTTGTTGTTGTTTTGGGGGTTTTAAATAGTAAAACATGATCTCTTGCTATTGTTCCTCCTTACTCACATAATTTATTATGGTTAAAAAATTGACTTGATGTAATAAAAAAAATCAAAAACTTTTCTTGGAGTTCCGATTGTGGTTCAGCAGGTTAAGAATCCAACTAGTCTCCATCAGGATGTGGGTTCCATCCCTGGCCTCACTCAGTGGGTTAAGGATCAGGTGTTGCCAAGACCTGCAGAACAGGTCAAAGATGCTGCTCAGATTTGTTGGGATATGGCATTGCTGTGTCCGTGGTTTAGGCTGGCAGCTGCAGCTCCAATTGAACCCCTAGCCTGGGAACTTCCATATACTGCAGGTATGGCCATTAAAATTTTTTTTTTCTCGATTTACAAATATCATTAAACATTACCTTTTATGGGGGGAAAAGGAATACTAACCGATAAAATAATCCACCTGCCAGCCTTCAAAAATATTTCCTATTTAAATATATATCAATTATTAGGCTTTACTATCAAATTCAATGACATTACTATTAAATTCCTAGTTTTAAGGCTGTTGGGGTCTTATTTCTGTGCATGTGTTTTTAGCTGAAAAAAAGTAGTTTTATAAAATATTGATATAGCACTGGGAACTATATCTAGTCAGTTATGATGGAGCATGATAATGTGAGAAAAAAGAATGTACATATGTCTGAGTGACTGGGTCACCTTGCTGTACAGTAGAAAGTTGACAGAACACTGTTAACCAGCTATGATGGAAAAAAATAAAAATTGTTTTAAAAAAAAGTCAACAAACCATAGGAACCAATCAAGCTAAAAAATATATATTAAGAGGGAGTTCCCGTCGTGATGCAGTGGTTAACGAATCCGACTAGGAACTATGAGGTTGCGGGTTCGGTCCCTGCCCTTGCTCAGTGGGTTGACGATCCGGCGTTGCCGTGAGCTGTGGTGTAGGTTGCAGACGTGGCTCGGATCCCGCGTTGCTGTGGCTCTGGCGTAGGCCAGTGGCTACAGCTCCGATTAGACTCCTAGCCTGGGAACCTCCATATGCCGCGGGAGCGGCCCAAGAAATAGCAACAACAACAACAACAACAAAGACAAAAGACAAAAAAAAAAAAAATATATATATATATATATATTAAGAATGTTGGAGTTCCCTTTGTGGCTCAGTGGTTAATGAATCCGACTAGGATCCATGAGGTTGCAGGTTCAATCCCTGGCCTTGCACAGTGGGTTAAGGATCCAGCGTTGCCATGAGCTGTGGTGTAGGTAGCAGACGCAGCTCAGATCGTGAGTTGCTGTGGCTGTGGTGTAGGCTCCGCAGCTGTAGCTCTGATTGGACCCCCTAGCCTGGGAACCTCCATATACCGCAGGTGCAGCCCTGGAAAAGCCAAAAAAAAAAAAAAAGGATGCTGACACTTTGGTTATATATATGGTTATTTATACATAGATAGATAGATTAGATATTCTATATAGTCACATATATGACTATAGTACACTTCATACTATAAAACAAACTAAATGGAGTATAACCTTTAAAAACTGTAAGTCAATATGTTGTACATCTGTAATTTACTACTGTACATCAACTATATCAATAATAAAAAAGTAAAACAAACAAAAACAAACTAAAAAGTGATGATTTGGAATGTTTTTGCCTTTAATTCTAATTAATTCTCATTATGACCATAATTGACAAAAATCAGCAAGCAAACTGGATTTGTTTCTTGTTTTTTTTTAATTTTCCAAACTTGGAATGGAAACATCATTGAATAGTTGGGCTTTTTCTTTTCTTTTCCTTTTTTTTTTTTTGTCTTTTGTCTTCGTAGGGCCGCACCCGAAGCATATGGAGAGTCCCAGGCTAGTGTTGAATCAGAGCTGTAGCCACTGGCCTATGCCACAGCCACAGCAACGCGGGATCCGAGCCGCATCTGTGACCTGAACCACAGCTCATGGCAACGGCAGATCCTTAACCCACTGGGAAAGGCCAGGGATTGAACCTGCATCCTCATGGATCCTAGTTGGGTTCGTTAATCACTGAGCCAGGATGGCAACCCCTGAAGAATTTTTTTAAACACTTAATATTTGCATTCCTTTTAACAAGCACTTTTACAAACATTAAATCCTCTAACAATGAAGAAACTAATCTGAAATGTCACCTGAATCAATATTTGGGGGTGCATTTACTTTTTAGAGACCTGTGTTTATCTTTTCTTTCTTTTGAAAGCTCCAAAAAAAAAAAAAATATATATATATATATATATCAGAGAATGAAGGTAAAGGTTAAAACTCTTATAATTTAATAATTGATTAGGTTATGGGTATTAGAGCTTGACCTTTGGGTTTGAAAGCCAGCAACTTTATTTATTGGCTATCAGGTTAACTTTGCTTACATTGCTGAACCTCAACTACAAAATGAACATGATAATGGTACTACCACACAGATGACTAAATGAGATAATACCTGTAAATCATTTTACACAGTTCTTGGAATATAAAAATTACTCAATAAATGTTACCGTCATTACTATACCACTAATATTAAGTAAGAACCAAAAAACATTGGCCTCTGCTACATAATTTGATCTTTAACCAAATGTCAGATTTACTGTGTTTCAAAGAAAAACTTTGAGAAGTAATTATTTTACCATTTAGAGAATAAAATGAATTAGATTAGATTCAAATGTCTTCTGTTTGAGAGTCTAAGCATATATAGGTTTATATGTTTGGAAAACCTCACGATACGGTCCAGGTAGAAAATTGTCCTTTTAATATTTTTGACAATTGAATATTTTGTATTCAACCTAACAGTGACCTTATACTTAAAGATCTAGATTTCAGATCAATGAACAGAAATTTAAGAGAAAAATTACATCACTAAAGCCACCACTATTAAATTCAAAACCACGATGTTCAAACTCAGTAGGAAACCAAATTATTATTTTCAAACTCAGTGCAAACACTTGGAATTGGTTTGTAAAAAGCACTTGGAAAAATAACAGTCTTATATTAGAGTTGACTGATGAGAGTTCTACATAGAGTATGATTTAGCTCTGTTGGAAAACAATATGATTACACACAGGAAAGTTATACAGCTTTCATAAAAATCGCATTTCATGGCATCATATACATTGTTGCTAGATATATTTTTCCATCAGTGTTTTATTTAACTCATTAGAGAAAAATATAGATGCTTCCATATTTATTATAATAAAACCAAAATAGAAGTTCAGTTTGTTAAAGAGCTATAATTTAAAGACTATAATATAAAGAACTATCATTAGTAATGGACAGAAATATCAAATCACCATGCTATGTACCAGGAACTAACATAGTGTTGTGGGTGAATTATATCAAAACTAAACAAACTCATTTAAAAAAAGATCAAAAGTGGTGTAGGGGGAGAGGGAATTAGATGAAAATGGTGCAAAGGTACAAACTTCCAGTTAGAAGATAAATAATATCAGCGATGTAAAGTACAACATGATAAATATAATTAACACTGCTGTATGTTACATTTGAAAATTGTTAAGAGTAAATTCTAGGAGTTCTCATCATAAGGAAAAATTTTTTTCTTTTAAAATTTTGTATCTATGAGAAGTTCCTGTCATGGCTCAGCAGAAACTAATCTACGAGCATCCATGAGGACACAGGTTCAATCCCTGGCCTTGCTCAGTGTGTTAAGGATCTGGCATTGCCATGAGCTGTGATGTAGTTTACAGACGTGGCTCGGATCCTGCGTTGCTGTGGCATAAGCCGGCAGCTATAGCTCTGATTGGACCCCTTAGCCTGGGAACTTCCATATGCTGCCAGTGTGGCCCTACAAAGACAAAAAATTAAAATAAAATAAAATAAAATTTTGTATCTCTGAGATGACAGATGTTCACTAAACTAATGGTGATAATTAAGATTTTTGTAAGTCAAATCATTATCAATTGTATCTGAAAACTGGAAGAAAAAAATCTTAATGAAATCTAAAATAGTTTAGAAAAATAAAGAAAATTAGCTTTCAATCTCTGACTTGACAGGAAATGAATAAAAGGCTCAGATCATCCCTTTCCATCTACAGGTAGAAGAATCAGGAGTAGGGTGGACTCTAAACTCTATTCTCCTATGTGTTTAAGGACAGCTATCCTACTTCTTCGGTCAAGTTTGTTATGCAGATTTGGTAGGAAATGAAACTTTGGGGGTGAGGGAAATATTTGTTATCTTGATCATAGTGATGCTTGCATATGGGTGTATGAATATGTAGGATACGCATATATACCCATAGTCATATTGTAGCAGATAAATTCATGGATAGATATGTGTTTGTGTGTGTGAGAAAATGTATCAAACTCTGCCCTTTAAATATGTGCAGTTTATCAATTCAACTTTAATAAACAGCAATTAATTTAATAAATAATAAATAACATTCAATAAAATTACTTTTTAAAAAACCTTCTAGCATTGGGAAAAAAATAATAGAGACATATGAACATCACATAAAAATATATATATAAGTGGGTCTTGAATGATTACCTTTACACTTAAGAGAAAGAAAAATGAAACCTCAGTTAACTATCCAGAAGTGGCAGAAATCCCATAGTTTGGCAACACACAATAGCCAGGAAGGGAAAGAGGAACCACCCTCCTACATTGCTAATAGGAATGAACAAAATGTTAAAATGTCCTATGAAGGACATTTGGCAATATCTACCAAAATGACAAATGCATTTAGTTTTGATCCAGGAAGCATTCTCTGGGGAATACAGTCAACAGATTCCTGGATGCATAGCAAAAGGCATATGCCAATCTGGAGCATTGTTTCTGCCCACAGTTTAGAGAAAACCCAGGTGAACCACTAAGAATGAAGCAACGGCACATCAACACAATGTACTCCACAGCTGCTCCAATAAGGATATACTTCTGAATTTTAAAAAAAAAAATAATGTATTTGGTATTCCACTTTGAACAGAATGAAAAAACACAAGAACATATATTTCCACTATCTTATGTTTGCATATAGAGATAATGAAAAGGTAGTAGCATAACATAAACAAGATTATCTGCAAGGAAGGGGAATTAGGTAGATGGGAAAAGGAATGGGCCAAAAGACTTCTTCATATATCTTTTAATGTTATTTTTATTTTTTAAATAAGTGAACATGTTTCTAAATCAAAAATTCTAAAATGTATTTTGCATTTATTTAAAAACAAAAAAGAGTAATTTTATGTCAAGTGTTTGTTATAAGGATGTGTTAGTGATCAGGGGACATTATCTGGTCAGCAGTGATTCAATATTCATGTAACTAGAATCCTTAATGAAAGATTTCTTTCCAGGAGTTCTTGCTGTGGCACAGCAGGTTAAGGATGCCAGTCTTGTCTCTGTGGTGGCACAGGTTCAATCCCCGGCCTGGCACAGCAGGTTAAGAATCCCGTATTGCTGCAGCTGTAGCAAGGTCTCAGCTGCAGCTCGGATTCGATCCCTAGCTCAGGAACTTCCATATACGCAGGTGCAGCCAAAAAGTAAAAACTAAAAATAGAAGATTTCTTTCTAAGAATTAAGGTATTCAGGGGGGCATAGCTATAAATTGCTATGCCCCTCTAAATATAAATATATATATATATTTATGTATATAGCTATGCCCCTCTAAATATACTGTGCGTGTATATATATTACTGCTATACTACATATAGCAGTAATATATATGTATATACTGTGTATATACATATATATTACTGCTATGTAATTATATGTAATTAAACAACAAAATTTATTTCCAAAAAACCTATAGAATTACCCTAAAATGGCCTTATGAAGAACAGGTTTATATTCATGTTGTAGAAATGTCTGAAAAGATTACCCACAAAACTCACTTTTTAAAAAAAGAAGTAATTTGCTCTCAACTGCAGAAGCAATTAGTGTATAATAATGAATAATGTTCCATAAAATTAATTTTTAAAATAAAGTTGATTTTTACTTCTCGAGCACTAGATTGATCTTCCGCAAATCAGCTTCCATGGAGATAGAAATCAGGTGATTCTACTTCAGGGTTTTGATTAAAAAGGAAAACCCGGCAAACCCAAAGGCCAAATGTCACCTTTCAGCCAGTCCCTTTTCTTTTTTTTAAGTGATTCCTTCCTACAAAATCACTTTTAAATAAATCTCAAGCAAATGTTTGAGATTTATTTTTCCATTGAACTCAGAATCTTTGATGACCTCATTTGCTTTTTGTTCACATGGATGGATTGCTGGGAGGACGATGTGATGCTTTCGCTAATCTGAAAATTAAATCACATCCTTTCCATTTTGTTCTTGAAATTTAAAGTGTCAGTGATCACTAACAAATCAGAGAATTAAGGTTGTCTAATAATTAGGGACTTTTACAAGATGACAAATCCATTTGGCGACAGTTTCTTTTTTCCTAGCAGCTTTCACCATGCAAATTATAACTTCAACCAGCCTGGGCCATCTCCATGCGAGGCCAAAAATGACTAAGAATAATTTGTGTGGTGACGTGGCTCGTTGCCCTAAAAGGGAAAGTTGAACTCTAGGTGGCGTATGAAGGTAAATTGTCCCCATTACCAACCTCAGCACTGTTTGATTTTGGAAATGAGTTGATAGGGTTTGGTTGCTGGTGTTTCTTTCTTTGAAAGTTGAGAGGAAGGAAAATTTTCTGTTCTGCCACCTGCCCCTTCTGTTCCTCCCTTGCCTGTTTTCTCCCTTGGATGCAGGGAACTTCAAGGGCAAATTGGGTGGTAGAATATAAAAAAGATTCCTCCATCTCCCCTGCCCTGCATCTGAATCAGCTCAGCCATGCAACATGGCAAACTTAGATGATTTTTAGGAGTTTATGAAGAGTCCTCTGGCTGTGGTCTGCTGTGAACTGTGGTAGAATTTTCCTCCTGCTCTTTCAGTCTTTGAAACCAAAAGCTTTCAACGTGGTCAGAGAGAATGAGGCACTGGGTCCATGCATTATGCTCCATCTCCCCTGTCATGGTGGATCCCATGGACTCACTGCACTTCAGCCCAATTCCTGTCAGTATCATAAAAGATCTGGCTAGCCTTTGTCCCTGTGAGATAACTTCTAATCCTCGGAATCTGCCAAGCGATGGAAGTGTCTTTGTTGTGAATCAGTCAAGCTTGCCTACATAATGAACTCCCAATAAAACCCTGGATACTGAAGACTGACCTTCCCTGGTTGGCGAAACTCTGAGTATTGCCACACTTCAATACAAGGAAGGGACCACGTCCCGAGGAGAACAGAATTTTATATTTGGAACCCTCGCATCCTATGTGTCTCTTTTGAGCTGCTTCTAATTTGTATCCCTTTGCCATAATAAAACTGTAATCATATGTAGAGTGCTTTCAATGGGGTCTGCGAATCTTTCTAGTGAATTATGGAATGTAACATGGTTATGGGAACCTCTAAATTTCTAGCTAGCTCATCACAAGTGAGGGTGACCTTGGGGTGCCCTGAACTTGCAACTGGCTCTGAAATGAGGTCGGTCTCTTGAAGGATGGTGTCCTCAGATCTCATAGTCTGACAAATTCATGGGATTGTTCTTCCGAAGCTCCAGCCAGACCTATCTCCACCCATCAGAAATAGCACAACAGGGAGTTCCTATTGTGGCTCAGCAAGTAAAGAATCCAACTAGTATCCTGGAAGCTGCAGCGTAGGTGGTAGATGCAGCTTGAATCTGACTCGCTGTGACTGTGGTGCAGGCTGGTGGCTAGGGTTCCCATTCAGCATAAGGAACTTCCATATGCTGCAGGTGTGGCCATAAAAAGAAAAAAAGAAAAGAGAAAAATAGCACAATAAGCTAAGCTTGTGTCACAGTGAATGACCCTAGATGAGTGCCACACCCATGAAATTCTCTTTTTCTCCCCACTGGCCAATTCTGTTAAGCAGCTTGGCAGATATTCCAGTTTCTCTTGGACAAAGTTGGTCCACTTAGCAAATAGTACTCCACACCACTATTGAAATTGCAGTTAATAAAGTATCAATTAATGCAGTGTCAACATTTGCTAGTTGCTTTTCATATACTATCATAGTCGTATGAGCAGGCAGTTATTATCTTTCTCTTTGTAAAAGAAGAAACTGATATTTAGACTATGTCGCTTGCCCAAAGTCATTCATCCAAAAAAAGGAAAGCATAAGATTTGAACCTCAGCTAACGGTTACTTGAACCCTTATTTTTTTAACTGAGTTACAGTTAACAAACAACATTGTATTAGTTTCAGGTATACAACTGATTTGATATTTTTATACATTTTGAAATGCTACTATCTGCCACCACCCAGAGTTGTTACAATCTGTTATTCCCATGTGTACTTTACATCCCTATGACTTATTTTATAGCTAAAAATTTGTACCTCTCAATTCTCTTCACTCATTTTTGTCTGTCCCTTCACCCCTTCCCCTCTAGAAATTACCAATTTGTTCTCTGTATCTATAAGTCTATTTCTGCTCTGTATTTTTTGTGCATTTGTTTTGTGTTTTAGATTCCACATATAAATGAAGTCATATAGTATTTCTCTTTCTCTGTCTGACTTCTTTCACTTCGCATAACACCCTCCAGGCCCATCCATGTTGCCACAAATGGCAAGATTTCATTCTTCTTTTATGACTAAGCAATATTCCATTGTGTATATATGTATGTATGAGTGTGTGTATAAGTAATGGTATACATATATAGAGAGAGATATAGATATATATACTTCTCTATATCTGTTCATCTATCCAGTCATCACTTCTTTATCCATTCATCAGTAGACATTTAAGTTGCTTCCATATCTTGGCTACTGTAAATATGCAACAATAAACATCAGGTTTATCTATCTCTTCCTATTAGTGTTTCCACATCCTTTGGATAAATACCCAGAAGTGGAATTGCTGGATTGCAATGTAGTCCTACTTTCAGTTTTTTGAGGACTCTCCATACTGTTTTCCATAGCAGCCACAACAATTTACATTCTCACCAACAGTATACAAGCGCTCCCCTTTTCCCTCCATCCTCTCCATCACTTGTTATCTGTTGTATTTTGATAATAGCCGTCCTGACGGATGTGTTGAGGTATCTCATTTGTGGTTTTGATTGCGTTTCCCTGGTGACCAGTGATATTGAGCATCTTCTCATGGGCCTGTTGGCCATCTCTGTACCTTCTTTGGAAGAATGTCTATTCAGGTACTTACTATCTTGGCACTCAACTCATATTTCTATATTTCGACCACAAGATGTTAATAAGAATAATTTAACCAGGACTAAATTTGTTTGATCACTTAACTTATTCAACAAACACTTGTTGAGAGGCTGTCCTCCAGCTGAATAGAAAGAGTCCCAGGGGTGTGTGGACGGGAAATGAACAAACCTCACCATGGCTGTGAGCACAGCAGACCCCTGCTCTGGGCATGGCTGGAGTAGCTCTACAGTCCCCTGCCCCCCCAACCCTGCTTGGCCCCAACCTGCTGAATCTTCCCAGCCAAAGGTCCTTTGGGTTTGACACAAGTGCTCCAAGAGCAAAGAGTTCTAGTATCATACCATTCTTCCAGAGGTCTCAAAGGAATAGCTTAAGCATTTAGGTTCTTAAGAGCTCTTCAGGGAACTTGGTAGAAATAAATTTGCTTTCCTTTCTTTAGTAATTTCATCCACACTGTTCCACATCACAGCTTCTATTCCATGAGTAAGATATAATACCATGGAGTCATTCTTTATTTTAAACTTTATTTCCTAAACAGATCACAACTAATTGTAAAACATTTGATAGTATTTGTACACGCAGGTATTGGTTTCATGAACTCTGACTACAGCAAAAGAATTTCCACAGCCATGAAACTTGCCTGTATTTCAGAGCCTATAGTTTGACAACCATTAAAATTGTCACCATGGGGATGCTTTCTGACTCTTTTTCTTTGAGTATCTCATCTACTAGCTATGAAGTTCATTACTAGCTATGCATTTTCCTATCTCTGCATTTTACTGACTATTCCGTTTACCAGCTTTTAATTTGCTCATAAGGAGCTATGCACTTCATTTACTCATCACTAATTGATGTCTTGCTTTGGGTCAGGCATAGTATTAACTGCTACAACAAAGACGCAGTCCTTATCCTCAAAAAAGACATATAATGGGGAAAACCCGAGTTCAATCAAACAATATTATTTCTACGGGATGCATGTCCATGTTCTCCAGTGGCTGTGAGGTGAGAAGGCGGAACCCTAACCACTTGATGTAGGTTTCCAGAACTTGCCCCTTTGGAGAAAGAATTCAGCAAAGAGACTGAGAGTACTGAGGCAAAGAAGTATTTGTTAAAAGAGAAGAGAGAAGATAGGTGTGGAGGAAGCACAAGCAGCAGCTTCCAGTGGGGACTGGAGGAGAGGGAGAGGGAGAGAGACAGAAAGACAGAGAGAAAAAGCAAGACAGGAAGAGAGCATCACATGCTTCGGAGGTGGTTTAAATCACTTGTATGGGGGCAGTCCTTCCAGGCTTCCTCTGACCAATCATCTTGTTCATCTGGCCTTGGGCTCACATTTGGCCTGACTCAGCCCTCCCTCCCCCCACCCCCGCCCCGTGTGCGTCCATCCTTCAGCCAGGATGGATTCTACCACTAGGGTTTCTGGGAAGTTGACAGGATGTACTCTGGTCTGGTGCCCCTGCCTTCTCTGATCCCTGAGGAACCTTTCTGCGAGTGCATAGTTCCAGAGGTCTCCTTGACCTCAAGAATGAGGACTAGGTGGTCTCTATCTTACCCAAGCTGGACATAGCTCTTCCTTGCTCCTGCCATAATCTTTATCTTGAAGTCATCTTTCCACAGAAAACAGATGACAGTTAGCTCAGCCTGGGACCCACCTATCTCCTGCTTCAATGGAAGCACAATATGATATTATGGTGCACCTAATTCAAGCTTTACCACCCCTTGTTTCTCTTAATCCTTATGACTTAAGGTAATATTATAAAAAGTGACAGCACATAGGAATAAACCTCAGTCCAATAAATCAGTAGTGTAGGGCATCCATTTTTCATTATTTCGTAGCAATTAAATGTCAGGCTCTGAGTCCCAGTTCCACCAGTGTCAGGAGAAAGATAATCAACCTCAGCTCCCCCTGGAGCCCCCAACTCCTACCCCTGAGGCCATGGATCCCAAGACATAGGCACTGAAGTATTGGTGAGGGGGAGGGGACACAGGAGGCATCTGTCCTTTGGTCGCTGAACACAGAGTGTCCCATCAAACATCCACTCTCCTGGCTGACATGGTCCTTGAGTCCAGAGGCTCGCTACTACACCTGGGCTAAGCTTGGGTACAGGAAATTTGAGCCAGGCCTCCTGGGGTCACATCTGTGCATACTCAGCATGGCCTTGCTCTCCCCAGGTGGAGGCTTGCTCTCTCCTTGGCAGTGCCACTAAAAAGGCAGAGGTGACCCTGGAAAGGACTCTCCCTCCGTTCTGGGGACAATCCTCCTCTCATCATATTTGACCAGGATACTCTCTCTAAGCCTAAGTGCCTAAACTTCCCTTGGAGCCCAGGCTTTTGTTTATAATAACCAGAAGCACCTGTGCTCATTTCTGGTTTGTACGCTGCCATGTTCCTTCCCAGTGGCAATGAACCCAGAGCCCACTTGGGAGGGGTGGGTGTGAGAAGGAAGAAACGCTGGCTTGGGAATTACCCCAATGCACATAGAAATGCCTCTGCCAGCACTGTCTGCTCATACTCCCACATTCAGGCCTTCAGGGAAGCCTCCCTTTATTTGATTGCTTATAGTGCCACAGGAGGCTCAAAAAGTGTTTCCATGGCAAAATCTTTTCTTGTTTTTGCTAGTCTTTTCTCTGTGCCTCGCTTTACAACATCAGTTTTCAGCCCGGATGCATACAGGAATCACTTGGAAAAGCTTCAAAAATACTAATGCCTCTGATCCCCCCGCAGAAATTATCATTTAACTGGCCTGGCATAGAAGCTCGGCACAACGCCCCTGTCAGTAATGCAGGCCAGAGGATATAATTGAAACATTGCTATATCCATCTCTTCCCGGTTCTTCCAAGCTCCATTTTGCCAGCCTGGCCCTTTGCTTCTCAAACTTTTTCATATCATGGCATGCAGAGAAAGGAAAATTTTTTTTCATGCACAGTGGGCTAAGTGCATGAGGCTGTGTGAAGCCTCTCTACAACTGGGAGAGGTGCTAGTCTGCTAATGATGTAGCAGGAAGTCAGAGTACACTGAAAGATTCCTCTGACATTTATAACCATGAAACTCAAGTTACTAGAGGGGCTTCTCTTGTGCCACAGCAAGTTACGGGTCCGGCATTTTCGCTGTAGCAGCTTGGGTCACGGCCGTGGTGTGGGTTTGATGCCTGGCCCAAGAATTTCCACATGCTTCAGGTGTAGCCAAAAAATAAGAATAAAAAAATCAAGTTACGAATGCAGGTATTTGTGTACCCTCGTTCATATCAGCATTATGCACAATCGCCGAAAAGTGGAAACAACCCCAAATGTTGACAGGTGAAAGGATAAATAGAAAGCGATATAAACATACAATGAAATATTATCCAGCCTTAAAAAGGAAGGATAACACAATATGGAAAGCATTATACCAAATGAAATAAGCCAAATACACAAGGGCAAATATTCGATGCTTCTAGTTATATGAAGTATCTAGAATAGTCATATTCATAGACACAGACAGTAAACTGGTGGTTATCAGGAGGAGGGGAGTTATTATTTAATGGGTAGAGTTTCAGTTTGGGATGATAAAAAGCTCTGGAGATGGATCATAGTAATTGTTGTACTCAATGTGAAAGTACTTAATGCCACTGAATTGCACAGACAAAAAGGTTTAAAATGGTCCATTTTATGTTGTATGTATATTTAACCACAGTAAAAAAATATTGAAAAAAAGTCGTTACCACTTTTATCATCTGTTCCTAGTTTTATGAAATATCCTTGTAATGCAACATCACTACATTAATTTCAGTGATATTTACATGATTATTTTTATAAGTTGCTTTAAAAAAAGCTCTCAATGGAATAATTTATGCCTAATGGCATGTTAGGCTGGCTTGTAAACTTTGACCTGTTGGGCCCTATAAATTGGAAATAAGTCATGATGAATATTTCTTTTTTTTCTTTTTCTTTTTTTTGGGGGGGGCGCCTTTTTGTCTTTTCTAGGGCTGCTTCCGCAGCATATGGAGGTTCCCAGGCTAGGGGTCTAATCAGAGTTGTAGCTGCCGGCCTACACCAGAGCCACAGCAGCACGGGATCCGAGCCACATCTGCAACCTATACCACAGCTCACGGCAACGCCGGATCCTTAACCCACTGAGCAAGGCCAGGGACTGAACCTACAACCTCATGGTTCCTAGTCGGATTCATTAACCACTGAGCCACGACGGGAACTCCATGATGAATATTTCAGTTGCCTCTCAAACTTGGCTAATCATAAGAACAGCTGGAAATGACTCAAAATATTTGTTACAGGGATTCACGCCAAGTTACCCGAATGAGAAACTTCTGGGAAAAAAATGGGAATCAACATTTTCATGAAGTACATCCAGTTGTCTCCTATATTAGATAAGTTGGGAAATACACTTTTTGAGATAAAATTCTGAATTCTGCGTTCAACTGAGAAGAAGAAAGGAATGAGCAGCCCTCCGACAGCCCTCAGCAACACCTCTTACCCCATCTCTCCCCCTGTTCTGCCCAGCAGGCCCCACCAGGTAACAGCTTCATTAAGTATCCTTTCCTGCAAAAGCTGATTTGCTGTGCTGAATTACTGCAAATATATTTCTGCAGCCATGAATGGAAAGCTGTACCAGGAAGAGAACAACCCGATGTGGATAACACAACAGGGGATTTGAGCAACTGGATTAAAAGGGTAATGTGATCAAGGGACAATGAACCGGGGATTAAGCCCCATAGCAGGCTGATGGTTGAATTCACTTAGGCATCTCTCCTTAGCATTTTACCAGAACAAGTGCCCAGGTATTTGTTAAGCTGTATTCTAAGTGCCAAGAAATTTGAAATGACAAGTAAATTTTAAGCCTGGCTGTGGAAATACTGACTAGTTTTTTTCACATGTTAATATTTTAGGGAAGACCTAATTTCTTTTTTCTTTCTTTTTTTAATTTAATTTTATTGGCATATAGTTGACTTACAATGTTGTGTTAGTTTCAGGTGTACAGTAAAATGAATCAGTCATACATATGCATATATCCATTCTTTTTTCCCATATAGGTTATTACAAATTATTGAGTAGATTTTCCTGTGCTATACAGTGGGTTCTTGTTAATCATTTATTTTATACAGTGGTGTATATATGTTATTCCCACCCTCCCAAACCTTCCCTCTGCCCATTGGAGAGACCTAATTTCTGAATCTAATTTATTTTTCTTCCTCTTCCTCCAAACTACCTTCACCTTTACCCCATTGTGCCACATTTGTTCTCAAAGGCCATCAAAGAATGGTAGAAGTGAATAGAATAAGTGTTAAGACTGAAATGTAGAAGTTCCTGTCATGGTTTAGCGGAAACAAACCTAATATCCACGAGGACGCGGGTTCGATCCCTGGCTTTGCTCAGTGGATTAAGGATCTGGCGTTGCCATGAGCTGTGGTGTAGGTTGTAGATGTGACTCGGATCCCGCATTGCTGTGGCTGCGGTGTAGACTGGCAGCTGAAGCTCTGATCCGACCTCTGCAGCCCTAAAAAGACCAAAAAAAAGACTGAAATGTAGAGAGTTTTAAGAATTTACCATTTACCATGAAACAAATTTTAGAGTTTTGTTTACCATGTTTAATATGAAAACTTTATTACATTCCTGTGGTGTTTACTACCAATATAATTATCCTATTGTTATCTTATTGTAACCAAGTAGGAGCTTATGGGGCCTTCCCAGGACAGGCCCCTCCCCCATATCCTCTGCTTTGGCTCCTCTCAGAAGAACCTAGATAATGGTATCTAAGGCACATTTCCTGAGTTCTTTTACAGATGGGAACCTTCCCCTATGGAGGGGATACAGTGAACCCCTGTAACCCCGCCCTGTTACCTCACCATCAGCCAATCAGAAAATTGTGCCCGAGCTGATCACCCCTCCCCACACACACTCACACACTCTGCTTTTAAAAAATTCTTTGCTGGAGGAGTTCCCGCCGTGGCTCGGTGGTTAGCGAATCAGACTAGGAACCATGAGGTTGAGGGTTTGATCCCTGGCCTCGCTCAGTGGGTTAAGGATCTGGCATTGCCGTGAGCTATGGTGTAGGTTGCAGACGCAGCTCGGATCCCTCGTTGCTGTGGCTCTGGCGTAGGCCAGTAGCTGCAACTCTGATTAGACCCCTAGCCTGGGAATCTCCATATGCCGCAGGACCGGTCCTAGAAAAGACAAGACCAAAAAAAAAAAAAAATGCTTTGCTGGAGTTTTCTTGTGGCTCAGCGAGTTAAGGATTCCATGTTGTCACTGCTGTGGCTTGGGTTACTGCTGTGGCTTGGATTTGTTCCCTGCCCCCCTGGCCTGTGAACTTCTGTGCACCATGGGTGCAGCCAAAATAAATAAATAAAAATAAAAAATAAAATGCTTTGCTGAAATCCATGGGGGAGTGCAGACTTTTTGAGCTCTAGTGTCCCGAGCTGCTTGCTTGGAGCCCTGCAATAAACACTGCGCTTTCCTTCACCACAATGTGGTGTCAGTCAATTGGCTTTACTGTGAGTGAGTGGCCTCAAGTTTAGTTTGGTAACATTATCATCTATTTATTAGCATTCATAATAATCTTTTTCTCTCCTTTCTCTCTTCCCTAGGCTGGCTTGCTCCCTTGTTCAGTCTTGCTTTCATTTCCTTTCTCTCTCCCTCACACATACACACACACATTCCTCACACACAAATTCAAGCACACACACTCAGACTATCCAATCTAGTATAATCTACCCCTTGGTTCCACTTTTACGTGTTGGACCAATTTTTTAAGAAGAATAGCTTGGGGAGTTCCCATTATGGCTCAGCTGTAAAAGAACCCAACCAGCATCCATGAGGATGCAGGTTCGATCCCTGGCTTCACTCAGTGGGTTAAGGATCTGGTGTTGCCATGAACTGTGGTGTAGGTCACAGACATGGCTCAGATCCCACATTGCTGTGGCTGTGGCATAGGCTGCCGGCTACAGCTCCGATTAGACCCCTGGCCTGGGAACCTCCATATGCCACAGGTGCGACCCTAAAAAGACCAAAAGACAAAAAAAAAAAAAGGAGTAGCTTGATATCAACAGAAAGTTTGAACATTCCAGCCTGTCTTCAGAGAAACCCAGGACTGACAGAAGCATGAGCGTGGGGCACTCAGCCTGTACCAATCTCAAAGGAGAACCACAGAATCATGTCCTTTTTTCATCGTCCTCATACCTGCCTCATGTGGTTTGAATGACACCACATTAAGAAAGCCCTCCCCCTATGTCCTCTTCCTCCAAAAGGGACCTAAAAACTCAGACACTCAGTAGAATAGATCAAGAGAGCGCATCCTGGCTCTACCAGCAAAGCCTTCGTTGAGGCTGCAGCAACCAACTGGCATCTGCTCTAACAGATGAGGGGCTCCGAAGAAACAGTTTAATAACTATAATATTTTCATAGCGTCAGTTCTTGCCACCTTTCAGAGCTATAAAATAAGCAATTCTCACCTGTACTATCACACGCTCATTGAGTGAGGTAACAAGAATTACGCTAAGCCAGTGTCTATGATCAATAAAATTCTGTGCATTTTACTTCGAGGATGTAGTTACCAGGATAACAAAAGCCCCAGCACACGGAAGTTTTCTGACACACCGAACTTTGAGTCCTTGACTCTGATTTGGAGCCTAAATTCTAGTATATAGATTATCATCTCTGCCTTAAGGTTGCTATGGCAAATGTTTTTCTGATAGGCATAATTTCTTCTAGGAGTTAAAAAGAAAAGTTAATTAAGAACTGTATTCAAAGATAATTATTGTGCACATATATACATATACACACATAATATATACATACATATATATACATATACACATTTATCTATGTATATATGGTATTTATCACTCTTCTCAAAACCTTCTTCCTTCAAGAGGTGACGGACATTAGCTATCCAAGATCCAGCTAGGTTCTAATTTGTTCTAAGCTTCCCGTACCCTGCCCCACATCTCAAAGAGTATCTTACTCTGCTTTCAAGGGAGCAGCCATTAATCAATTTGCTGCTCTTCAGAAATATGAAGCCAGTTTGCAAGAACTTCTGACTTTTCAAGGGAAACCAAGACTCCAGTTTGGAGTGAAATCTTCCATTTTGAAAAAGGAATAAAACCATTTCAATGAGCTGGATCCAGTCCAGCACACTGTCTTTTAATTTTCTGGTGTAGAACAGATAGACTGAGTCCTCTCTAGCAATGATCCATAAATATCAATTTTTACCTTTTATCTTTAAAACCCTAACTTTTCTGAAAATAAAAGTTAAAATGGTTTAATGGAAATAATTTCGAGAGTAGCATATCAAAAAATAAAATGCATTGATTCCACCAGAGAGAATTCTTTTATCTTTGGGTATGTTTTCCCAGGCTTTATGTCGCCTATGCATGTTGTCCTATTTTTATTTTATCCTTTGTATGCATTGAATCATACTATTTTAAACCTATTTGCTTTTAATTATATTTCACTATTTCGCTAAAACAGGCTTTAGTCACTGCATAGTATTCCATTTTAAATATAAATGATCGCAATTCTTTGGTCAGTACCTAATGCTGAAAATTAGTTTGATTTATTTGCAATTCTAACTATTGCTTTGGCAAACATCTTTGTGCTCATTCTGTTAATATTTTTAGTGTAAATTCTTAGCTGGGGTCAAATTGTAAGAATATTTTGAAGATTTTTTTGTTATACACTAGTAGCCTTTAAAGTTAGATAGATTGAGGTTCAAATCCACCCTTCCTTTATAAGCTCTGAGGACTTAGGTGAATTACTTCTGTCAACTTCAGGGTTTTCATTTTAAAAAAAAATGAGAATAATACGACAGAATAAATTTTACCAAATTTTACTTCCAATAGAGTAAATGAAATGGCATTTAATTTAATTTTGAGGATTAGTAGTTTCTGTTGCTGATCCATAAACTTTGACAATTAAGTAGGCAGAAGCAAGGATGCCCCAGAAGTCTGACTCATAAGCCAAAAGACCTGAGGGTTTGTGACTCGAAAGTCCAAAAAGATCTGGAACTCTTGCCCATTGCTATTTTTGTTCATTAATGTAACTAAATTTCCCAGGTATATTGCTGTTTAGTTTCTTCATAGTGTTAAAAAAAAAAAAAACTAGAAAATTTTAAGGCGTTCTCTTACGGCACAGTGTCTTAAGGATCTGGCATCACTGCAGTGGTGCCACTGTGGCACGGGTTTGATCCCTAGCCTGGGGACTGCCACATGCTGTGGGTATGGCCAAAAGATAGAACAAAACAAATTTAAGTGACTCTGCCTAGTTTCAGAGGTGGTATTAATTACAGGTATCCCTAAGTTTTTCTAGACAAAAGGAACCAACAAATCCTTAGGAGTAGTTTCCACAAAATCAAGATTCAATCAAGTTCGACCAAAAGAAATTACTGGTCTTAGGCTCTTGTATGTACAAAAATGGCAATTTCATAAGGCTTAGCTTAAACATATCCTGACACTCCTTTGGTGTGTTTCGGTTGCTCGGTGTCAGCTTGCTTTGTAGATCTCACTCCCTCTTTGCCCACAAGGTGTGAAAACATTCTAAGTTTTATTTTGGCAATACTTTGAAAGATTAATATAAGTATCTTTCTTTCTAAAATGAAGAAAAATTGGGAGTTCTCACTGTGGTTCCATGGCAACAAACCTGACTGGTGTCCAGGAGAATACAGGTTCAATTCCTGGCCCTGATCAGTGAGTTAAGGATCCAGCTCTTCAGTGAGTTGTGTAGGTTGCATTCAAGGCTTGGATCTGGCATTGTCTTGGCTGTGGTGTAGGCCAGCAGCTGCAGCTCGGATTCAAGCCCCTGCCTGGGAATTTCCATATGCCACAGGTGTGGACCTAAAAAGAAAAAAAAAATAGTAAAAATAATAAATAAAATAAAACAAATGCAGAAAAATTGGAGCATACATAAATGTCTGGTAAAAGTTAAACCATTCCTTCTCATGAGTAATTTCCTTCAAGAAAGCACACCCTTTCCTTTAAGTTGTCTGGCTCAGCTGCATAATCAGTCTTTCTAAAGCAGGGAATGTGGGATCAGTTCAATGACTTTCCCAAGCTCAGGTATGTCTAAAAACTTTGAATTCAGTGTTCCAGGCTCCCTAGGGATCTTTCTCACATTCACGGCTCCTCTTCCCTACCATGTGTTCACCATTCTAAAAAGCGTGGTCTACCTTTAGGGCCCCACTCACGATTCATTTATTTTCAGCTCTTTTTTTTTTTCTTTCCCTAGAAGAAGGAAAATATAATTCCTTGTATTTCTCTCATTTCTTCCAGCTCTTTCACTATCTACACTGTATCTTTCATTCAGATTCCAAATCAAGATTCATTCCTTTCCAGGAGCATGAGAAAATTCAGCCCCTAGTGCTATTTTCTGTACCCATCATAATTGACTCTATATTATATCCTGCTTGTGTGTGTGTGTCATATCTTCTTGGTAAGGCTTCTAACTTCTTTGGTGTAACGTCATTCACCTAGTTCTGAGCTATCGAGACAGTAAACATTTTGATGATTAAGTTTTGCAAGACATTCTAGTTGACTATTCCAGTTTTTTCCTCCTGGTCTGGTGATGGTTGAAATGAATACCTCTCCAAAGTGGGTGAGATGTTATGTTATGTTATGTTATGTTATGTTATGTTATGTTATGTTATGTTATGTGATGTTATGTTCCAGTGGAGTTCAATGATATCCTTTCTTCATGTCAAAGCAAGGCAGCTACCCAGTAGAACTGCCTGGACATAGCTCCATATGACAGCCACGTCCCTCTTTTTGTTCTTCAATTTTCCTTCTTAATCACCAACAGGACCAGATTCTTGCCAAAAAGGCTGGTTCTTTTAAGTACAGCCATGGTGGGAGATGTCTTTTCCCAGAGAAGGATGACGCTCAGATCCCCGAGAGTGCAAATGCTGCCAGCAAAGTTCTAATAATCTCAGCTTTGTTGTCTCAGCTTTTGAACTCTGGGGAAATAAAAGCAAAAATGCAAACAGAAAGGAAGGAGACAAAGTGTTTTTATATTTTCTTTAAGAAGTGTCTATTTGTGGCTGATGTTGTTATATGTTACGTTGCTCTTGAAACTTATAAACCACACATTCACAACAGTTTGCATTATTCTCTTCGTTTGGAATTTTAACAAATTTATTAAATAAAACTAGCCTCCATTTAAGTTGTGCTAGCTAACGTCTTACCAGTTCCTGGCTTTAATTAAATGAGATTTTTAATATTTAATACAAATTTATTTAATTGAAATACAATTAATCAAACAATGAGAATAATTTGGCTGGAGTAATCAAGCAAAATGCTATTATTAATTATTTTATTCTTTTTTTAATATTGTGTCTTTATTTCATGATAATACTTGCCCTTTTATTTCAAAATCTTTAGATGTTTCTAAAACTGCTTCATATGCAGTAAAGCTGCTGGATACATCTTTTCTCATTTGACGTATCTTTTTTTCCTTTATGATGTATAAGATCATAAATAATGTATCTATTATTTATGTGAGAAGAGGTTGTCAAGTTGGTACTTAAAGATGGTACATTGTCTATGCAATGATATTATTTTATTTTATTAAATATTCAGAAGAACAAATGGCTATACTATACTTCTTTAAATCTTATTATGTTTATATGGAGTTATAATTTGATAATTGTTTTGTTTTTCCCAGAAGTAGATTTTGTAATACTCAGGGAATTAAGAAATATGAGAGGGTTTTCCAAGGATTCATTTTCTTTTGAAATGTCCTTTTAATCCATTGATGGCTGCAGGGCAGTATCTTCTGCTCTGCATACCTTTTAATCTTGCAGTTTAGAGAACTGTTGTCTTTTTTCTTTCATTTCTATTTTTTTCTAAGTCCTCCTCTTCACAAGGAAGCCAAAAGTGTGACAGGAGGGTGTGATTTTTAATTTACACCAGAGTCTCGCAAATAATGACTCTTCACACCCTGCTACTGCTACTTGGCCTAGGGGAGGAGTTCTGTGGCTACTGTTGTCTTAGCAAATTAAATCCACTGCTGTAATTCAGAAGGACTGTCTTCCATATTTAACCCTTGTTTTCAGTTTTGCAACTTGGTGCTTGTGAACACTTATGAGGATGTGGCTTATTACTTTGAAGTGTCCTTGTTTTCTAGGAAATGATTTTTGAAGGCTGTTATCTTTTCAGATTGTCCAGAATGAAAGGTAAACGTGTTCTGTCTTTCCCCTATTCTAACTATGATGTTGGAAACTGGAGCTTATTCAGATACACAGAAATGAAAAATACAATAATATTTGGAAAACTTCTAGCAATAAAATTCGAATACATGATTTAATACATAATATATAATGTCTTGATACATAATATCTTTTTCTCATGGTTTCATTTCTCTAAGTATAGCTTTTTCCTCTGTCTTTGTAGGAAAGATAGTTTCTTACTGTACAAGTAAATCTATATCATTTAGTTTGCAAGATGAAATCGAAAGTATGTTAAAAAAATGGAAATATTTTAAGTTTCTTCAGTTTCTCCTCAGTCCGTTAAAAGTAATTTGGATTGAATTATAAAAAACAGGGATAAAC
The DNA here is from genome assembly GCF_016906955.1 of Phacochoerus africanus. Classification (NCBI taxonomy): domain Eukaryota; kingdom Metazoa; phylum Chordata; class Mammalia; order Artiodactyla; family Suidae; genus Phacochoerus; species Phacochoerus africanus. The sequence goes on from NC_062545.1 coordinate 33,065,611, forward strand.
TGCCTAAGGAAATAAGAAAAATTTTTGTAATTGCATAATTGTTTTAAGTTTTCTAAGTGATTTCCGAAGAACTGTGTTGTGCAAATAAAGCTGAATAGTTAAAGAATATATCTTGCTAACCTTATATACACTTATTTCACTTGTATTTATTAACATATTATTTTCCCATTTTGAATTTGCTATTTTTTTAAGTTTTCAATCAACATGCTAGTTTGTACTAGTCATTTTTTTTCCAGTCATAAAGGTGTTCAATAAAGTTCTAGAACTGAATGGAATATGTATGAATATTAATGAAAGGAGGGCAAGAAAGATTCAGATTCTCCTGAGAAGCTAGTTCCTACTTCCTCCTCTTGCTGCAGCTACAAGCTCTCCTTGCTGGGGAGCAGCAAGGGGTTAACCAGTCTTGGTTGACTAACTATCTCTGTCAAGCTTTTATCTGATCCTTCCTGCCTTCCTCCCCTGCCCACCCCTTTTGTAAATGTCAACCACTTCCTGATGAGCCTAGTAGTGGTGAATTTCACACCTTTCTTTTCTTTGTGAAGAAACCTGGGTGTTAATGGTACAGGATTGGGTACCATTGTGTGTCTCTGGCTGTCTGTTAGTAAAGCTGAGGGATGCCTGTGGAAAAAAAGTAGGAGAAGGTGAAGAAATTTGAGAAATGAGACTAGGAGATAGGTTCAAATTGGTCTCAATTTTAAAAAGAGTATTTGTTTTATTAGCAGCTCTTGGATGCGTATTTGGCAAAGAATAGTTTTAAAGAAGCTTAGTACTGAGAGTCTAAAAGAGTCTGGCGAAAGAAGGGCTGAGATTAGATTAGAGAGCTGGTTGGTAAAAACAAATAAATAAATAAATAGAAGAACGACAATCAGAAAGAAAAACTGAAGACGCCTCTTTTTATTCGACAGGTGTATTTGCAGGATACAGCAATGGAAACTTGGTCAGTTGATCAGGTCTGCAGTTGGTTGGTGGAGAAAAACTTAGGAGAGCTAGTTCATAGGTTTCAAGGTGAGTCGTTTGCACTTTCAAAAATGTTACTTGAGTGGCCGAAATATTGAGTGTCCTCTGTTATTGATTTTTTTTTTCCTAATGTGTGTGAATATTGATGTGGAGTTGCTGCAGAGGGGAACTTTCATTTCTCTACTGACTGTAGCAGTTTGCATTTGACCTAGTGTCCACAAGAGAATCTAATATTTCAGAAAGAACTCAAAATAAATCTTAAGGGATACTTAAAATACATATTTGATATATGCATTTGATATTGCTTTTGTCCATAAATATGCAGCCTATGCATTTTTTGTGCAGCTTTGTGTAGTGCTGGATTTACCAGTGCTGAATATTGCCTGGGAGGTACCATTAAGGATATTGTTCTGAAAAGAGTTTTTTCCTTATAAAAACAATGTCCATTAGAATGAATCAGAAGGAGGAAGATATTACTGAGGAAGTAAAAAGGTTTTATTGTGACTCCATGTTCTGGTACTTTTCTTAGGAGCAGACGGAGATTTGGAATTATGCAGTATTTCTACTCTATTTTTGTCAAAAATACAGATAATCTTATAACTGCAGAGCACAAGTTTAGATGCTCCATCTAATGCTCAGAAATAACTTTCCTGCTCAGAGTGCTGTGTTTTACAGTGCTTTACCATGCAGGCATGTCAGAGACTTTTTTTTTTTTTTTCTTTTTCCCAGAGGAAGAAGTGAGTGGGGCTGCTCTTCTAGCACTTAATGATCGGATGGTGCAGCAACTGGTAAAGAAAATTGGGCACCAGGCTGTTCTAATGGATTTAATCAAAAAATATAAGCAGAAGAGTCAAGAACTGAAGCCCCCTGAAAGCCCAAGAGAAAGAGCCCGGTTCACGCAAGAAGAAGCGGCCCCAGAGTAAGTCTGTTAATGATTGGCCTTATTTTTTGATTCTGTGCTTTCCCAATAAAGGCTGTAGCATGACATTTGGGGTTTAAGCCTCTTTGAAAATTGTAATTATTTTCAGCTAGATTGTGTATACACTGTTTCTAATATCCGCACAAAGGACACATTTTGCAAAGTTTTATGAATCAAGATACATTTTTTTTAATGCACTGGTTTTTGGAAGGCAAGACCTACAAGCCCAGAGTTCCTGTGTAGAAAGCTCTGTAACAAGCAGTTAAAATGTATATATAACACAAATAGAAATGGGCTTTTGCAGCTTAGGTCTTAAAATTGCAGTCTGAGAAAAGCATCTTTTTCTCCTCATTTGCTTTTTCCAAAGCTATTTATTTATTGATTTGCATAGGATTTCTTATAGTAACTAATTTATATTCTCCTCTAGAGGCCTTCATAATATAATTTGCTAAAGACTCTCGCTGCAGTGGATTTTTCTAATTTCTCAAGAGTATTCTTGGAATACTGAACACTCTGATAGCATCCCACAAAAGTCATGTAGAAAATTTGTGGTGGCTTCGAGGTTTAGGAAGGTTTGTATTGGTTTGTTTTTTTTATTGCTAACTTCTGCAATAAAAAGGGATGATCTTAGGAATTATAAAATGAAAATTTTTGCTTTATTTTTGCCCCAGGATCATTTCAGGCATTCTGATTTGGTTTTCTCATAATGAGATTTTTTTTAAGCTTTCTAAGGTTAAATAATTACTGCAGACCATTTACTCATTAATTTTTAAAATAAGATCATGATGTTTGATGAAATTCATACTATGTTTTTACTTTAGTTTTTTTTTTAAACTATATCTGTAGAACTATATATTTCTGTCTTGCTGTTTTACAAACAATGTAATGTTAGAGAGACCTGGATTAAGTGATTTAATTTCTAGAATATTTGGATATTTGGGATATGGAGGAGGAGAGGTAGACTTGAAAGAATGGTCTGGATATTCTACCATTTGATTTATTCAAAGGATTTCCTCTAAACCTTGTTTTGACAAAAAAAAAAAAAAACTTGTTTTTTGTTTTGTTCTGTTTTTTGGCTAAATCTGCTGTGCATATGGAAGTTCCCAGGCCAGGGATCGAACCAGAGCCACATCAGTGACAAAGCTGGATCTGTAACCCACTGGGCCACCAGAGAGCTCCAAAGATATGTAATTTTTGATGAAGTTCCCACTGCATGCTTTTATTCCTTTCCAGCACAGAGAGGGTGTAAACCTCAAACAGAACTCAAAATAATTTCCCAGCATTCTTGGGTGAGTTGGACTCCTGAGCTGGAAGTTCTCCCCAGTTGACTGGAATCTTGATATTGCCTTAGGCACAGCTTGGAAGAAAACAGACGGCCTTGTTTCCACTGCAAATCAGTTTATAATGTTCTCTAGTAAATGAGAACTAGCTGGACTGCCAGGAAATCTGGGCTTCATTCCTGGTTCTACCGCGGACTTGGACTCATTATATTAAATGTTGACACTCCTGTTGCTTCATCTGTAGGTTGTGAAAAGTAATACAGTGCTTAACTCCACATTAATTCACACCGATGTTAGGAGTATCATAATCTTCAGGCAAGTCTCTCTTCCTTCTTCTCCCAGACCAAGATAGTCTTTTGTTAAATATTAAGCATTGTTAACTCGGTTTAGAAAGCCATTTTCAAACGTAGCCCAGACTTGGAACACAGGTTTTCCAGGAATTGATGAGTAGGGGCTTTTCACTCTACCCATATTAGTTGAGTCTCAGGATTGTGTGGTCTTGCATTCAAATTAAATCATTCTGGTGCAAAACCACAATTACAGATGGGTTTACTGGTTGTATTTGGTTAAAATGTTTATTGGCTATATCTGCTTATTGTCAAATGCATTATCACTTGAGAAATATATTTTCATGTGGGAATTGTGATAATAGAAAAAGGCATGCGACTATGCTATTTATTTAATATGGTATTTAATTAAAATCTTTTAAGGACATGCTTAATAAAGACAGGGGATTTGGTGTAGTGAAAAGAACCCTGAAGCTACATATCAAAACACTTGATTTCAAATCCCTGTTCAGATATTAGCTACTCATCTATCCTTGGAGATTTGCTTGATTTTTCTTAGTTTCAACTGTAAAAAGAAGTGGGTATCGCTTCTCGGCCTTTTGGCTAAGATCAAGTGTAAAAAGAAGTGGATAGAATGAATGATGCTTTAGACTTCTCAAGAATTTATATAAACGGCAGTCCAGCTTGATCAGAGATTGCAGATGGGTTTCAACTTCAGTGCAAATTTCATTTAATGGCTAGTGGTTGCCTGGTATGTTTTGAAAAAAATTTGCAGGTCACATCTGGACAGGATATTTGGCATCCTATTCAGACTTAGGCAAATGATAGGTAGTAAGTGGGAGTATTTGCTGTTGCATTTGGGGACTGTTTTTGTTGAAGCTGGTAGAAAAATCGCTGGACAGGAAGTTGGAAAACTGAGGCTGACTGGCGCCGCTTCTAAGTAGCTTGTGGGTGGTGAGCAAGTCGCTTTCCTTTCTGGGCTTCAGTTGTACCGCTCAACTGAAAATGAAGGAGTGAGTGGAGTGTGGTTCCAAGATCATGAAATTTCACAGATGATGAAAGGTGCCCCCACCCCATGGCAGGGGATAGAGAAGAGATTTGACTTCCAGTTCTACCCTTTTTTTTTTTTTTTAATATCCAATAAAAGTACATTTCTGTTACCACCATTAGTTCAGAAAGGAAAGGATTGTCCTAACACCATTTATAAATGTGACTGACTGGGGGAAACAGCATTGTGAACTGGCATCATCTACCTCCTGGCATGTAGGAACCGATGCTGTGTGAGATGACCTCAGAGGGTTTTTCTCTCAGTTCTCTTAGTCATGACTCTGAAGTGGAGCTTGGAAGTGAAAACAGATCACAGTGTTTACTATGGGCTGACCTCTATCCTCAGAGCCACTGTGAGAGCAACGGATGTGCCTGCTGTTGAGTCACCCTGACCTGCCTCTTCTTTCTCGGTCACAGGGACAAAGAGTCCTCCAGTCCAGCCCATCATGGAGAGCAGATGCCATCTTTCTACCCAGCTGAAAACCTTGATAATAGACTAATTGACCAAAGAGTCCTGAAACAGAGGTGGGATTGACAACTTTGAAACATTTTAAAGCCAAATGATAATATTTGTCTCTGTTTTTATGAGGTTTCTTGTGTTTACATGTATTTCTAAGTGGAAGCTATTTGTTTTTCTGGAAGGGATTTTTTTTTTTTTAATTAGGTGATGAAGATATTTGGGAAGCGATGGCAGTCCAGATAGATCAGATATTAAATTTTAAAGTTTAAATTTTATGATCTTTGCATTGGAAAAGTAAAGTTTTGAGATGATATTATGTATCTTTCAAGAACACGTTGTTAAGGAAAAAGAGAATTTCTCTGTCATAAACTGTCCAGAGTGATTGGCAGTAGCCACAAAGGTTAAATTTATTCAGTAAATAATGTCCTATAGAGTATGCCTTTGTGGAGTCTTTTTTTTTTTTTTTTTAGGGCTGTACCCAAGGCATATGGAGGTTTCTAGGCTAGGGGTCTAATTGGAGCTGCAGCTGCCGGCCTACACCACAGCTACAGCAACGCCAGATTCAAGTCATGTCTATGATCTACACCACAGCTCATGGCAAGGCCAGATCCCTAACCCACTGAGTGAGGCCAGGGATCGAACCCACAACCTCATGGATGCTAGTCAAGTTCATTAACATTGAGCCATGATGGGAACTCCCTTTTAGTTTATAAAACTACACACATATTTTATATATATATATATACACATACACTAGATTTCATTCCCTGGACTTACTCCTTCCTTGGGCTTTCTTTCTTTATTCTTTTGGTTTTTTTTTTTGGCCACATTCATAGCATACAGAGGTTCCAGGGGCAGGGAGACAGGGATGATCAAACTGGTGCCACAGCAGTGACAATGCAGAGTCCTTAACCACTTGGCCCCCAGGGAACTCCATGGAGTCTTTGTTTTTTTGTTTTTTTGGTTTTTTTTTTTGAGTTTTGTATTTGTTAACTTGACTGTTCCTAATGAAGGCACTGCTTCAGTAAATATTTCCTTATATTCCTGCACGGGGTTTTATGAGGTGTAGTATTTCGATATACAGGTTACTTTGGAACAGAGGTCAACTATACACCTAGAGACCCAGACCCAGGAATGTGGCACTCAGACAAAGTCCTGAGAGGGACCGTAGGTAAGATATGGTCCAAGAACCACGGTGGCCTATACGCCATTTCCCGGACACCTGGCCTGCCATTCATGTGTCACTCTTGATACTGATGAGTGAATGCATTTCATTAAAGATACTGTCACTGCAAGAAGAGATGTCAGCTAGCATAGATGAATAATCAGGGATGAGTCAAGCCTGGGTGTGGTCCTTTATAGTTTTCACAAACCTTTTACCTTATCGTCTCATTTAATCCACATCGCCGTCTTGAAGGGTGGGCATGCTTCTCTCTTATTTGTATGTAATTGAATAAAACAGATTCAGAGACATCAAGGGGCTTCTTTTCCCAAATGGGCTGTTCTCACCCCAGCTCAGAATCTACCACCATGGGTGTGGGAGCTCAGGGGACCAAAGGCAGAGGCCTCAGCCACTGGCTGCCTGGCCCCGGCAGCCCCAATAGTGCAGGGGAAAGCTGCACCTTTGATCAGGAGCTCCTGCAAATAGGCTTCAACTCCAGGTGTCCTCTTTTCTCTCCTCCATCTTCCTCCTTGCCCTCTCACCCCTGGGCTCAAAGGCTCCAGCTCCTCAAGCTCTCCCAGCCTTCGGGTCCATCTTCCTTCATGCCATTGGCTCCCGTTTGGGGTGGTGGACAGGCAGCTGGAAGGCCATATCCTAGGTGAGACTAGGTGAGATGGCCACATGGTCTTCCTGTTCTGAAGATGTTCAGGAGATGTAAACACATTGTCATGACGCCTTCATCTACCTCCTTCCTGCCTACGGGTGCTGGTTGGTTCCGAGGGCTGTCCTTTGAGGTGGTTCCAGCTCTGGCTGTGGAGTCAGCCCTGAGTTTTCAGCGATCCCTTTATGAGGCTGCCAAAAGCAGCCAGACTCTTCTCTGATTATTCCATAGAGACAGGAAGAGCAATGATTAGTCCCAGTGGTCCATCCCAATACCGCTGTGAATCTGTATCCAAGCTGCGAAAGAATAATAACCACAACCCTTTCCTCATGCTGCCCTTGTGAGAACCATTATATAAAAACAGATAATACCTGCTTGGTTCTAAGCTCAGTGGAAGCACCCCAAAAGTGCTCAGTGTTTCACTGTCTACACAGCACTGCTCCAGGTAGTAAGCGGCTTTCCCAAGACCTGCTTTCCTCTCCCTACTTGCTCCCAGTGGGAGATGAGGATGTCACCTTCTATATGTCCTATAGGTCTTTTCTCTTTCTTAGCCCTCTGATGCTATTCCATTCTCAGGTGGTCTGCGATGCTAGTCAGGCAGGACGATTATTGTGGCTGGTCAAAGGCATAGCCTGTGCTTCAGTGTAGTTCTCAGTCTTCAGAGCATCTGGCCAGGAGGAGAAAGACAACAGCACTGGGTTAGAAATGGAAAGAAATAGGATTTGGAAACCAGAGTTGATACTCTCATATCTTTCTTCTAATCATAAAGATTCTCCTTGTCTAGGTGACCACCTGCTGCCCATCACTATCCACAGGCGCCTGGTAAACTTGCTCCCAAATAGACTCATGCCCCTTGCCTTAGTATATATTTGGGTGTAAAAAATAAATATCCCCTCAAATGACCTTAAGGGGAGTTTATTGGGGTTTTTTTTATTGTGTGTGTGGTTTTTGTTTTGTTTTGTTTTGTTTTTTGCCTTTTCTAGGGTCGCACCCACTGCATACAGATGTTCCCAGGCTAGAGGTCGAATCGGAGCTGTGGTCGCTGGCCTATGCCAGAGCCAGAGCAACTCGGGATCTGAACCGAGTCTGTGACCTACACCACAGCTCACGGCAACACCGGATCCTTAACCCACTGAGCAAGGCCAGGGATCAAACCCACAATCTCGTGGTTCCTAGTCGGATTCATTAACCACGGAGCCATGATGGGCACTCCAAGGGGAGTTTATTGTTTAAAAAAAAAAAAAAAAAAAGCAAAAAAGCATTTTACAGCATGCAAGGGCAAACCATGTTAAGTTCCCTGGGGACAGAGGAACTGGTGCTGGAAAGCCAGGGGTGAAGTTGTCCCTTTCTCTCATGAAGCCTCCGTCTCTGTTCTGCTTCTCCCTATGAGGAGGATTTATCCTACTCCTCAGAGCTCCATTCAGAATGGCTGGCCCATGGCAGCCTTTCCACAGCACTGCCTCTGGAGGAAGCCCTCCCTGGAGACAGCTCAGGTCATCCCAGCCAAGGGATTCTGTCTTTCAGGGTTGCTTAGTTCAGTATCTGGGGAAGAGAAACTGAGGGGTGGATCAGCTGTGGGTGGGCAGATGAGGACAAGGCAGCTGTACCTATTTTAAATATTTTCACTCTGGTCCTGCCATTTATCCAGGACCGTGGATTGGGGTGGGATAGAAGGTTCTCTCCCTTGCCCCTTCCTATCTCACACAGTGGCTCCATTATCCAGCCGAGTGAGTAAAAATCATTGGAGCCACCCTTGATCCTTCCCTCCTGCCCTTCTGCCATCCAACAGGTTGGATGCTGTTCATCCAACAGGTGATTAAAGGTCTATTGCCTGGCTCATGGGTCAGGCTGTGTTGTTCCCTTCCCCTCCCTACCTGCTCATCCTCAAAGACTGCTCAAAATCCCTCTTTCAGAAAGAAGCCCCTCCATTGTTGTTCCAGATCAGGCAAGAAGCCCCTCTTCTATGTTCCTCACCCTCTTAAAGATCTCCTGCTTCACTTGTAAAACTACGTAACGGTCTGTATTCCCTCCTTAGAAGCACCTCCTGGACAAAGACCAGGCCCTTTTTGTCCTTGTAATCACAGCACTTGGTACAGTTTCTGGCACAGAGAGGCTAAATAGGAGGTTCTAGTTGAAATGAGAATGCATGGTCCAATGAAAGACTGAATATATCATAGGACAGGATAAATATCGAATAACATCAATTTTTGTAGACATTTTGGATACAATTCCTGCTAAATATGCTTTTTTTTTTTTTTTTTAATGGCAGCATCCACAATATGCAGAAGTTCTCAGGTCAGGGATTGAATCCAAGCCGCAGCAGTGACCTACACTGCAGCTGTGGCATCACCTGATCCTTTAAACCACTACACCAGGCTGGGGATCAAACCTGTGATTCTACGGCAACCCGAGCTGCTGTAGTCGGATTCTTAACCCACAGCACCAGAGTGGGCACTCCTAAATATGTTAATTTTTAAAACAGAGTTAAACTCCAGGAGTGTATGAGCCACTCACACATATCAGGCTAGGAAGCTGATGGTTGACTACAAAGCTTTCATTAAGCCCAGTGCTTTCATGAGATGAAGCGGGATGGTAGACAAAGTGCCTGCTTTGGGGTCTCACACACATGGGTGGGAATCCTGACTCTTCCACTTATTCTCCAGGTGGTGTCTGCACGATGTAAGATGGGACCACCCACCTGTATCCGAGACAGCAAAGTACCTGGCAGCTGTTACCACACCATACAAAGTCATTATTCTTGTGATTTTTTTTTCTATGCTCCCCAAAATGAATGTGTGCTTTCCATCCAGATTATTGTAGATGAGAAGTAAAAGAAGGCTCTAGAGGCAGGACAGTCACCTGACTTTGGCTCTTGAAAAGTCTCTCGTAGAGAGATGTGTGTGTCCAGTGGATGAATTCTGTGTGCTGTGACACAACACAGTTTTCTTCAGTGATGGGTGATCCCTCGCTCTTTACTGAATTACTTAAATATCTTCCCAATGGAAGGATTTTAAGGTTCCATCCTCGACACGTGTTGGTGATCCTTTAGAAATATTTTTTTTTGCCAAGGCCATTCTTAGTGTTTCATCTACACTATTTGAAACTGTTTGCTTCCCTTTGGGTACCTAATAAGGCATGAAATCAGATAAACAGGTAGAGCTTTCCTAAATGTTACTTTAAAAACACTTCACTTGAACTTTAAATATATGGTTTTCTTCAGCCTTTGGGCATAGCTATGAATTAGTCACGGTTTCATGCATACTTAAAAATTATTTTGACTTTTTTTTTTACGGTATTTGGCTACTGTTCTAAAACGTCGTGCAGTTATCTTACTCACCTGCCTGTGCTCAGGAGGGCAAAGGCCAAGGGCTCCACACTTGATGTCATGTTCGTAGGCACTGCCACACACACAGCTCAAACAAGGACTAGCACAGGTGTGTGTGCATCTCATCCAGCACGTAATAGAGGGAGGTTCAATGACGGGCACCAAAGACAATATAGGTGATAAATTGTCACGTTCAGATGCTGAATCCCAAGTCAGTGACACCACAAGTATCCCTCAGAGTGAAGTGCGGGATCCCCATTCTCCTGCCTCCAGGTGTACAGAACACCCATGTGTATTTTGGAAGTGTTACATTCTAATTCTAATCCTTGATGGGAAAATCGCTGTACACATTAACATAGTAAATGCTGTGAGTCCTATTATAAGAAAACCCACTTAACTCTGTGTGACCCAGAATTCTGTCTTTGTGTAACATCTAATAACGTTACAGGCAACACCTTAGGAACCACGGACTGAAAATTTTCCTACCAAAGTCAGGATTCATTCATTCATCCACTAATAAATAGTGACTGAGTGTTTCCTCTGTGCCAGGACCTGGTGCTGGCCCTGAGGACACAGGAATGATCAGAGAAGATCAAGCCTTCCACTCCCCGGTGTTCACACCCTGATGGTGGTGGGGGGTGGGTAACAAATTCATAGGATATTACGTTGTAAATATGTGTAAGTGCTGCAAAGACCAATGAAGCAAAGGAAAAAGTGGGAATAGAGAGTGTGTGGCGTGCAAACGTGCACGTGTGTGTCAACTACAGCAGGGTGCTAGTTCAGATGGGGTTTTCAGGGAAGACCTTTGACTTTCACTAGATGATGCTTGAGCAGCAACCCCAATGAAATGAGGAGCATTGGCTAAAACCAACATTTTGTTTAGGGGAGGATATCTGTGGATCCGGCCAAATAGGAATTGCAGAATCAGGAGAAAATGGGCTAACAGGACTGGTACATAACTCTGACGACTGCCCAGCCCCATTGAATCTAACACGAAGTCTTTAGAGAGAGAAAAGCAAACCTGATTTCTAGTCTATTTTTCCCTTTTATTCAGAATGTTACTAAATATACACCATGAGTTAGCTATTATATAGACAGCAGGTGAATGGGGGGCAATTTTGTCCTTGCCTAGGGGATCTCAGAGTCTAACAAGAAAGATACATAAGCTAATAACTGCAATATTGAGAAAGAGATGTGGAAATGGAAGTGCACAGGGTACAGAAATATCACCCAAGAAGGATGAATGAGACTTCCAGGGAAGTGAGCATGGAGAAGGCCTCAGGGGGAAGGCTCACAAAAATAGGGAGGATTTTTCAATGATGATTATAATTTCATCTGGAGGAAAATAGAACGAGAGAGGGAAAGGACATGCACCACAAAGCAAACAGCATAGGCAAAGGTACAGACCCCTGAATCAGAGCAGGGTGTTCTACGTGGCGTATTTTCGCATGTGAGAGGTAGAGGCAGAGGAAATGGAGTTATTGGAAAAGATGAGAGGTGCTGTGAGTGAGGTAAGGAGGCTCTGTGCTATGCCAATGGACAGGACATTGCATGTTAACCCTGACTTATATTAGATTCTCCTGGAGGACTTAAACCAAATAGATCAGGGCCCTGGACCAGTGCTTCTCAAACTGCAATGTAATCAAAAGTCACCAGGACTCTTGTTCAGTGCAGATACTGATTGAGTAGTCAGAGGTGGAGCCTGAGATTCAACACCTCTAACAAACCCCCTAAGGAGTGCAGGTGCTCTCCTAGGCATTGGTGGGGACGTACAATAGATTGAATGTTTTTGTCCCTTCGAGACAAAACCCTAATCCCAATATAGTAGTATTTGGAGACAGGGGGCTTTGGGGAGGTAATTAGGTCATGAGTGTGGGCCCGTCATGGGTAGGATTAGTGTCCTTATACGAAGAGGCCAGAGAGTTAGCTAGCTCTTTTTTTGGCATGTGAGGACACAATGAGAAGACAGCCTTCTATAAACTGGGAAGAGAACATTTAACCGAGAACCCAACTTTGTTGGCACCCTGATCTGGAACATCCAGCCTCCGTAACTGTGAGAAACTGTTTGTCGTTTAAGCCATCCAGTTTAACAGTAATTTGTTATACGTCAAGTTAAGTTCCTTGAATCCTTAAAAATAGGAATCATTTATTTTTATGAAGCTACATAGTGGAGGAACTGGCAAGCCACACCCTAGGTGACACATAGTTGGAAAAAGACTAAGTCAGTCTCCCCTCACTCCATGAGGCACATAAAACCAGTTCTCTGGACCAGATATGAGAAGTGAACTTCCTACCTCCCATCTCCATATAGAAGATGCTCTGAGGATATAAGCCTTTCATTGTGAGGTCAGGATTCAAAAGTCTAGTAGTATAAAAGCGAATTACTAAAAAGCTGCCCTACATCCATTCAGTCCTGAACCACACCAGATTTTAATAATCCTGAACTCCAAAATAGTAGTATTGAACCATTTTGCATAGGTAATGTCTCATTACCTTTCTCTTGTATGAATGAGTAATGAAAGAGAAAAAGAGGGACTCACACTTTACAGTTCCCATGAGATCTGTTTTTGTAGCTCTCATGCTAGTAAGTGTAAATATTGAGGGTAAGGCCTCTGTCAACATGAAGAAGAATTGGGGAATGGGAGGAAATAAAAACTGTATTGATTTTATGCTTTTGTCTTGATTAGTTAGGGCCTCCAAACTCCTGGGTCCTTGAATCTCACACTGGCAACCAAGGACAGGGAAGATTTGAGAGGTGTCTGTCCATCTGTGCCACAGTACAGTGCCTGATGCCATCCATATTTCCATGCCCTCTTTATGCTTGATTATGTGTTCACACATGCCTTTCAGAAACTGAATCTTTTGGAAGTCTCATAGATTAAACGGCAGATGTGATAGCCTAGAGCTATAAAACATAAATTAAAAGCAAACATCAAAATGCTAAGAATATGGAGCAAACATTTTTTCTGAAGTAGTGGTGGGTACCATCGGTTGCAGCAACAAAACAGCATTTTCTTCATAGTCTATGCATGTATGCAGTGACACTGTTCTCTCTTTTCAAAGATGGCATCTCACCTTGCTCAGTCGCATGTTTCTCTTTACTGGGCTTTTCGAAACTTCTTGTTTACCTTGTTTTCTTAGCAGTGGAAAGGTAAAGTAAAGCAGGTAATTCTCAGAGTACTGGCATAATAACACAGAAGCAACATTGCTGTTTAACATAGTAGTTTGGTGAAATTTGGTCCCTCTTTTGAAGCTATGTATTATGCGGTCCCTTTCTGTCCAGTGATAAGATGATAACAAGTACTTTAAACAAACGTCTAAGCCTCCTCTATCTTCCTTTCTCTTCTCCTATGTTCCAAAAACATTTAAGCTTTTAGATGTTGCTGTGGTTACATGCCATATAGTTTCAGGGTTGATAATAGAATTCCGGGATTCCCAATATATTCCGTTTACAGTATATAAAGTCTGCAAGCTTGGGTGTGGAAAAGAAGAAAATGAAAGTAGGATCTTAGAATGGAGTGGCTTCTGGAACACAGGCTTTCAGTTCAGTACCTGGAGAGCATGGTATTTGTCACCACTTTCTCTTCCGATGGTGGGAGTATTACCACTGGTGATCCTTTTGTTGTGAAGACCAAGCCCAATAGTGAGAAATGAAAGCAGTGCCATTTTACAAGCCTAGAAAAACATCAACAGTCCCTCAAGGTAGCAGATTATCTCCAAACTGGGGGCCCTTAGAGAAAGGTTCTGTTTGAGCCCTGAATTTTAGGAAAGCAGACATGATTCATGACTATGACTCCAAATGTCAACTAGTATCCAACTGAGTGTGATATGAACTCTGCCCTTGGATCTGTAAAGAATCCAGAAGGGATGCAACTGAAAGCTGGTGAGATACTGAGAAAACGTCCCTGGTAGGGTTTTTTCAGTGGTGTTTGATAATCTTGCAATTCTCCACAGCCCCAGTCTAATTCTTGTATACCTTTTGTGTATACAGAGGACTCCACTTCAATCCCCAGTTCTGCCTCTCTTGCATTTGGGTCTTACTAGTTTTCCTATCTCAAACTTAAGCATTTAATGATGTGACACTTCTGGCACAATGGCGTGATGGCTTGCTAGTCAAAGTTTCCTTTATCATGGGTGGGCTGTTTTTAATATAACAGCACTCTCCTTTCCAAAAGATGTCAGTTTCATATGTGAAAAACACAGGTTTATGGAACTAATGAGTGTCTTTATCTGTCATAGGCTGTTATATTTAATATTTTATAGCTCTCTCAAATGTTCCCGAAACTTTCTGCAGCATTTTTGTTGCAAACCGTTCCACTCAACAATGACATAGGGAAAATCACAGCAGATAAGGAGCCAAGACGTAGTTGATTACCTGTGGGTACTGGTCAGTGTTGGACCAGGCCATGTGGGGAATTCAGACAAGGAAGACCAGGAGAGTGGGGAAGAGAATTCACCAAGGAGAGGGCTTCAGACGAGCCTAGAAGAATGTGGGAAACTTAGAGCATTTGGGGTGGGAGAAACAACTGCTGACACATACATAGTGTGTTCTGGAGATTTAATAGGCTTGAATCTTGGCTGGCCCTGAGAATTCACACTGGATACTAGCTGATAATGAAACAGCACACAAAATTGGACCATATTATGAATTGCCTTAATTATTAAGTTATACACACTGGCTGTAAAACAAGTCTCTGCCCTCATAAAACCTCTGTGTTTCTTCTGCTCCTTGCCAAGGCTCAACTTCTGCTTTCTCAAAAAGTAGAGACTTGATTTTTTTTTTTTTTCTCAAAAAATTGAGCCCCATGGGGCTCGTTCTGTATAGGGCCATCTTCCTTATCCTAGGTGAGCCCCATAATTAGGTGCTTTTTATTCTTATTAAGGTTAGACAGCGTATTTGGAGTCAATGAACTTTTTTATGAGAACCTCCATCTCATATTTTTTTAATTGGTGCGTTCTGCAATAATCATACTAGTAATTATCAGATGTGTCAGATTAACTTTATTATAAGCTTTATTTCATTGCAGATGTAAACTGAGTGCTTAGTGGAGTAGACTTTGCTTTAGTTAGGATGGGATCTATCCTAACCATTAACATGTTTTAAAAGCTTTCCAGATAACTGTAGTGTGAACCCAGGATTCAGATCCATTGGATTAAGGATCTGTTGTTTTATGGTTGTATCTTCTTGAAGGGCACTGGTTCTCAGGTGGGAGCAGAAATATCAGCATCTTTTTAGTTTGGGATTGTTTTCTGCTCCCTGAACTTACTTTAGGCTCGTTTCTAGGGTGTTCTGCCCCATACTACCTCAATAAAGTTATTAATAATCTTAACCTCACAGTAAATATTTTAAAAATCCATTACAAATATTGTTTTATGGATGGGAGGTGATTGTGTCTGCAATTTTATGCACCCGAATTAGAGCATATATTTAATTCCCGATTCTAGTATTCTGTGTAAAACTAGTTTTGACTTGTATTTTAACATAGCTTACATTCTCTTCACTTTCTGAATATCTCGTTAAATGTTTTTCTTTTTTTTTTCTTTTTATTTATTTATTTACTTTTTGTCTTTTTGCTATTTCTTTGGGCCGCTCCCCGCGGCATATGGAGGTTCCCAGGCTAGGGGTTGAATCGGAGCTGTAGCCACCGGCCTACGCCAGAGCCACAGCAATGCAGGATCTGAGCTGCGTCTGCAACCTGCACCGCAGCTCATAGCAACGCCGGATTGTTCACCCACTGAGCAAGGGCAGGGACCGAACCCGCAACCTCATGGTTCCTAGTCGGATTCGTTAACCACTGCGCCATGACGGGAACTCCTCGTTAAATGTTTTTCATGTAAAGAAAAGGAAAATTTGATGACTCTGATTTTGTCTGATAATTCTGTTAGGAGCAAGGCAGACTATCTGGCTTTGATAGAGTCTCTACATGTCCAGTTACATTCTAGGCATTTGACAGAAATAATACCATGCTATATAGTCCCTATCCTGATGCTGAAGAGAAAAGGCACGTGGAAAAAAATATAGAACAAGAAGGTAAAAATTGTCTCAAACCGTATTTTATAGTATTGGAATATTGAAGTTATCCATTGACGTGGCACCAAATAAGACATGGCAGCCTCAAAAGTCTAAAGAGGTCATGCAGTTAATTTATCTCTTTGAAATTCCTAGGGGAAAGGAGCTAGATGTTAAAATGTTGTACTGAAACCAAGTTGAACACCTGCACAGTCATAACACCTTTCCAAAATCCTAGGAAGGCTCAAAATGCATTGAATAAAACTTGCCAATATTTTATACCCTTGATCTAAGTAGAACAGGGAGAGATCATGGGAGAAAGAAACAAGATAATAGAAGAGGAAAGGAAATGGGGATTATAGAAGAGTAACTGCCAAATAGTACACATCCCCAGTAAATATTGGTTGAATGAATGAATGAAGTAAGAAAGGAACATACTGGAAAATAGTTTGGGCTGAGGTACAAATTTTTTTCTGGGAATTGCCTGTTGCTGTATTGAATCAAGGTTTAAATTATTGGTGTACTCATTTTAGCCAGGACATATTTTCACCACTGATAGAGTTATTGCCAAAAGGGGGAAAAGGGAGAAAGAACTTATCATGAAAAGAGGGGAATAATTCTTTCTCCTCTTTTCTTTATTTCCCATGTTTCATTATACCTCCTGCATTCTTATAAAATATGTCTGAAAATTCTAAAGGAAGCCTGGCCTTTCAAAGCTCCTCTGAATTTTGTTTGGACTACTAAAGATTCCATGCTTGTACCAGAAAATTAGCCTGCTTAAGCTAATTTCGGAAATCTTTTTGTCTCTGTCTTCTGCTTGGCTTGCCTCTATTACTGCATATCCATTCTAATCAATCCTATTAGTGAAATGGTTTGCAAGTTACCTATTGCCTCTGGGAACTTGCTTGGAAATTTTGCTTTTTACATACTAGATCAATCATTAACTTTAAGGTTTTAAAGTGGTTCTGGTATTGAATTTTATAAGCATCTTTTTTGAGGTATAATTTTCATAACATGAAATTCACCCATTTTAATTATGTAGCTCAGTTAATTTTAGTAAATGTATACAGGTGTGCAACCATTGTCACAATTCATTTTGGAATGCTTTCATCACCCTAAAAAATCCCGTGGCGTCCTTGTTTTCAATCAGTCTCTACTCCCACCCTCAGGCCCAGGCAACCACTGATGAGCTTTATTATTTTCTGTAGCCTTTTATAGAAACTTCATCTGAATGGATTAGAATATCTGATACTTATTTTTAATTTAGTGACTACGTTTACAGTATTAAAATAACCAAAGACCGACTAAACAAAGCAGCTCTTATATTTCACTAGAAACAGCAGCAGAATAATTAGAAGAATTTTCTTATTCAGATGCTAAGACTTTATCGTATGCTTCATTTGCTTTGGTGAGTTGCAACTTCCTCTCTTTTAGTCTGATATCATGTTCAGTTTTAGCTATGCATTTTATATTACCTCTCCAAGATATATGGATCAATTTTCTTTCCAACTTCAGATTTTATTCTATAGTCTATATTGTTATGACTTTTTTATTTCCAGAACGACAAGTATTTATGGGTGTGCAAAGGGAAAGAAAACAGATCTCTGATGAGCCCTCAGGTATTTGCAGATAGATGATTGGATGGAAGATGGATTAATGAGTTCCATATATTTAGGTCTCAGAAAAACTGGCTTACATCGTAAATTCTCAGGGGGTAGAGAATTACGAAGTTGCATGTGTTTGAAACAGAATTCACCCTTTGTGTGCTTTTATTTAACAGAAGGAATGTGAAACACATTGTAGCAAGGAACAAAGCCTTACAATGGACTAAGTCCTATGTTTTACCAGAGTTCCCTTATGATGTCAAATGCCTGTTGGCAGAACAGAAGTGTCCCGATCACAGCATGAGGATAAGAATCATTGAGTTTCTCCAGGCTGACATGACTAAGTACCTGGAAGGCTCACTGTGAGTAATAACAGAGCGGACTTGCTGCTTTGGTGGAGGGTGTGTTTTCACAGTAGACTTGAATTCGTTTGGAACCCATTCTCTTCAGAGTTTGGATGACGTATTAGTAGTCAGGCCCACATCACCCAATATTTGAATGTCGACATGGCCGCATGGAAGGATTTGAAGGGAAGTGAATGCAATTTGGACTCATCTTCTAGGAAGGACTGTGGGCTTCTGGACCTGAACTGTGTCCTCCCTGTTACCCTGAACAGGTATCCTACCACCCAGCAGTATAATGACGTGGTCAACGCCCTGCTACAAGCCCACCCTTTCCTGGACGAGGACGGCTGTGGCTTTGTAAGTGACCATCTGGCACCATTCTGTAACTCTCTACCCATCTTAAAGCAATAGCCTTGTATTTGAAGCCTCTTTCCCTTTCCCTCTGTCTGTGTATCTGGTCCATCTCTCTCTTTCTCTGCCAATTTCTCCACCTCTCTCTGGTGGTTCCTTTGGCCATTTCTTCTATCTCTTGCTGTCAGTCTCTGTTTTGTTCTTAGGTTTGGTCTTTCTCTCTCTCTCTCCCCCCCACCACCCTGGGTCTGTTCTTTTTTACGATTTCTCTTTGTCTCTCTATGTTCCTTTGTCTTCTTAAAAGAATACTCTTTTTTTTTTTGGTCTTTTTTTTTGTCTTTTCTAGGGCCGCTCCCGCAGCATGTGGAGGTTCCCAGGCTAGGGGTCCAATCGGAGCCATAGCCACCAGCCTACACCACAGCCACAGCATCTCAGGATCCGAGCCGCGTCTGCAACCTATACCACAGCTCACGGCAACACCGGATCCTTCACCCACTAAGCAAGGCCAGGGGTCGAACGCACAACCTCATGGTTCCTAGTTGGATTCATTAACCACTGAGCCACGACAGGAACTCCAAAGAATACTTTATTTTTTTAGAGAAGTTTTAGGTTCACAGCAAAATGGAGTGGAAGGTACAGAGAGTCCCACATACCCTCAGCCCCTACATATGCATGGCCCTCCATATTATCAACATCCCCCACAGGGTGGTACGCTTGTTATAGTGGATGAACCTACACTGACACATCCTTATCACCCAAAATCTATATCAGGGACATTAAGGTTCACTCTTGGTGTTGCACATTCTATGTGTTTAGACAAATGCATCCATCGTTATTGTGTCATGTCTACTATTTTCACTGCCCTGGAAATCCTCCGTGCCCCACCTACTCATCCCTCCTCATTCTCTTCCTTTATCTTCTTTCTGTTTCTGTGTCATTATCTTTCTGTCACTCTCTCTCTCACAGCTGTTTGGAAGCTCATGTGTAATGATGAGTCTCTAGAAAGGATCTTTAAGTGATGCCATATGTAGAAAGAGTCGGATGTGACTGTACCAACATCAGTGCTCTCATCAATAGGGTGGTTCTTGCCTTTATTTAGACCCAGTGGAGAATGTGCCTGATTTTGAGGTCTTGGCCCATAGCCTCGCCTGGTCCTCTCCCACCTCTGCTGTCTTGACAAAAACAGATCCTAAAGGTATTCTGGGAGAGCAGTTCTCAGCCCTGGTAGTACATAAGTTTTCCCAGAGATTCTGATTTAGTCGATTGGAAGAGAGGACCTAGGCATCTTTAAAAGTCCACCAGATGATTCTAATGTGCAACCGGGGTTGGGAAACACTGCTATGGGGGGTTCAATACAAGTTTTGCTCTCTGGACTCACGTATTTCTTGGCTTGAAAAGCTTGGGATCTCCATTGCCCAAGAATATATTTAACGCTACAGAACTATACACTTAAAAAGGGTTAAAAAATTGAATGTATTGTATCACTGGAACTGTATAATTTAAGGAGTAATTGTGGGGAATTACAGCGATGTGTACCTAAAGAGGTAAGTCTGTTTGTCCTTGTACATTGGTTGTCAGTATGTAAATAAGCTAGATGTCTTTTGCACCTCGTTATCACAATATCTGTGAGAACATGTTTCTCTGTGCTTTCTTGAAGACATAGATTTTAAGCAATTAGTTCCAATTTGGACAACAAAAGATAGAGGCTACTACCTGTGAACATAAAAACATTTAAGGCCTTTGTTTTCTTTCTTCTCTCCCTCTAACCTCCTTCCTTCCTTCCTTTCTTTTTTTCTTTCTTTCTTCTTTCCTTCCTTCCTATTTCTTTCTTTCTTTTTCCTTTCTTTCCCTCATTCTTTCTTTCTTCCCAAGAAAAGTTTTGCCATATACGGATAGAACCATAGGATTTTCTGAGTGGGAGAGGACCTTAAAGATTCTTTTTTATCACTCGGACTCAAAAGAGACATATCTGGAGCCAATAACTTTGACGTAGTCAGCAACTCTTGCTTCTAGTATGACATTCTTTCTAAAATATGCTGCTGAATAAAAAAGCACACCCTACACAATTTGCTCTAACAAAACAAAACAAAACAAATCACCCCGACATGGCTGACAAAACTGATTATACAAATTCCTTCTACACTTAAAGTATAATAGCTGCCAACTAATTAGTTGCTGTGTATAGAGCTAGTTGTACAGAAATAATTTAGAAATATAGAAATAATCTAAATTTGCTGTTTCAAAAAGTTATATATTCTCAGAGTTCAAAATGCAAAAGCTACAATGGGAAATAAATGGAAAAGCCTCCCTCCTGCCCCTCTCCTCCAGCCGTCCAATTTTCCTCCCCTTAAGTAACCAGTATTATTAAAGATTCCTTCCAGAGAATAATTGCATATCTATAAGCAAATGCACATCTACCCAATTACATTCTGACCTTTAGCTTCATGGTTATCAAATTGAGACAAATAGAAAGTAATGAATAATGCTTACTTTGATCTTGTGTGTATTTTACTCACATTTGTTCCCAGTGATATTAACTAAAGATGCTTAAATGTTAAGAGACCTGCAAAACTGCTTAATGCATATGGCCCAGGTCAGTACACATAGAGTGGAAGGGAGAATGTTGCTGCCTGGTAGTTGTTTACCTGGGAACACGTGTGAGGTTGTATTCCTTTTTGTTTTTTTGTTTGTTTTTGTCCTGTTGTTGCTGTGATCTGTGGTGTAGGTCGCAGACGTGGCTCGGATCTGGTGTTGCTGTGGCTGTGGTGTAGGCCGGCATATGGAAATTCACAGGCCAGGGGTCCAATTGGAGCTATAGCTGCCGGCCTACACCACAGCCACAGCAACACCAGATCCGAGCCATGTCTGCGACCCACACCAGAGATCACAGAAACACTGGATCCTTAACCCACTGAGCCAGGCCAGGGATCAAACCTGTGTCCTCATGGATACTAGTCAGATTAAGTTCCCGCTGAGCCACGACAGGAACTCCAAGGTTGTGTTCCTGATGTAACAGTGGAAGATTTAGAAACATTCTTAATGTGTGCATGGGGGGAGGGGAAGAGGAAGAAAGAGAGAGGGAGAAAGAGAGAGAGAGAGCGTGCACACACAAGCAAGGAAGCACTTGGTTGTTTTTTGGACTAATTTTATTCTCAACATTTTTTTTTTTTATTGAAAGGTTGTTGGTTCCCAGTATTATGTTAGTTTCAGGTGTATGGCAAAGTGATTCTATATATATATTTTTCCAGATTATTTTCCTTTATGGGTTATTAAAAGATACCGATATCCTCAACTTTTTATTACAACAATTTTCAAATCTATGTTGAAAGAAGAAGTTGAAAAGCTACTGCAATGAATACCCACATACTCCTCACCTAGATCAAAGTTTCTCAGTCTGGGCAGTCTTTGCATTTTGAGGGGATAATTCTTTGTGGCGGGGGCTGTCCTCCACATTGTAGGATATTTAGCAGCATCCCTAGAGCCCGCTAGGGGTGAAGAACCCACCACTCCACCCAAACTGTTAGATCAATGAACCCTGTCTCCAGACATTGCCCAGTGTATCCTGAGGTGGGCAAAATCTTTGATGTTTGAGAATCACTGATTGAGATTCATGAGGTATTACCATTTTGCCATGTTTATTTTTCCTCTCTCATATTTATCTCTTGGTATTGACTGAGCATTTGGAAAAAAAGCAAGTTGCTGATGCCATTCCTAAATACTTCAGCATATATCATGTAAGGATAAGGACAATCTCCGAGGGATCACAATACCATTTTTATACCAAAAAAAATTAATAATAATTGCATAGTATCATATACAATCCATATCCCTCTTTCTTCAATTTTTCAGTGTTTTTAAAATGGAGTTTTGGCTATAAAATCTAAGGACTATGCATTTCTTGAAGTTATTATGTCTATTTTTGTCTAGGACAATTTTCCTGCTCTTTTAAATTTTTCCTAATGTTTACTTTTTGGACAAGTCTAATCCAATTGCCACATTTTGGGTTTGTCTAAATGTTTTCTAATGGTTATAATTGGGTTTGAAATGTTGGGCAAAGATCTGCTGGTGATGCCATGTTTGGTTCACATACGCAATCAGGAGGCCATAACTTCAGGGCTATGTTTTATTTCAGAGTGATTGGAGGAGGGCTGCGTCCTTATAGCTCTTTCCATGCTCTCTCTAGCTGGGAAAGCATGAGAAAAAGGATGAGTGTTCAATGATGCAGAGATTTTCTATTGCGGCATCTGTGTCAGGAACTCCGGGTATCACACATAGTTGATACTCAGGAAACCCTTGCTGGTTGAGTGCTCATGTGGACTGTTGCATTGATTTTGTCCCTTTTCTATTTCTATTAGGCACTTAATAAGGAGAGAGAGAGAGGCTGGAAAGAAGACATTGGCAATTAAACAATGTCCCAGCAGGAGTCCTCTGGTGGCTCAGTGGGTTAAGGATCTGGTGTTGTCACTGCTGTGGCTTGGGTGACGTGGGTTCCATCCCTAGCTGGGAAATTCTCCATGCCCAGGTGTGGCCAAAAAAAAAACCAAAACAGAAAAAAAGCAACTATCCTAACAGATGATTGCTATGATACTGCCCACCAGGTCAGCAAGTTTATAAGCCCTTCAGTGCCGTAGGAAGCACTGAAAAATGTAAGTGTACTAGTTTATATTTCAAGGCTAAGAAAAACACAAGCCGTCCTTTATTTCTGTGCTGTTGTAAGACAGTGATAGCAGAGTGCAGACCCACAAGCCTGTGGGAGGTGAGGAAGTGTCTCTGACTCATATATACCCACGTGCTTAATTAAGCCTGAAGCCATCCCCCAACCCCCAACCCACAGCATCCTCACCAGGGCTGTTGATGGTTTGATGAGCAGCACTTTCGTTTACAAATATCTTCCGAGAGTAGCTGTTCATTTAAGTCTCCCCTAAACCCAGTGTAGCTGACAGGACTAATTTTACTGTTCCATTTTTCAGGTAAAGAAACTAAGGCTGAGGGGTTACTTGGTGAAGATATCTTAGCTAGTACGTGCTAAGCTGGAAGTGCAGATTCTCAGCCCACCCTGCGCCTACCGAATTGGAGACTTTGAGGGCGGGACCCAGAAATCTGTGTTTTAACAGATCCTCTGGGAATTATGATTCAGGCTGAAGTTTGAGAAATGTTGCTTTAGAAAAAGAACCAAGGGCAAAAGTTTCCTATGGGAGTCTGCTGTCGCCTCTTCACAGAAAAGAATTTGAAACCATCTAGTTCTGTATTATCTTAAAGCTCTTTTATGGAGTGACTGAGCCTGCAGGATGGGGCTTCTCTCTCCCACCTTATTTTTGACTACATCTTCTACCCTTCCCCATCTGGAGCTCTCTGTTCCAGCCACACACAACTCTTGGCAGTTCTCCATATGGCACCAGCTTTTCCTCTCCTCCATGGCACAGGCTGCTTCATCTCATGATGTGTTTAAAGAAAAGGCATCAGTTCTTACAGGTGTAAGCCAGTTATCAGTTCTTTTCTAGAATCCACAAGGAAAGTGGGGTGCATCATGGAGGCATCAGAATAAGGTGAAAATTATCCAATTTTAGGAATTAGGAAATCTAGACTCAAGAGCCAGTGTATGTAGCTAAATGACTTTGTATATAGCTGTGTGTGTGCACGCACACACACACATACACACACACACGCATGCATGCACACACATAGCTATATAGCTATATACCATGCAATATATATATATATATATATATATATATATATTTATAGTAATATCACAAGGATGTCATGACGCTAAATAGAAGGAAAGATATATTGTTTCTATTACTGTGATGGGAAAATAATTTGAAGCCCAAAGGAGATAGACAAACATAGATTTTATTGTTTATATAGGATTATTACAATCTCCTTAAAGATTAACTGCCCATGTTTTATGATTTTACAGTTTTTATGGAAACGAGCCCTCAAAGATCGCTTTAAATATGTTCGAAGACCCATAGAAGATGATGAACAAGTGATGAGAAATAAGTGTAAATTTGGACACCGAAGAGGCCAAACAAGGAAATCTCTTGCTGATATAAGATTTGATGACATTAAAACTGTCCAGATAAAAGTAAGCGTGAATCTTTACTTGTTCTGACATCTTATTGATTGGTTGATTCATTAAAGCAATGAAGTCCTACTGTACAGCACAGGGAACTATAACCAATCTCTTGGGATAGAACATGAGAGAAGACGATATGAGAAAAAGAATAGATACAGCTCCGATTTGACCCCTAGCCTGGGACCTTCCATATGCCATGGGTGTGGCCCTAAAAAAAATAGAAGCTAATTCTCATGTCCCCCTAAAATTGTTTTCACCTCAATCCAACATGAATACGTAATCTAAATTTTCACTACAAACACAATTATGTTAGCGAGTGTACTTGGTGTAAATATTCTACTTTCTTCTCCAGCTGGTATAATTAGTTGATACTGAGAGAGCAACCTATCAAGTCATCTCCATTTTACTGTCACTACTTATAAGCACCAGGATACAGGAATATGTTTACTGTATTTTGTAAACCTTATCCCAGCATCATATATAAGAAAAAAATTTAGATGAAGGTGTATTTTTAAACATCGTATTATAATTTTCAGTGGAATTTTCAAATGACAGGCCAGTTAAGATAATATAATTTTATGTCTGCTCTTTGATGAAACAACAAGGCAGATGAAAAGGACCTGAATTTAGTGATGTAATTTTATAGACACTTTAACAGCAATATTCCAAGTATCAGCTAAAATCATGATAAGGTAGAGTTACATTCATTTAAAAATATCTTTTATATTCTTAAATAAAAAGTCACTTTGTAAAGGAACATAATTATATCATGCATAAACATCCTCAAAATATGTGATCTTCATTATGCCACAAATGGAGTTCCTTGATAAATGAATTCAAAGTTTACAAATTCAGTTTTCCTTCTTTCCCTATGATGCATGTCCCACCAAAATTCATTGGAATGGATGAATGGTAAAACGGAAAGTAGCAATTACCCCCAACAAGGGTAAATCCATGGGGTCAGAGGCCACCGTGAGGGACACAAGACTAAAGGGCAGCTCCTTTCTTATGCTGACACATTGTCATTGATCCAGTGTGTACAATCATCTCTCTGTTCTTTCTCAAAACCACCTCAGCTATTCATGTAACTATACCCTTTGTGGTTCCTATCCTGAGTCCCCCAGACACACCTAAATCCTAAAATGAATCCTACTGAGGCCTGTGCAGGGGTCTTTGCTACAAAAAGAACAAGGGATTGAATGTACCAGGGCCCAAGATGAGCTAAGTGGAAACAGAATTTCATTTTGACCTTCCTGCCAGCTGGGGTGAAAAGAGAATATAAAGTGGTCATTGTTTGCCTCTGAAGAGGCCACATTTTTCCTGCCAAGCAAATCTAATTGGTAAAGATTTACTTTTCTCCCTCTTACCAATGGAGCTACAAATTGCTGATTCTTTTAAAGATGGTAGCATCCCTTTTTATGACCTACTGTTCTTCAAAGCCAAAAGCTTTAAAGGACGGAGAAGATGGTGCACTCGGATAGTACAGAAACAATGTGTTTCTGTTTTGTTCGACTTCATGGTGAATTAGGCAAATGGAAAAGCACTAAGAAGAGTGGAAGGACAAATCCATTGACTATACCACTTATCTCATGGGATTTTATACTTCATATGAATTGCCTGAATTATTTTCAATTTTTTTTTTTTGGTCTTTTTGCCTCTTTAGGGTCGCACCCATGGCATATGGAGGTTCCCAGGCTAGGGATCAAATCAGGGCTGTAGCTGCCAGCCTATACCACCACTCATGGCAACGCCGGATCCCTAACCCACTGAGCGAGGCCAGGGATCGAACCCACATCCTCATGCATGTTAGTTGGGTTCATTAACTGCTGAGCCATGACAGGAACTCACCTTTTATTATATCTCTTTAAGTATTTATAAACTGAGACATAATTAGATTCTCAAAACAGTAGACTGAACAGTAATTCCTTTTTTAAAATTGGCATTTACATTGTTTCAGGTGTACAGCAAAGTGATTCGGTTATATATGTATGTACATATTTATGTTCTTTTTCAGAATCTTATTCTTTATAGATTATGACAAGATATTGAATATAGCTCCCTGTGCTATACAGTAGATCCTTGTTGTTTATTTTATGTATAGTAGTGTATATATGTTAAACTCCTAATTTACCCCCCCCCCACTTTACCCTTTGGTGAGCATAAATTTGTTTTCTATGTCTGTGAGTCTATTTCTGTTTTGTAAATAAACTCATTTGTATCTTAACTGAGTAATTTCTAAGTTGTTGACGACATTATCCTGTTTAAATGATGAAGACTCTGATTTTAAAGGCTCACAGGAATTATATGGAGCTGCATGTCTGTAGTGGAATTAATTACACTATAAATAACATACTGTATTATTTTTTGTGAAAAACCTCAGGTATTGATTAAAGCTGAGCGAGTCAAATTCCTCGCCCCATGGCACAGTATCCTCATTATCCCAGGCTAGACCTTTCTCTTGTTCTCGTGGTTTCTTTTTGTGTGTATTCTTCACTCTCCCCACCTCTGCTCTTGGGCAATGCTTCTAATATGTTTCCTCTGTACTTTTGTTAGTAAGTTTTCTAAAATGTGTACTATCATTTTGGGTTCATATATATCTGACTTAATGGAAACAGTATTTTCACTGACGATTGCTAAGACTCATTCATGTTACTATGTGTATTTCTAGTGCATGATTGTAAGAATATGGAATTGTCCTTGCCTCAAACCCCCCCCCCCCCACGCCACAAACTTCACTGCAAAGCATACCTTGTATCTATCTGGTTATGGACCCAGCTGCAATTTCTTTCTTTGGCTTGTACACCCAGAAGTGGAACTGATGGGGCGGGCAGAGGGCATGCACATACTTAATTTGACCAATTACTTTCTAGAATGACTTTGTTAGTCTCACTCCCACAGTACCCTGTATTTCTGCCAACAATTGGCATTAGCCGGCCTTGTGAGTTTTGCCAAGTCTAATAGGTATAAACTATAATCATGTTCTTGTGATTTGCATTTCCCTGGGTAACTAATGAATCTGAGCATCTCTTCATGTATTTATTATTTTTTTCTTTCAGAAAAAATTACTTCATTAGATCCACGGACCAGTTTTTAATGGGTCGGCATCTTTTTCTTGTTCATTTGTAGGAAGACGTCCTTCCCATGCCCTGAGTGACAAAGATATTCTCCTTCTCTTTCTTCTGTTCAGTTTATAGTTTGCAAATTCATGTTTAGATCTTTTAGTCATCTGGTGTCTGTCTTTGTATATGCTATAAAGTAAGGATCTCCATAGAGTGAATCACTCTTACATCACCAGTTACTACACAATCCATCTTTTTTTCACTGGTTTATGGTGGCACTTTTATTGTATGTTAAGTCCTCCCAAAAGACTTGGCTGTGTTCTGGGCACTCTCTCTTATTCCATTGGTCTGTCAGTCCATTCTTATGCCATTACCACATTACATTTGATTACTTAGTGTTTATTACTCAGTATCACTTAGCACTTAGTGTAGAGCCATTTTTGGAGAGGTCTCCCCTCATTTTCTGGAATTAGGGGAAGGACAGGAGGTTCTTTTCTCAGGAACCCACCCCTGGAACTCCTTTGTAGCATCTGCCTTCACATAGGAGAGCTAAAGCCTGAGCTAGCGGTGCTGAGTTCGGGTGGGAGGGTTGGACCAAAGGATGGTTCTGAGCATCTGCCAACACAAGGAGCACCAGGATAAGCTCTGTCTTGCTCTTGGGGGAAGCCTGCTGTGACAGAATGGAGATGGCGTATGGAAGGATCCTGTTCCCATCATCTTGACCCTGGAGGGTGGAGGTGGGGATGGCCTATTGTGGACATAGAGCACTGGACCCTGGGTCCTCACGTGACACAGCCTGGTGCACATCCGTTCTTGGGAATCTCTTCATCCAGAGGATCCCTTAGTGATGCTTTTGGACCTCTGCCAAATGCCCCATTTGAAACATCAGGATGTAAACATACTTTCAAAAGGCTTCAACTCTTCTTCAGTGCTTTTTGATTAATGCACACATTTTCTTTTCTTAAATTCTAGAGGTTTCTTTCAGCTAGTAGAGATTTCATAAACTTTTCACTCATGGGATATAAGCTGACTTTGATAATAGTCATTGCTTCTCTCAACTTTTTCTGAAAAAAACTTTGCTTGGAACTTTCATGTGTCCAGCTCTTCACATTTATGCCTGATCTTTCCATCCACTTTGCAAAGATTCTCCTATGTTTTTATGGAGTAAATTAACTCCGAATTGGAGATTTGGTAGAAATTTATAAAAAGAAACCCAGAGGTAGATGAGTGTGGATGTGCTTGCTGCACACCAGTGTAATCAGCTCATCTCCTGCGCATGAGCAGGACCATATTTCTCCACTCCCTTGAAGTGAGATGTGGTCACTTTTTTAAAAAAAATTATTTTTTGCTGTGCCTGTGGCATGGGGAAATTCCCAGGCCAGGGATCAAACCCGTACCACAACATCGACCCAAAAAGGTGCAGTGACAGTGCTGGATCTTAACCTGTTGTGCCACGAGGGAACTCCAAGCTATGGTCATGAGATTGATTCTGTCCAGTGGAATGTGAACAGAAATGATGAGAGCCCCGAAGATCCAGTATGCAGTGCCCCATCTTTCTCTTTCTTTGCTGTGATGGCGGACATTCTAAATGGTGGAGCCAGTTTTTTGGGTGAGGAGGATGAGGAGCTAAACCCTGAGATGGACATGTCCCAAGAGTGATAAATGTATGTTGCTCCAGTGTATGAGGGCTGTTAGGGAGAGCAGTGGCACCTCAGCCATCCTGAGCGATACCAGCAGCCCCAGGCCCCATGTGTCAGGCTTTGGATCCATGTCTCAGTGATGCTTCTCTTCCTGGGCAGAATTCATCAAGCGATGCGGGTATTTTTGAGCCTCTGGGTGATCCCGCTGTTGTCCCTAGAGATTTCACACTCTGTGTCCTTATACTGAATCTAGGTTGGAGAGATCTATGAAAAGTATTGTTATAGTGTTATAATAAAAATGCTTAAAATATAGGGAAATGTTATGTCACTTTGAGTAAAAATATCTAGTTTTAATTTTTTCAGATAGTTTATTGGGAGATTCTTCCCAGTTCTTCAATACTAGGAGTAGATTATCTCCATTGCGACCTTAGTTTTAAGGACTTAGAGTCTGAAACATGAAGAAAACAAAACTTGTATTTTTGCCCAGTTCTAGTGTGAAATATCATGTATATACTGGAATATTGTGGCAGTTTCTTTAGAGAGGATAATTTGTGTTGTTGTTTTTTTTAAAAAAGATGCTATATCTAAGACTTCCTGATTTAATAAATGATTATAGGATGTCCTTGCATCCAAAGTATTCCAAATATTTGTTAAATAAATAAATAAACAAACAAACTCACCGCCAGGTGTTGAATTACTAACACTGTACTTTTATGCTACACTTTTATAAAAGTGCCCTCCCCATTATCCACTGTTTCACTTTCTAAGATTTCAGTTACCTGATGTTGACTGTAATCTGAAAAGATTAAATGGAAAATTCTAGAAATAAACAATTCAGAAATTTTAAATTGCATGCCAGTCTGCATAACATGATGAAATCTCCTGCCATCGCACCCTGTCCCACCCAGGAAGTGAATCTCCTCTTTGTCCAGCATATCTGCCCCTCACTCACTTAGCAGCCACCTCCGTTATCCAAACTACTGTCCTGGTATCACAGCGCCGTGTTCAAGTCACCCTTATTGTGCTTAATAATGACACTAAAGCTCAAGAGCAGTGATGCTGCCACTTCAAATACACCAGAGAAGCCATCAAGGGCTTCCTTTAAGGGACAAGGTGAAAGTTTGCAACTTGATAAGGAAAGAAAAAAGTCATATGCTGAGGTTACTAAGATCTACAGTAAGAGTGATTCTTCTATCCATAAGACTGTAAAGAAGGGAAAAGAAATTTGTGCTAGTTTTGCTGTCGTACCTCAAACTGCAAACACTGCAGCCACAGTGAGTGATAAGTGCTTAATTAAGAGGGAAAAGGTGTTGAATTTGTACAGTGAGATATTTCGAGAGAGAAAAAGAGACCACATACATATAGTTTGTATTGCAGCATATTGTTACAACTGTTCTATTTTTATTATTAGTTATTTTTGTTAATCTCTTACTGTGCCTCATTTGTAAATTAAACTTTATCATGAGTGTATTAAGGGGAAAACATAGTATATACAGGATTCAGTACCATCTGCGGTTTCAGGCTTCCAGGGGGCTTTTGTACGTATCCCCACGGATAAGTAGAAAACTACTGTAGTTCTTCTAACACCTTTCCGTTTCCTACTTATTAGGTATATATGTACCCTAGGGCTTTGAAAGTCATGAAGTAGTCTACTGTGCTAGCTCTCTTTGGCTTAGAAATAAAATGGAATTGAAAGTCATGCAAAAACCGCTTAGATAACCAAATGCTAAGGATATTTATTAGGTTCCTTTGAATTTCTTTTCGGGCATTTACTGTTTGGTTCTTACTGCAACTGACACATAATGATTTATTGTATAAATAATAATCACTTTTATAGCCTTTCCCACAGATGTTTCTCTCATGGCACAAAACTGAGTAAGATAGCAAAAGCTGAAGAAAAATGGTGACAGTTAATTGCATGCTGGATATAATGCAATTACTGCCATCAGCAGGTGGCACATTTGCTAATACTGTGGAGTTTTACAAGTCAGCTGTGCACTTGAAAACATGGGGCAAAGTTGCAGCAGTTTCCCTGCTGATTCACTAAGACACATGACTTAGTGCTAAGGAAAGAGACCATTCAAGCTACACGGGGAAGCATTTTGATAACAACAGAATGGAAAGAGGATGATTAGAATTTGATGTGAAGAAAGCCCTAGCATCTAACACAACACTGTCCAACAGAAATATAATATTAAGCACATACGTAATTTACAATTTTCTAGTAGCCACATTAAAAACAGTAAATAGAAGCAAGTGGAATTACACTATTCCATCTATTTCACTTAACCCAGTGAACCTACAATAGTATCATTGCAATACAGAATCATTACGTAAAATTGTTAATGCGATGTTTTACGTTCTTTTTTTTTTCCTTGCATACAAAGTTTTTGAAATTCGGTGTTTCCAGCACACATCTTAATTCAGTCTAGCCATATTTCAAGTGCTCTCTGGCTACACGTGGCCAGTGGCTTCTAGACCGGACAACTCAGATAAACACCCCCTTAGAGAAATTAGGGAATAAAACAGCACTCTCCAGGGCACACCATGTTTAGCAAGGGGCATGATCAGTTATTTTCTGATGATGTTCAGAGCTGTAGCCCCTAAATCATAGGACTTTAATGCAGGGCCCTTAAAGGAGATTTTTAACAATGTACTTATCAAAATCATTCAATTTTCGTAACGAGATATTTTCTTTGCAAACTTATTCGGATGACAGAATGTAGAACAAAATTATGTTTAAGAAAAGTCAAGATGAGTTTTTATTCATTTCTGGGGGCACAAATTATAAACATACCTTCGAAACCATGCTGTGTCTTAGTTCTTCAGAAGCAATCTCAACCTTCTGTTCAAATCTAACTTAGAAATACTGTCCTCTTTCTTCCTGTTCCAGCTGTCAGCTTAGACTAGAAGCTGGCAGGAGCTGGGCTCTCTGCTCTTCCCCCAACACTCAAAGAGCTGCTGACCCCTGTAGTGTTGAATAGAGAGCAAGCTCTGTGCTACCAGCACCCGTGTGGTGTGGTCGAGAAGGTGTGGCTTAATCTCATTATCCCATTGGTTTGGGTCCAACTCAAGTTCATGTTCTGGTTCACTTATGCTAATTCCTCTGAAGTCCCAAATCCCACACGTGACTCCTACCCTTCCCTTCAATGTGTCCATTTGTTGCCATTTCTTGGCCAGGAGTGATCTGCTCTGCGCTTCACAGCTTCTTCCTTTGATTCCCTTTCTAGCACATTCCCCCACCATGTCTCCCTACGGAGACAGACACCCAGCAGTCAACTCTGCTGGATTCGGGCATTCCTCATCCACTCATTCTCTCACCTTGATGTGTGATACTGAGGAAACGTGTCAGAACCAGGTCATCCATTTCCTTGGAGACTTGGGGATCTTCACTAAGACAGGAACACCCACTCCTGGCCGTCTCTGGGCAAGTCACCTCCTCTTGGAGAGTCTCAATTTGCTCATCAGTCAGTAAGAGGCCTCAACCAGATGATTTCTAAGTTCTTGATTTTCAATTCTGATGCAGCCAGCTACTCCTTCCAATAAGGAAGGTCACTTCAACTAGGACACAGTCCACTAACATTATGTGAGTCCAATCACATAGAAGCTTCCTTGAAACTCACTTCTGTGACATTTCATGAATTGGGGTTTTTTTTGTTTTTGTTTTTGTTTTTGTCTTTTTCAGGCTGCACCTGCAGGCTATGGAGGTTCCCAGGCTAGGGGTCAAGTTGGAGCTGCAGCTGCTAGCCCACCACAGCCACAGCAACACAGGATCCAAGCCACATCTGCCACCTACACCACAGCTCACACTATCTCTGGATCTTTAACTCACTGATAGAGGCCAGGGATCGAACCCGTGTCTGCGTGGATACTAGGTGGGTTTATTACCGCTGAGCCACAACGGGAACTTCAGGTGAGGTTTTTGAGGGAGGGAGTACATCCTGGGTATAGTAGTTTACAAATGTGAATCTTGGCGATAATAGAACTTCTGCTATTTTCGGTAGAAGCAAAGCTATTAGTATAGTTGACATTTTCCCCTTTATTTTTTCAAAATTTGGATTTTCTCTTTTTATGTAAAAAATTTTCATAACATGCATGTGCAAGAGAGAGAAGAATATAGGAAGGGTGTGGGCAACTTGTGAGAAAATGAACACTGTGAGCCCAACATTCAGCCTTCAAACTGGAACACAGCCGATGCTGTCATGCCTGCCTGTGTCTTCTTCCTCCTCCGTCACCCACCTTCCCACAAGACTGCCTTCCACTCTGAATTTTGTGTTTATCATTCATCCGTATTTGAAACATAGCACTTTACCACATATGCATGATTCCTAAGGCATGTATTTTGTTGGGCTTGTCTTTGAAGTTGACACAATGATGTGAAAACTGTATGTTGTTGATGACGTTCTTTTTCTCACTCAGCTCTGGGATTCCTCCAGGCTCTTAAGTTCAGCTGTGTAGTTCATTCATTTTCATATTGGCTTAAAAAAATCTATTGTGACAGCAAAACACAGTTTATTTAGATCTTCTCTTATGGATGGATAGTTGCTTGTTTCCAGTGTGGTCATGCTGCTGGGTATGTCATGGTGTGCACGTGCAGGTATTTTATTTTTTTATTTTTTTATTACTCAAATGAATTTATCACATCTGTAGTTGTGTAATGATCATGACAATCTGATTTCACAGGATTCCCATCCCACAGCCCAAGCAGATCCCCCCCACCCCCCAAACTGTCTCCTCCGGAGACCATAAGTTAATGTTTGTGAGTCAGCATCTGTTCTGCAAAGAAATTCAATCTGTCCTTTTTTCAGATTCCACATGCCAGTGAGAGCATTTGATGCTGGTGTCTCATTGTATGGCTGACTTCACTTAGCATGATAATTTCTAGGTCCATCCATGTTGCTAAAAATGCTGGTATTTTGTTCTTTTTAATGGCTGAGTAATATTCCATTGTGTGTATGTACCCCATCTTCTGGATCCACTCCTCTGTCAATGGACATTTAGGTTGTTTCCATGTCTTGGCTATTGTAAATAGTGCTGCAATGAACATTGGCGTACATGTGTCTTTGCGAGTCATGGTTTTCTCAGGAGTGGGATTGCTGGATCAAATGGTAGTTCTATTTTTAGTTTTCTGAGGAATCGCCATACTGCTTTCCACAGTGATTACGTGCAGTTATTTTTAAGGATAAATGCTTAGGAGTGGAATTGCTGGCACACTGAGTATGCAAATACTCAGTTTTATAAAACGGTGATAAGCAGCTGTTTTCCTAGGTGTGTATAGCCATCTAAGCTTGCAAAGCAGCCCTTATTATTGTCACGCTTCTTTCTTTCAGTCTTATGGGAGTAAGTGGCATCTTATTTGGTCCTATTATTCATTTTAATTATCATGCCTCGTGCCTTATGAGAGAGTTCTCTCCTCTACAAAATGCCCATTTATGGCTTCTACTTATTTTTCTATAAGGTTGCCCTTTTTCTTATTTATTTGTAGGAGTTCTTTATCAATCAGGTATTTACTCCTTTACCAGTAATATTATTGTAATTATAGTCTCCTAGTTTGTCCTCTGCCTTTTAAATTTCTTTGTGTTGTCTTTTGATAAAGAGAAACTTGTAATTTTAATGTAGTAAGGTTTATCAATGATTTTTCTTATGATTAGTGCTTTCAGGAACTCCTTTCCTAAGTTGAAATTATAGGAAATATATGGAGGGTTTTTTGGAAAAAATTACAGTTCTGCCTTTAATATTTAAGTTTTTTCTTCCATTTTTTTTCCCTCTATTTTTAGGGTTGCACTGGGGACATATGGAAATTCCCAGGCTAAGGGTTGAATCGGAGCTGCAGCTGCCGGCCTACACCACAGTCACAGCAATGCCAGATCTGAGCCGTGGCTGTGACCTACTCTGCACCTCAGGGCAACACCAAATCCTTAACCCACTGATCGAAGCCAGGGATAGAGCCCGCATCCTCAAGGATACTAGTTAGGTTCTTAACCTGCTGAGCCACAACAGTAGTTCCCTCTTCCAGTTTTATTTAAACTGATTCACATCACTGTGTAAATTTATGGCGTTCAGCATAATGAGTAGACTTATATGGGTCATGAAATGTTTACCACGGTAAGTTTAGTGAACACATCATCTCATATAGATGCAAAATTAAACAGAAAAAATATTCTTTTGCTGTGATGAGCACTCTTAGGATTTACTCTCTCTCTCTCTCTTTTTTTTTTTGTCTTTTGTCTTTTTGTTGTTGTTGTTGTTGCTATTTCTTGGGCCGCTCCCGCAGCATATGGAGGTTCCCAGGCTAGGGGTTGAATAGGAGCTGTAGCCACCGGCCTATGCCAGAGTCACAGCAACTCGGGATCCGAGCCTCGTCTGCAACCTACACCACAGCTCAGGGCAGCGCCGGATCGTTAACTCACTGAGCAAGGCCAGGGACCGAACCCGCAACCTCATGGTTCCTAGTCGGATTCGTTAACCACTGTGCCACGACGGGAACTCCAGGATTTACTCTCTTAATCATTTTCATAGATAATGCACAGCCATGTGGATGATATTTATCACGTTGTACTAGACATTCCTTAGGATTTATCTTGTAACTGGACGTTTGTACCTTTTGACCACCTTCATCCAATCTCCTCTCTCCTCACCCCCTGCCTCTCGTAACCACAAATCTGATCTCTTCCTCTCTGAGGTTGTTAGCTTGTTTTTGAAGAATAATTGACCTGCAGCGCTGAGTTAGTTCCTGATACACAACATAGTGATCTGATATTTCCATACCTTTCAAAATGATCACCGTGATCAATCTCGTTAGCATCTGTCACCCATGCAAAGATGGTACGTAATTATCGACTATCACATTCCCACACTGTACATTTGATACCCAGGACTTGTTTATTTTGTAGCTGAAAATTTATCCTCTTCATCTCCATCACCGATGTCTCCGCCCCCGACTCTTCTTGAAACATAGGGAATTTATTCTGGCATAAGGTGTGTGGTATAAATCTATTTTCTTTCTTTTTTTGCTGTATGAATAAACAATTTTTTATAAAATAATCCTTACTTCCCCAGAGATCTGTGATGTCACTTCTGTTCTTTCCATTGTTCTGTGTCTGGAATCTCTGCTGTGGTCCAAAGTTATCTATCCCTGCATGAACGCCAACTTCCCTTATTTATATAGTGGTGAAATATGTTGATACTTTCAATCACTGACTAATTATCATTTTTTTAGAATTTCCTTTCTTTTTTGGGGGAGGCACTTCCAAGGCATATTGAACTTCCCAGGCCAGGGGTAGAACCCAACGTGTGCCACAGCTGCTATCCGAGCCACAGCAGTGACAAGGCTGCATCCTTATCCTGCTGCACCCCCAGGGAACTGCAGGAATTCTTTGTTTATTCATGAGTTCTTAACCTTTCAAGTGACTTTTAGAATCAGTCTTATGTTCTTACAAAATCATTTTTGGTTTTTGATAGATTTTAGATTTTTATAGAATAGAAAAGTTGTGGGGTCTATAGCTCCATTTGGAGAAAGGTGACTTCCTTATGACATTGAATCTAACAGTGAACATGGTAGCTCTATCCCTTTATTTACATCTCATTACCGTTTGTTTTCTTCTTTTTTTCTTTTTAGGGCCATACATGCGGCATATGGAGGTTCCCAGGCTAGGAGTCAAATCAGAGCCTGCAGCCACTGGCCTAAACCACGGCCACAGCAATGTGGGATCTGAGCCACATCTGCGAGCTACACCTCAGCTTATGGCCACACCAGATCCTTAACCCAATGAGCAAGGCCAGGGACTGAACCCACATCCTCATGGATACTAGTCAGGTTTGTTAACCACTGAGCCACAACGGGAACTCCACTCATTACTATTTTTTAATAATGTTATAATTTTCTCCATAAAGGTCTGGTATGTCTGGTTTTCTTCCTAGGTACTAAATTTATAGCATTGTAACATTGTAAAAAATTATTTTATGTTTGTTGGTAGATTTTTGTATATTGATTTTATACTCCATTGGTCTGAAAAACTCTTTAATTCTAATAAATAAATGTACATTTTTCTTAGTTTTCCCTTAAACAATCATATCATCTATGAATAATGGCAGTTTTGTTTCTAATTTTTACACTTTTATTTCTCTTTCTTGTCTAACTACTCTGGCTGTCATCTGCATGATAAGGTTGAATAAGAGTATAATAGAGGATCTTTGTCCTGTTTCTGCTTTTAAGGAGAATTCTTTTAAAATTTCACCATTAAAAATGATGTTACTTCCAGGCTTGAGGTAGATAACTTTATAAGTTTTAAAAATATCTCTTATTTTGACAATTTTTTTCTTTAATCATAAAGGTATATTAAATTTTATAAATATTATTATTTTTTCTGCACTATTCAAATAATCTTTTTTTATGTTTTAATTGATTAATGTAGTATATAACATTTACACATATTTAGATAAGCCGGTTACATTATAGAACTGTTAGTACACCACATTTCTCAAAAAAACTACTCCTTTTCTGTTCCAAGCCTTTCCATAACAGTGGCCCTCAAATTCAGATTTCAGTATGGAAGTATGTAGAATGTGATGGGTAAATCAATCATGCTTCCCTTTAGTTTTCTGTATTTCCTTACCAATGGCAAACTGTTGTTGCATTTCTGAGATAAACCCAAGTTAGTTTTTCCTTGTTTCTAATATTTGCAACTTTGTTCGTGAATGAGATTGACCTGTAACTACCCTCTCTCACGGTGTTCTTTCAGGATTGGGAATCAGTGTCGTAGACATGGGGGCTACATAGAGGCTTTATAGAATGGGTTGGAATTCTTCATAGAACTGTCTTCTTGTTTTTGTTTTTTTGACTACTTGAAAGAATTCCATAAATTTTTTACATTCTATTTTGAAGATTTAGTAGAATTTGCGTGTGAAAACTTTAGGTCTTGATATTTTCTTTGAGGAAAGATTTTTATCTTCTAATTAAATTTATAAAAGTTATAGGAATTTCTTTTTAGTCTGTTTGGATGTTATAATTTTCTAGGACTTTTCACTTTGTCTATGTTTTGCTAATCACCCCATGGTCACAAGTAATGGATCTACTAGATATTTTCCTGATAGTCTAGTAAAATTCTTGATATAGGAGCCTTTAGGCTCCTTACTATTTTCCCATCTTTTATAGGTAATATCTGCTTACATTCTGGTCAGAGAGATAGTTTGTCAACTTGTTGATTCAAGTGTAGTTCAGCCAAGTGTCCACTTAACTATTTTTTCTAGAAAGATTTTTTTTTTTCTTGTCTCATCAAAGCCTATTGATTGCCTTAGATTTTCTAATGAGAATGTGTGGGGTATTTTTTAGCCACCTGACCCCATCCAATGTACCCAAATGTATAGTGAATAAAATTGACAGCTTCATGATTTAGCCTCACAAAATACCCACTGCAGTTATTTTGAATTTGGATCACATCACATGGTACTGAACCCCTAAAGAGGCACTTAAAAAGGAAAAAATGCAAACAATCACAAAAACTTAATTTAAAAATGTTTAATCTCTTCTTAATGCTTTGTCTTCTAAAATTTAAATGCATAGAAATAACATTGCTATTAAGTGTGAACTTTGTGGATAATAACTAAGTTTCCACATGAAAGAGTATTGTGGGAAATGAAGTAACTCTTAGATCTGCCAAGAAAACAAACAGATTATAATTCCACAGTCAGTAACTATTTGATTTGTTTACAGTGTCAAAGACATTTGTTAACCACGTTCAAGGTCAAGTGTAATGTTACATAGCAGTACTCATTGTATATGTATTGAGTGTTCAATAACAGCCCCTAATTCAAATTTTCAGGAAGTGTTAAACTGCCACTTAAATCATGGAACATATTGAATTTTGCAAATATTTTGCAGGAGGAAGCTGTCTGTTTAGATTCTAAGGTAGATGAACATATTAACTGGTTACAGCAAGAGTATGAGAAAACAGAAAAGGACGGGAGAGAAATTGATAAGAGGATGAGCCAGACTTTTGAAATAAGAAGAAAGTTGATCGGCAGCCGAACACCCCTGAAGGACGTTCTTAAAATGTTTCCTTTCCTGAAGTGCCCTCATCAGGTATCTTTATTTGCTTACAATACTCTGACTATAATGTCTGATTGATTTTCGTCTCTTTTCTCCTGGAGTGATAACAGGACTGTGTAGCAAGATGGTGGGTTGACTCCCAGTAGAATGTGTGAGGGCCAAGGGGCTACAACTAGAGGCATTGGGTAGGAGTTGCTAGAATCATATCCCAATAACACCCACGGGCTGCCTTCACCTTTAAAGAGTTCCCCATCACTGATCATGTCATGGAGACTGGTACTAGCTCTCTGTGGTATTTTGACAGTGAGAAGCATTTTCCCTTTGCATATACTTAGAGAATCACAGTGGTCTCTAAGGGAACTGTTAGCATGCAGCATTACTCTAAATCCATTTCCTTTATTCTTCCAAATCATTTCATAAAGTGGCTTAAAATATACAAAGTTTGATGGGTAAATCAAACACCCTGCCATCTAGTTTATTTAAGCTGACCATTAAGGAACCCTATTTCAATTTTTGTGTAATTTTGTCTGTAGTATATAATGAAAGATTCATAGATGTTTTCATCTGAGAATACATTTCTTGGAAGAACTCTGTGGGTCCAGTCAACCAAACTGGAAATGAAAAGGTTTACATGCTTTTCTTCTTCCCACCCCCTAAAAAAATTTGAAATAAGAATTTTGCTTCATGTTTTGTTTTAATAATAATGTTGTTGCAAATATTACTGAGTGTTTACGACATGGCAGGCATGTTCTTAGGGCTTTACATGGATTATTTTGTTTAATTCTCTCTCAGCAACACTACCTTATTTATTGGTTGCTTTCTCCTTAATCTTTGGGTTGCTAAGAACAGTAATAGCCGGTAGCCTCTGGCTGTTACAAAAATCTGCCAGGTTGACACACAAGTACAAAATATACTTTTAAAGCAAAAAAAAAAAAACGGTCAAACCGAGAGTCTGTAAACTATTTAAATATAAGGAGCATGTTCTAAACATCATAGTAGTTCCCAGAGTACCTAGCAGAGTACTACGTGTGAAATACAAATTAAAAATTAATTTTTCTGAATGTTGAATGAGTTAGTAGATGGTAATGTCTTAGTCCAGTCCAGCTGCTTTAACAAAAATACCATAGACTGAGTGGCTATAAACCATAGAGATGTATTTCTCCCAGTGCTTCCTAGCTGTACCTTCACACGGCTGCAGGGGCAAGCTAGTTTTCTAGGGGCTTTTGTATAAGGGCACTAATCCCATTTATGAGGGCTCTGCCCTCGTAATCTAAACAACCCCCCAAACCCCACCTCCTAATACCATCACAATGCTAGGTTTCAATATATGAATTTGAGGGGCGGGGCACAAATATTCAGTCCCCAGTGGCCGGTGAGGCTGTCCCGGTCACTGATGCAGCCTTTGAGGTCTTCATTGGTGTGCAGCCTACAAAAATTTAGTGATTAAAATCGATGAGCTATGACTCAGAGGTCTTTCAGAGAACCAAAGTTGATAATAAGTCTGGGGTTCTTTGTAGCCTGAATGAGGAAGCGAGAGATTTCTGACCTAAGGCTGTATCTCTGCTGCCTTGTATAGATCTCCCACTGTGGCACCTGTAAGCCTTCCCCTCCCATCCTCTCAGGTATTTCACTCTTTATATCCAAAATGTGGATTGGGGTATCGTTTTGGTAATAACTCTTCTTACTGAATAAAGTTACCTTCGTTGTTTTCAACGAAAGGATTAAACATCTTAGGCTTCTTCAGAAAGTACTTCCCTAACTAGTTTTGTGTTGCTAGCTGGGATTTACAATTTACAAGACCCTTATTGCATTTCTGAAAATAAAAACAAGCTTGACCTTACTTTCAAATATCCAGTTAACAAACAGTCCCTAGAGTAGGACAGCTGCCTCTTCTTCAGACCTCCCCCCTCACTTGTTACTGCTACCGACATAGAACACTCAGCTCTTCAGGAGTTTGTGGACGTGTGGATGCAGGATGGTGGCAGAGAAGCAGCCAGTGTGGGAGGCTGGTCCCAGGACATTGTAGGGGACCTTCCATCACCATTTGTACCCACCAATGTCCTCCTCTCAAAAAACTCTCTCAACAGAAAATTTAAAAATTTAAAATGTACTTTATGAGACTATCTAAGGTATTATCAACTAGGAGTATGTTTCTGGGACCTAGTGGGCATGGCACAAGTAGGAAGAAGTTGGGGAGTGGAAAATACTAAACATAAATTTAAACAATTCCCCAAACTTTCCAGTAAATCCTTTGAGAGGCTAGTGTTCACCTGAGAAACAACATTTCAACAATCATTGTTTAAAACCTCAGAATCTAAGAATCACCAGCTAATATAACAGTCTCAAAGGAAAACAAGATAAAGAATCTGAGGAGTTCCCGTCGTGGCGCAGTGGTTAACGAATCCGACTAGGAACCATGAGGTTGCAGGTTCGGTCCCTGCCCTTGCTCAGTGGGTTAACGATCCGGCGTTGCCGTGAGCTGTGGTGTAGGTTGCAGACGCGGCTCGGATCCCGTGTTGCTGTGGCTCTGGCATAGGCCGGTGGCTACAGCTCAGATTGGACCCCTAGCCTGGGAACCTCCATATGCCGCGGGAGCGGCCCAAGAAATAGCAAAAAGACAAAAAAAAAAAAAAAGAATCTGAGTTTTGTTTCCCCCATAATGGAGAAACTGGTACAGGACCTACCTTCCCATCATTAATGTGGATAAAACTGAGGCAACTGCTTCCCGGCATTGGATAGTAGGCTTGCAGGACTCTGATCCTAATTGAAGAGGAACAGATATAATATGCCTCAGCTTTCTTCTTTGGGGTTACTTTCTAGATCGTGGCACAAACAGGTGAAAGCCAAGCAGAATGGTGGTCTTACTGAGTTGAACAGAAGGAGGTGGGACTTTGAGAATGATGAAGCAGACGGTATTTGCAAGACAGGGTACCAGGGGAAAGATGGGGGCGCGTAAGTCCGTGGAGGAATCCCCCAGGGGTCCTTGGCTAAAAGCTGGACTTCACAGGATGAGACCCCCAAAGCAGCAAAGAGAGGCTGCCACAGGCCCATAAGCTGAAACCAGAGGCTACGTGGTGTTGAAAATTAAGAGTTCTGGCCCAGTCAGACTGGGGTACCTTACCGAGCCCCTCAGGTGTCCCATCTGAGACCCCAGAAAGTCTACACATAAAAGCGTAGACTAGATTTGAATTGGGCTGTCCCCTAGGACTAAGGACAAAAACCAAAATAGACCTGTTCAAACCAATGATATCAAGTCTGACAGAACCAGAGGGATTAACCAGAAATTTAATTGCCTGCAAGGACAAAATATAACACCCTTGAAAGGAACACGGTTTAATCCAGACTCCATTCTAGTGGGTCACTAGGGGTAACAGTGAGGGGTGCCACTCCGGTTTCCGCTCCTGGATCCGTGCTTTCCAGCTGTGGGAGAAACAGCACCATAGATATACAGCCTCCTGGAGAAACTTCCCCAGCCCTAACTGGTGCTGTGACTGAGTTGAACTTGAAGATAGAAATGATCCAATTTGAATAAAACAGGAAAAAGGATTAAGATGAATAACCTGTGGGACAAAACCTGGGGCTGTGGAAAGAGGGGCTATTCTGTGGCTGGCCATTCATGGCTGTGGGTTTGACCACAGGAGGTTTGGGGAATATTTGGGCAAATAAGTAAATATAGCCAGGATAATGGGAGCCAGGTTTTTTACTGTTGAAAGAGAAATGTATGCAAAAGGGGAAGGTTGGGATAAGCCGTGTTGTTGGGGTGGTTGAAGGTATCCATGTGAACCTATAGGGTTTTTTGTTCATTTGTTTGTTTTCTTTTTACAGCCACACCTGCAGCATATGGAAGTTCCTGGGCCAGGGGTTCAACAGAAGCTGCAGCTGCCAGCCTATGCCATAGCCACAGCAACACCCGATCTGAGCGGCATCTGTGACCTACACCACATCTTGCCGCAATGCTGGATCCTTCATCCACTGAGCTGAGTGAGGCCAGGGTTCAAACCCAAAACCTCACAGAGACTACAGAGCCTGTGCTGGGTACTTAACCTGCTGAGCCACCATGGGAACTCCTACGGCTTCCTTTCAAATGGATCTGAAATGCTAGCATTGGGGGAAGTTGCATGAAGGGCATTGATGAGTTCTATTTACTCTTCCTGCCACTTGAATGTAAACTTAAAAAAAAAATTGTTTAAAGGATTAAAAAAAAAATTTCTTGGCTCAGCACCTGATAGTGGAGAATGTTTCCCTTCCTCAGGTTTCACATCACATCTTCCTGATGAAAAAGTTTCTTTTTTAGGGTATGAATCTAAAGCAGTGTTCCCCTGGGAGTGGCCTGATACCAGAGCCACTATGCCTTTATGAGAATATGCATTCCAGTTTTCTGATAACTTAACTGCTGGACTGCATCTTTGGGCTATTTAAGATCCACCAAAATATTCACAAAATGATGAGACCCAGTGGGTAGTGTCTAACTGTTCTTTGCTGGAGTTTTAGGAAAAGTGATGATTACGTAATCCCTACCCGTGATGAACATGATGAACAGTCTTTTAATGCCAATCGTGTCAAAAAAGAAAAAAAAAAAAAGTCAAGAGGGTGACAGTGGTGGTGGAATTCTCTGAAGGGAAGAACTCACTTAGGCAATGGCAGGAAAAGTGCTTTTAAATAAAGGGGTTTCCAGAGTTCCCGTCGTGGCGCAGTGGTTAACGAATCCGACTAGGAACCATG
Organism: Phacochoerus africanus; assembly: GCF_016906955.1. Lineage (NCBI taxonomy): Eukaryota > Metazoa > Chordata > Mammalia > Artiodactyla > Suidae > Phacochoerus > Phacochoerus africanus. The sequence continues at coordinate 33,109,566 of NC_062545.1, forward strand.
AGGTTGCGGGTTCGGTCCCTGCCCTTGCTCAGTGGGTGAACGATCCGGCGTTGCCACGAGCTGTGGTGTAGGTTGCAGACGCGGCTTGGATCCCATGTTGCTGTTGCTCTGGCGTAGGCTGGTGGCTACAGCTCCGATTGGACCCCTAGCCTGGGAACCTCCATATGCCGTGGGAGCAGCCCAAGAAATGGCAAAAAGACTAAATAAGTAAATAAAGGGGTTTCCATACAGGGGAACTGGTTTTGCTTTCGCCTTGTAGTCAAATCTCCCTGGCTTAAATTATTTTGCACCCTCCGTTTCTGTCTGAATTTACAGACTCTCTAAGGTTCTTTTCCCTTCAGGATATTGGGGTTAGGTATTTTTCAAGGTTTGCTTCCGAAAATCTGGCAGTTTTCTTCTTTTGTCTCTTGTTGGCTCAACCAAAGTAGATCCCACAATCTCGGCTGGGTAACCTGAACAGTCAAAATTTGCATTATATGCTTTGCAACTCTCATTGACCTGAGTCATCATCACAGTTTAATTCTACAGGCTTAGAAGTTTGCCATGTTCCTTATTTATCTTTTTATTAATTTATCTTTTTCTATACACTTCAGGCTTTCATTCTTTCCTCCTCCTCTGCCCTAGGTCTACTTCTCCACTAAATCTAGTCAAATATCTAGTATGTAAGCTAGCAGGTCAAAGCTAATATAATTTTAAAGACTTTATTTCCTTACCTTCTTTACATGAGCTTTCCTCATGTTCTTTTTCTTTTTTCAGCTGTTCAGAGAATTCCACCTTCTTACAGGAACTGATATTTACAAGAAAACGAGACACATTTTGGAATTCTATTCAGAAAACATACTGGCTTCTTTTTCTTTGGTGGATAATCCAATCAATGTTGCATTGCAAGAAAAAATGAAACAGCATACAGATGAAGATGTGCTGAAATGTTGGTAAACTTGGGGAATAGCATGATCTGGTCTCAGTTATCAGTATAATTCAGGCTAGGTAGGAAAGTTATATTTTGGTAATAAGTAAATTTTAGTGAAACATGTAGGGAGGAGAAATTTTTTTTTTTTTTTTTTTTTTTGCTTTTTAGAGCCCCACCTGCGCCATATAGAGGTTCCCAGGCTAGGGGTCGAATCGGAGCTACAGCTGCCGGCCTACACCACAGTTACAACAACGCGGGATCTGAGCTGCGTCTGCAGCCTACACTACAGCTCACAGCCCCACAGCTCACAGCAACACTGGATCCTTAACACACTGAACAAGGCCCAGGGATGGAACCCAAAACCTCACGGTTCTTTCTTGGATTCATTTCCGCTGAGCCACGACAGGAACTCAAAAAAGAAGTTCTTCAATAGAGGGGGCTGGGATACAGGTTTAGAAGGTACACTGGGTATTGTAAAATTATAGTTGGGAAACTAGTAACCTGTTAATTTCACAAGGTAATTGACAAGGACCAAGGGAAAGGACAAGGAAATCATCTTGGCTGATGGACAGACAGTGCAGCACTCTTACCTTCTCCTGGCTATGACCTGGAGGGCAGAACAGGAGATCGCGAATATTGTTTAGAAGGGGATGTTGCTGAAAAAATGGTAGGGAAACACTCATCAAAGAAGGATAGTTTGTTTTCTGTAACAAGTAAAAAAAACCAAATCCACCTTTTTTTTTTTTTTTTTAAACTGGCTTTACTTACAACACTGGTAAGAGCTTATTTTTACTTGGACTGTAAGCATGTTTGCTTTGACAGATATGAAGATGACAGCCACATGTTTACTCCTACCAGATGTTTTTGGGGAGGATCCCAGCCTTTTCGTCATTGTGAATGACAAGGTATGCAGTTAGTCCATGGTCATTGGTTGGATGTTTCTTATCTTTGTGATAATTTATTTGAAGTAGGATGACGGCTTATTTTGAAGAGTGTTGTGTCACATTTACTAATCGGCTAAATTGCAACAAGCTCATGTATTGGAATGTCATGGTTAAATCCAGGCACCTTGTACTATTATTTAGCTATTTTTCACATCTTGGGGTGGTGACTCTACTGCAATGTTTTTTTGTTTGTTTGTTTGTTTGTTTTTTCAGGTGCAAGTGTCCACTCCTGTGCTAGAAGTTAAGAACCCTTTCAACATGGATGTCTGCGAATTTTCTTTGTATTTAGAAAAAGAGAGACTCACCAAGGTGGACGACTGTGTGACAGCTTTGGCTGCTCTCATAGCTGCCTTCCATGTATTTGGGATCAAGTGTCCAAAACAACTGTCCCAAACCCTCAACTTCCTAGAGACACTGATTTTTGATATGCACAGTCCATATTTTTCTTCTATGCAAGAAAAGGAAAAAGAAGTAGGATTTCAACACCCACTCACTTAATAGCATGCCAGATATTTTATCGGAATTGATCTCTGGGACAGCTGAAACAATAAAAATTCGTTTTGATGTAGTAGAGCTAGGTATTAGAAAACCATCTTGTCTCTAAGATTCAAAGGAATATCGATGCCTTCCATCCTGACACTTCGATACTTAAAATCTTTCTTGAAATGCTGTAATAAAATACTACTGAATTAAAGAGTTGTTCATTTGGCATTCTAAGAAACTCCAGTCCAAGTGAATACTTTCAAGGGTGCATTAATTTTTAAAAGACACCGTTGCCTTCAGTTTAGGGTATGACCTTGCACTTAATTATGTGCCTACTTTGGAAAGACTTACTGTCCAGGGGCTGCACATTTGTGGCTTGTGGTCTGCCTCCTTGGTCTAAACATTGCTTGGAAAGAGTTTGAACTTGAATATTTTAAGAGGATGTACAGATTCCCCAGTTCCCCTTTTCCCCAGCTACCCTGCCTTGGGGGTTTTGGTTTTCTTCAATTATACCTGTGGAAAACCAGGTCTGCTTCATTCCTGAAGTCACCTCACTGCTGGCCCATCTTGCTGGCACAGCTTTTGATCATCTGTGACCTGTGTTCTTCTTTGTCTGCTTCCCTCCCTTGAGATACAGTGATGTGCCTGGTTCTTATCTCCCCACACAGCTTCTGGTTTCTCCTCGCCTCAATCTCCAGTGTTCTCATCTGCCCTGGTTGCCCCCTGGGCTTGTCTGGATCTGTGATAAAGGACCTGGCTTTTCACCCCCAGGACCACTAGTTTCCAGGTTAGGGTCCTTTCTAGACCTCTCTCAGTAGCCCTCCTCCTGGTGCTTCATCTAGCCCTGGAAAAATTTATCCAGCTAAAATCTCATGTCGAAATTCATCCAACACTGCAATTTTAACGTGCCCCCTTGATGTCATCATCACAATCTCAACATTATTATTATTATTTTTTGGCTGTACTCACAGCATGCAGAAGTTCCCAGCCCAGGGATTGAACCCGAGCCACAGCAATGACAATGCCAGATCCTTTACCTCTGGGCTACCAGGGAACTCCCTATGTTACTTAGTTTTGACAGAACTGGTTGGTTTAGAGACTGAAGAATTGAAGTGTGCTAATATTGCATCACAATTTGATGCACATTTCCTGGGTTACTTCATCAAACTAAATTTTTTTTAAGTTTAAGAAGAAAAGGATTTATATGAATTATTGTTATTATTTTTTTTTTGCTTTTTAGGGCTGCACCCATGGCATATGGAAGTTCCCAGGCTAGGGGTTGAATTGGACCTGCAGCTGCCGGCCTACACCACAGCCACAGCAACACCAGATCTGAGCCACATCTGTGACATGCACCACAGTTCACAGCAACACCAGATCCCCGACCCACTGAGCAAGGCCAGGGATCGACCCCTCATCCTTATGGATACTAGTTGGATTTGTTTCTGCTGCACCACAATGGGAACTCCTATATGAATTATTGAAGAAATATTTTTATAACATACATCTCTGCAAATACTGCAAAATAGTAATATTTTTCTCTCTGGGGACTGGTCATTAAAATGCTCAAGTCAGTGAGAGAAAAGAAAATGAGAGATCAGCTGCCTAACTCTGCAATGACTAGTCACTTCTTGAGAATGGACAGGCAGAGTAAGTAACAACTTGGTACATTTCATTTTCACATAACCAGTTCCTATTCTAAAGTTTCCATCTCTTCCCTTTAATGACAATGTGCCCTAAGTTCCTGACAAGTTTTCTTTTATTTCCCCCGATTCCCTTCCCACTCCTGTTTGTTTCACACTCTGTCTTCATCCGCTTCTCCCAAATGAATTTATCAACATCTTAAAGAGTCCTTTCCTTTGGAGACCCACATCTGTATGGCGGGCCTTGAACTAACGCCTCTCTGTTCCTCTGGGCTGGGGCGGAGAGACACAGAGGGAAGCTGCAGTGAAGTCTGGCTCCAAACAGGACAGGCATGAGCTGAACGTGAGGGCAGACTCACGTGAGCTTTGCTGTTTCTTTCAATGGTGTATCCATGTCCAGTGTCCAGCACGGCCACGCCGCTAAGCAAACAGTCAATAGTATTTAACCAGCTTAACCCCATCTTCTTTGGAAGCTGAGTCCACTCAACTGAGAAGCTGCAAAATGGCAGCCTGTCTTCAACCTGTAGACAGGTCTTCTTTGGCTGGCAGAGTGTTTGTCATTTTTTAAAATGCTTTTAGATGGCACAGTCCTGTCAAATTCCACATTCCCTGTCCCTCCCTTTTGTCTTATCCCGAGGCTGTTTCTCTCATTTCAGGGACCTGTCATCATGGCTCCCAATTTCCTCTGTTAAAACTTAAACGATACTTGGTATGTATCCCAGGTGGAAGGGTGAAAGGTTTCCACTTCCTGTGGTAGATGGTTCCACCCTAATAGGGGTGCTTCATGCCTCGCCTCTGACATGTAATACCACGCTTCTTAGATGTTTTCACTAAGATTTAAATGGTTGTTATAATACATATTTTAAACTGGAAAGGAAAAGTCCCCAGTGGTTGACCCTACTTGACCTAATAAAAGTTTTGATTTTTTCCTTTTTGTCACTCTTCATATCATTTGGGACATAGTTTCTTTTTGTTTTTTTTTTTAGGGCCACACCCATGGCACATGGAAGTTCCCAGGCTAGGGGCCGAATCAGAGATACAGCTGCTAGCCTACACCACAGCCATAGCAACGGAGGATGTGAGCCGAATCTGCGACCTATGCCACAGCTCACAGGGATGCCAGATCCTTAACCCACTGAGCGAGGGCAAGGATAGAACCCACAACCTCATGGTTCCTAGTCAGATTCATTTCTACTGCGCCACAAGGGGAACTCCAATCTGGGACATACTCTGACCTACAGTTCTGAATCCTACATATCCATTACACAGTTATCTAATGCCCATGTGTTCGGTATTATTTCTGCCCTCATCCACCCCTCCTACTTCACAAGCTTTCTTAAAAATCATACATGTGTAAAGAAGTATCTGCAGTTAAGATTTTATTTCATTCATGTCAGGTATAACAAGTGCAACTTGAATGTACAAATTCTGAACAAAACAAAAAACAAACAAAAAAACAACGAAAAACTTTTTTAAAAGCAGATTCATGCAAAGAAATGAATGGGGCACTGCACTGCAGATGTCATGGACCCTCATTTACTGTGTATTATGACAAAAACAAAGGACCACTCATAGACTTCCAATAGGGGTATCAAGGGAATTCTATATGAGGGGAAAAAAAAAAAAAGAGAGCAACTAAGGAGAGAGGTGGAACTTTCCCCAGAATTCAGACAACATGCTACAAACTTACTTTCTACTTTTAAAACAGTCCTTGAATAAATATCCAATCCTGCAATTAGAATTTACACACACAGGCTGATAAAATAATTTACCTTTTGCATTGGAAATGCATTCTTGCAAAAGAAACACTACCAGCTACCAGTTTATAGATAATCAAAGGCTTTCATTTAAAGTGCATCTGTAACGCTTAAATATTGAGACAAACTGTTCTACAGAGAAAAGAATCTCTCCAAAACGGAGCTTCTTGAATAACTGCTTTGAGAAGCCACCTCTCTGATCTGTGAGCATTTAAAATCTTTATGTCAACTGGTGTTGCTCCCTCAAATCTTGCCTCTTCAGTAAAATCTATGTACTCTCTTCAGCCAATCATGAAAAAAATTCTTTGGGTTTGGAGGACACTGCAAGGTCTGAGACAGAGTTTTCTGGATTAGTGTTTGTATGGACAGGAGGAGCCCTTCATCTCTGAAAAGCACCACAGTTGCTTCAATGACAATTACAGAGAAGCTCAAGGTAATCTCCTCAGTAGTTCAAGATCATACAAACAGCAACCTCTCCAACATGACTGCATATTCCTTTGATATCTCTGGAGTCTTGTAAACACACAGGGCACCACAATGTAAGAGACTGATGCCATTCAAACACATCACCTAATTTATTTATGTTGATATATTTTATTTTTCAATTCCATTATTTTTATTTACATGTTTTTGGTACTTAGAGTAAAGATGCTGGTGAAAAGTAATCTGTTTAAACATCTCATGGCGTGCAAAAGTAAAAACACTGATTTAAAGGAAGGTAATTTTTACAACTATTCAGCCCCAACAAATTATGACAAGCAGTTAGGCAATATCATGACTTGCAAAGTTATACTTAGCATAATGTTGCAATTCAAAATATGGCACAGAATTAACAATACAGGTAACAGTCCCACACTGGCCACACTGAGCCAGGTTTTGACTAATTTGGTTTAAGTTGAAGTTTGATTATATAAAAAGGTTCCCGAAAGTATCGAAAAAGAAACAGTGTACATGAAAGAGAATTCAACAATGTTTACAAAATGCCAAAAGTTCTTACTCTGCCCCTTCTGTTGTACCCATAAATAATTAATGAAGTCCCTCTCCCCCACCCCCCAGCCTCAAAAAGATTTACAAAGATAAATTTAGCTCAGTGAACAGAACCAAAAGATGACTGTTGTTAGACAGTACTTGGTTAAAAGCTCAAGCACTTTCTTAAGAATTCATATATATTGTCTCTCGAGGAATATAAATAATCTGGTAGCATTGCTCTTTAGAGTTTTGGAGACTTCTCACTTAGGAGTGACAACTGTCCTTGTGCTTTGAGTAAAACATGAGCTTTAAAGCAGAAAGCTGATGGTATTCAGAATCCACCATCTTCAAAGTTCATTGTGAGAGTTCTTCTCTGCGGCTTTGAACATCAGGATAGAATTGAAAATTTTGAGAGCAGGGCCCAACTTAATGCTCATAATTTTCACAATGTCTGTTTGGGTCATAAGCAAAAATGCTTCTCCATCAATTTGCTACAATGAGAAGAAAAGACAAGAGACTGTGAGTTAATCGGGTGATGGGACATAGTCAAGCCTAAATTATCACCTGTCTCTCCATAACAACACTAAAATGGTACAGATGGGGAGTTCATTGTACAAACATTTCCTGATAAACGGGCCGTTCTTATCTACAACATCACCCCCAAATATGGACTGGGATTAAAGTCAAGTTTATTCATCTGAAAAATCAGTCCATAGGAGTGGAACGTACCCATATCTTTCTATGATTATTCTGCCATGGGCGCCAGTCAAGAAGAATTTAGAAAAGTCTAGGAAGCCTCAAATCCAGTTCTTATCATGGCAGGTTTTAGAATGAAGGATGAGAACAAGTACATACATATTTGTGGATGTAAACAAAGGAATTCACAGACAAACATATCAGCTACATGCTAACTCTTTAAAAAAATTAGCCTTCCATCATGAAGAAAGGAAAATCAGTGATAACATTCATTTTTATTTTATTTTTAATAATAATTTTTATTTTTATTGTAGTTTGTTTACAGTGTTCTGTCAGTTTTCTACTATACGCACACATGTGTGTGTGTGTGTATTCTTTTTCTCACATTATCCTCCATCATTCTTGATCACAAGTGACTAGATATAGTTCCCAGTGCTATACAGCAGGATCTCATTGCTTATCCATTCCAAATACAATCGTTTGCATTATTAACCCCAGACTCCCAGTCCATCCCACTCCCTCCTCCTCCTCCCCCTTGGCAACCACAAGTCTGATCTCCATGTCCATGAGTTTCTTCTCTGTGGAAAGGTTCATTTGTGCCATATATTAGATTCCAGATATAAGTGATATCAAATGGCATTTGTCTTTCTTTTTCTCACTTATTTCACTTAGTAAGAGAGTTTCTAGTTTCATCCAATATAACATTCATTTTTAGAGTAGCCACCATTACTCTTTCAATTACAGAAGAAAGGCAACTACTAACAAGGGCAACCAACAGTGTAGGTGAAGGAACGTGAGGCAGGTGGGAGGAGTCATATACCCTAGGCTGGTCCTTCTACCACTTGGTAACCATGAGAAACATCCTTCCTCTCTCTGGGTCTCTTCTAAGAGTAAAAATCCTCAATGTTTCTACTAAATAGAATACTCTGAGGTTCAAAGATACAACCCTAGGAAGATGATGTCTGGTTTCATGGGTGGAGCAAAGGAGCAGTTTTCTTGTATAATTTCCAGCTTTCCAGGAGTTCCACCATCTCAAAAAGTTAATTTGCTTTTCTTTTGGTTTTTCCATTTCATACAAAAAGTAAAAGACACTTTTGCTCTCTGCCTCAGAGTACATTAGAAACTTTGCTGTATAAGCAGAAATTGACTTAACACTGTAAATCAACTATAATAAAAATAGTAAAATAAAAAAGACACATCAACTAATCAAAAAATGAAAGAAAGAAGAAAGAAAGAAAGAAAGAAACTTGACATCAGTGTACTATTACCAGGTGAACTGTGTTCCTCCCAAATTCCTATGTTGAAGTGCTAACTTTCAATGACCTTAGAATGTGACTTTATTTGGAAATAGGTAATTAGTTCAGATGAGATCATACTAGAATAGCATGGGCCCCTAATCCAAGATGACTGGTGTCCTTATAAAAAGGGGAAGTCTGAACACAGACAGACACATACAGAGAGAAGACAACAAGAGAACACCACCCACAAGACGGGAGAGAGGCCTGGGCAGATCTCGTCCCCACAGCCCTCGGAAGGAAGCTACCTGCCAACACCATGATTTCCTGCCATCTTCAGATTTCTCACCTCCAGATTTGGGAGACAAAATATTTCTGCCATTTAATCTGCTGGTTTAGGGTACTTAGTTACAGCAGCCCAAGCAAACTAATACACTCTAAATTCTGTGAAGCAGTTCAGTAAATAAAGGCTAATGTAATTAAGTGGTTACTTCTTGAATTTTTTTTCTTTCCTCTAAAAATAAAAACCTTTAAATCTAAATTGCTTATCTGTTTAATCAGTAAGAACTCGAGTCATCTTATACAACTTTGAGTAACAATTATGTGGAAAGGTTGCTAATTTTCAGCAAGGAAACATCCTGTAGATGTAGACAGAAGTGCAGGCATTCCACAGTACTAATTTCTATGTGTAAGACAAATTAGGTGGCAGCTACGAGGAATGCGCTACTGTTTCCTGGAAACAGTGGTTTCAGTCTCATGTGCTTATGCTGTGACAGCCCTCTGAGAAGAAAGGCCAAGAAGAGGCAGATCTATTAACACTTTACGCGACCCAGTTAGACTTTGGTAGAATGAAGGGTCTGACGACAGACGTCATCTAAGTCATTAACAAAAATGTTTTTTAAAATACAAGCGATAAAATTCTCCACTGATTAAACGTGGAATGGGTAAGAGAAAGAGAAGTCAAGGATGGTTTCAACAACAGCCCCATCTGAATCCCTATACTCTGCCTTTTAGAGATGACTTACAGGACTCTAGTTAGACTTTTTTCTAGGACTCAGAACCCATACCAGCTGACCTGGTGAGATATTTGAGAGCAAGGATAGGGTCCTATTATCTCCGAATTAACCCTTTCACCACAGCATTACATAGACTAACATACACATGGCAGGAATTTAATAAGAGTTCATAGGATGAATGAATAATGGAATGAATACATGAATGATATACGTGGAGAGAGAACATTCACTGTCTTTAAAAGAAGGATTTGCCTTTGAGGATATCTGGTGCCTGAGGAATGTCTCCAAAAATAATATGAAGAAAAAACTTACTCAAAGAAGTAACACATCCTTTGAATTCAAAATTTTACTTCAACTAAGTAACAGAGCAAATCTAGATAGACTGCCTAGATAGCAACAGAACCAAAAGTAGAATTTATAAAATAGATGTACTAGAAAGTTATCTTTAAAGTTGTTTCATCATTTTCAAAGTAATGACTACAAGGCTCTTTTAAAGAAAGAGCTTCACCACCCTGTGGGTATCTAAGTCTGCAAAGAGATCGAAGATTGACCGAGAGGAGTCCACAAAGACACTAAGGACTTGGGCCTTAAGAAAGCCAAAATCGTAGTAACTGCAAATTAGAGATCAACCAGAAAGAAGATAGGACATTTCTGAAGTGGGAACTAAAACAGAAAAAGGCTGATGAAAATAAGGTCCTTGTGCATTTTAAGAGGCATCCACCTAAAGTGTAAATGATACAGTGACACTGGCAATGGGTGGCTGGATTCTTGGCTGTCCTGACACTCTTGCAATGTTCTTAATCAAAAATTTTTTCCTTTTATGGCTGCACCTGTGGCTTATGGAAGTTTCCAGGCTAGGGGTCGAAACGGAGCTACAGCTGCTGGCCTAGGGCACAGCCACTGCCACGCCAGATCCTTAACTCACTGAGCAAGGCCTGAGATCGAACCTGCACCCTCACAGACACTAGTTGTGTTCTTAATCTGCTGAGCCATGACTGGAACACCAAAAGTGTGCTATTCTGAACACTGGAAGCTAAACACAGGAGCAAACAAGTGTATACACTTATGACTGCAGACAGCAGGTGCTGGACAAAGTTTTCTCAATTGACTTAGTCTTTGTTCTACCTTCTGAGAATCAAGATCAGAGGGATAACTGCTCTCCTTGAAGGAGCCGAAAGGCAAGTGGCTTATTTTTAAAGGTCTCCTGTGAAAACAGTCTCCTGCTGTATTGGAACAGCAATGACTCTAGTGTAGTGAGAAGTCAAATTCCTTTTTGTTCTAATGCTTGACAGAGGTGGTATCATCATTAACCATCCCTTATACTGAAATTTTGGATGGTCAGATGAAAGCAATGAATAAAATAATCTTCCAACAGCAGATGATAATGAATATAATGAATATCAGTATAAACATCACTGAGAAATGCATAAGATCTAAGGGTTTATTTTAGAAATAATGGTAATATTTAATTATAAGCATCAAATGAATTTAGTCTTGGTATTAAAGTGATGTTTGAAAATAAAATAATGGGAACTAATTTTACTCTATTAAAAATGAAATGCTGCTTATTTCTTGCCTTGGTTTTTCTGTGCTATAAACTATAAATGCATGCTATTAAGTTTTGTGTATGTGTGTTTTTTTAAATAGACAGTTTAGTGCTACTGCTGTGGGGCATGATAAAACGGTACAAACATTTCCTCTGCATCTAATCTTATACAAACACAATTTTATACAACTGATTAATGCGGCTTGTTAGACAACTCGATATCAATTTGTCAATTTCAACAAAACCCATCTCTTCCCCCCTCTGCCAATTCAGAACATATTTCACCATTCACTGCTTTTCAGTGCCTTGTTCCCATTAAGTAACATACTGCAATTCAGTGGAACACTTACCTCATCTTTAAATACCTTTCCATGTTCTTCGCACCCAGGTAAGCTCTGTATGAATTCTGACACCTGTTAAAAATAAAGTCAAGATGCTAGTTTAAAAAAAGAAGCCAGAATCTAAATGTCACAGGTTCAAAATACGTAACCTATAGGTTCGCATCGTTTCATAATAATTTCTTCCCTTTCAGAAAAGACGGCGAAACACTGCAGGCACGCGTGCTACTTAAGCCCATACTCTTACATCTGGTCCCTGGCAGACCAAGAAAATAAACCATACCTCATCTGTGCTCCATTTGGAAACTTTACTGGCAGGGATGCCGGCCACAGTTGGGAGGAGTTTGCTCTGCTGCTCCCAGCGCAAGGGCAGGCATGGAATCGGGGACTTAAATGACAGAAAGACAGCCGACCGCCGCTGTGCCTGCTGTACACTGGGTTCTTCCCGGGCACCTAGTCGACAGAAACAAACCCAAACTCACTCTCTGAAAAGCAGCCAAAAAAGCCCCAAATGCCACATGTCACCCCAAACCATGAGTGGCAGAGGTGCTAGGTAAAGCCTTGGTTCAACATTACATTCAATGAATAATTACTCTCCTTTGTCCTGACTGAAGGTCATCACAAGAAACAACCTGAAATTCAACCGACATGTTTGCTCCATCACCCATTACTGAGACACCCATCAAGTCACTCAGCGTTGCTCCTTTAGTGCTTCAGGAAAGAGATGTGCCTCTGAGCTTCACTGACAAGAAAAACAGCTCTCAGCTTAGAAATTACGTTTGTTTCCCATTCGGCTCTGGATACCCTAAAAGTAAGAGTCAAGTTGTATGCTCAAGTCCAGCCACTGTGTTTACCCTGTAGTTACTGTATCTGTTCTCTCCTTTTACCTCTGCCCTGCTTTGTTCTTCTACTTCTATTTGCTAATCACACTGACTTTTTAAATAGGTAACTTAATTCTTTTGAAAGGGGGTATGAAATTAGTGCAGGAAAAACAACATTGCAGCAAGACAAGTGCTTTTGTCATTCCTCATCTGTGAAGATCAAAACTAAAACTACAGAATGTTCTATTTATCTGCTAGTTCTTCTGAATCCAAACCTAGTTTTACTGCAGCTCTCCTAAAATATTTCTAGCAAGTGATTTTTGTTTTTTTGGTCATTGGGACTCTCAACTAGAGTTTGTCAATCATTTTCTTTCTTAGGATCCTTTAGAATAGAACTCTTGTTTAACTACTTATGCAAAGCCCACCAGAAGCAAGGCCACATCCCCCACACTACCTCTTCCTTCTTCCCATCAGCTCAGCTATTGTGATCCTTGAATTCCACTGCAAACCTTCACCACCTGGTTACCCAGTTTAGACTTCTGTATTCCTAGCATTTTAAACTTTGCTTCCTTGAAGAATAACAGAAAACTACACAAATCCTAAGCGTACTGCTCAAAGCTTTTTCAGAAAGCAAAACAATAGCACCTATGTAACCAACACACAGATCAAGAAGCAGAGTCCGGCACAAACCCTGAACCCCTTCCAGTCACACCCACCCAGCACAGGGGCCACTTCCCTGCCTTCTCACACCACTACTTCTTCCTCTCTGGTTCTGAACTATAGTTAGATGAAAACTTGGTATCTGGCTTCTCTCAGCAGGGTTTGTGCAGTTCATCCAAACTGCTGTATGAAGTTGTAGCTCACCTGCTCTTTGCTGTGTGTTTTTTTTCATTGTTAGGAATATTTCACAATGAATTTGGAGCTGATGGACGTCTGAGTTGTTTTTAAGTTCTGGCTATGACCAACAGTGCTGTGGGGGAACACTCTTGTCCATATCTTTTCTTGACTATATATATGCATTCCTGTGCATATATATATACTGAAGAGGAGGACTTTGTGGTTACAGCATTGGTGCACATTAAGCTTCAGCAAATTCTGCCAATTCACCAAGAGAGCTGTACAGCACACACCTGCTAACAGTGTGAGAGTGTGTCAAGTGTGTCATGTCCTCATCAACAAGTGGTACTGTCTATCTTTCATTGTAACCACTTTCGTATCATATTGCGGTTGTCATGGGGGTGTCATGGTATCATGTTGCAGTTACAACTGCATTTGTCTGATGACAAAGTTGACAATCTTTTCCCTTTTTATTGGTCATCTAGAGAACCTCTTTTGTGAAGTACGTTATCTATTTTAGGATCATTTCCCCACTGAGTCATCTTGCCTTTTTCTTACTTATTTGCAGAAGTAAGAAATCAAGGGAAGAATCCTTTCTTGAAAATATGTATTACTACATGTCCTTCCACTCTTTGTCTTCTTTTTGCACCTTAAAAAATGGGTCTTTTGGGAGTTCCTGTTGTGGCGCAGTGGTTAACAAATCCGACTAGGAACCATGAAGTTGCGGGTTCCATCCCTGACCTTGCTCAGTGGGTTAAGGATCCGACGTTGCCGTGAGCTGTGGTGTAGGTTGCAGATGCAGCTCGGATCCTGCGTTTCTGTGGCTGTGGTGTAGACCGGCGGCTACAGCTCCGATTGGACCCCTAGCCTGGGAACCTCCATACGCCTCAAGTGCGGCCCTAGATGAGACAAAAAAAGAAAAAAAAAAGGGGGGGGGGTCTTTTGATAAATGGACCTCTTAGGTGTAGTAAAGTTTAATCTATTAATTTTTGTTTGTTTTTTGTTTTTTAGGGTCACACCTGTGGCATATGGAGGTTCCCAGGCTAGGGGCTGAATTGGAGCTACAGCTGCCGGCCTTCACCACAGCCACAGCAACACAGGATCTGAGTCTTGTCTTCGACCTGCACCACAGCTCATGGCAACGCTGGATCCTTAACCCACTGAGGGAGGCCAGGGATTGAACCTGCAACCTCAGTTCCTAGTCAGATTCATTTCCACTGTGTCACAACAGGAACTTCGATGATTAATTTTTTCTTTTATGGCTTGAAGAAATCTTTCCTTATCTCAAGGTCCTGAAGATACCCTTCTCTGCTTTCCTCAAAACACTTGATGTTGTCTACAGATGTGATAAATTCATTTGAGTAATAAAAAAAAATGAAAAAAAAAACCACTTGATGCTGTGCCTTTTACATTTAGATCACAATCCATCTGAAATTTATCTCCATGGTATGAGGTAAAGATCAATCTTCATGTTTTTTCCCACATGGATTTCTAATTGCCCAATGATGGTTTAATGAAAAGTCCAGCTATCCTTTCCCTGCTGTACTGCAGTGCCCAAAAGGTACCCTGCTGTACAGCACAGAGACTTCTACCCAGTATTCTGTGATAATCTATGTGGGGAAAGAATCAGAGAGATAGTTAGGTGTGTATGAATGACTGGGTAACTTTGTTGTACAGCAGAAAATTATCACAGTCCTGTAAATTAACTATACTTCAATAAAACTTTTAAAAAAACCAACAAAACAGAAACGTGTTTTCAGATTTTCTATTCTGTTCCACCGGGCTCCACACCAGTGCATAGATTTTAATTACTTCCACTTTATTTATAAGTGCACCTATAAAGATTGCCTTGCCTAGCTTTACCCTACACATTTCCAACTTTAGGATCAGCTGGTTTAAACAAATGCTAGGATCTGGATTGGGATGACCACTGAGAATATGTCAATTTGGTGAGAGATAACATCTTCCCAATACTGATCTTCCAATCAAAGAACAAGGCATCTCTCTCCATTTCTTTGGATCTGCTTTAAATCTCTCTTCAATGGTTTTTCATTTTCATGTAGAGAGCTTGCATATCTTTTGTTAAATTTATTTTTTATGTATCTGAGGTCTTCTGTTGCTGTTATAAGTGATAATAGAGTTTAAAAAATTTATTTATTGTTCTATTATGGTTCTTTAGTAACTTTTCTTTTAAAACTAGCCTAATCTAAATTTTAATTGCTCTGAATGTAAGAAAGGCTACTATGCTGAATTTTAAAAAAAAGCAAAACTATTTTACTGGAGCTAACGCCCACTGGTCCTAGTTCACTCATGTAGATAGAAAACTGTAGCTGGTCCCCATGAAACATTTTAATTCTTTAAATATTTTATAAAAACACTTCATGATTTCTCTTTCCACATTTCATCCAACAAATCTCATATAATTGATTTTAAGGTTTTAGATCCTCATTCTACTTCCCTGGAAATCTATATGAGCCAAGTATATAAACCTGTACCCATTTGTTTTTATTCTTTTAAAATTCTCAGAGTTCAAGACATTTTTGTTTAGCATAAATATGGGGTAACTTTAAAATATTCCTTTATCTCAGACAGTCCCAATGATTTAACAATTATTTGAAATGCAATATTTATAAATCTTTCAGGAGACAGGCTTGTATCAAATGGTAAGATTTCTAGTTTCACACTAGAGTAAAACATAGCAGTTTGCTTTTTAACTTGCATTCAGACTGTCTGCCACAGAATAAGGGTCAGTCTTCTCTGAAACCGTATACTTCCTTCTATAATTGTTTATGTTCCGTTGCCACTTGGCACCGTTTACTTCTCCATTGCAGCTCCATTCTACTTTCATTCTATTACTGCTGAAGCTGTGTTATTCACAGTCCATTTCTAATGCTCCTACATCATTATTCCTTAGAAAAATAAGAGGCATTCTAAAGAAATGACTAAAACCCCTATGGTGTTTGTGTTTCTGGTAGCATTTGCATGTCTTTGAAGCTGACTTTGTAAATAGGCCTAGACACACACTCTGCTCCAATCCTTCCTAATACCAACTTTGTATCCTCCATATTAAGACTCCCCTTCCTTTTTTTCCTTTTCTGACTCACCTCTTCTTCTCTGACAAATGGGGCAACTATAGCATTTACCAACTACATTACACTCCCATCTTCTCAGAAATCTAAGGTTAGGTACACCCCTAACCAAAGGGATAAAGAAAGCAACTTCATTTGAGTGGATATGTATTTACTCCCTTGAACTGTGCAGAAATGTGACTCTAGGTTTTTATTTTAACATGCAATAGAAACTGCAGTGCACAGTCTTTGGCTCAGGGAGCTGGCTCAGTGCAAAGAGTAAGGAAGAGCAGGTCTGAATGTGCACAATGTGCTTCAGAAGACAAAGCCTTTTATTCTGGAAAACAATTCTGCCATCATCATTTCACTAAGGTCGGGCTTCTTACCACCTTTCTCTCAAACTATTTACCTGCATGAAAAATAATACTTTTAAAGATGTTTTCTGTACTTTTTGAAGTTTCTTGAAACGAAAATTTACCAAAGGCATATGGCTGAACTTTTTCTCACCCCTCCCTCAGGCTGAGCCTGCTTCCTCCTGGGCAAGGAATGGCGAGCACTCCAGAACCACCCTTGACCAAGATAAGACCTTGGGAACAGACACTCTGCAAAGCTGAGCAACCAGACGGATAGAACCGGACTTCCCGATACTGTTGAGAACCAATAAGCCCTGAGCACCAACCTCTGCACCTCCTCTGATGAGAAAGAAACTGCTTTACCTTACACAACCCATGTGTACATGGTCTGTGTGTCACACACACACCCCTAATCCTAATACTACTGAGTTTTACTGCAATAGGGCCTGTAGTAGTGAGAGACAGGAAACAACTAGTCTAGAAAACCACTAGAGACTGGTTCGTTAAATGATGCTGCACCCATCCACAGAGGCAATACTTACTTGTAATTAGTAGATATTTATGTGAAAATGGTTGCCATGTTGTCAAGTTAAAAAACTGCAGGTTACAAAGTAGTTAGTATAATATTTCAGATATAAAAAAATCCACCCACCCAAATGCAGAAAATGATGTGTTAGAAAAAAAAAAAGGGACAGGTAGTTTTAAATTTTCTTGTATTTGCTAATTATTCTATAATAAGTATGTTATCTTGGCAATAAATTATATAAAACCAGAAGCTGATACTGAATAAGCTACTTACTATTACTAAAAAATAATAACAAAAAATGAAAGCCTCACTTTTTGGTGACCTGGAAACCAACGTACTGTATTTTTGGAAATATATTATTAAAACGTCAATTGCAGGATTTCCTTAATATCAGAAGCAATAAAATATTAGATGACAGTAGTGTTGGAGAAATGACTTTGTGGTTCTTTGGTTTTACTGCTATTTCATCACTCTAGACAATTATCAAACGAGGAATATTTTTATTATGTTGATATTTAATGAATAGATAGTAAAGGCCTCCCTCTACTATTTACAGCTATTTATTATATGGAAATTATTCATTTGGCAATTATTTATTGGGCACTAACAATGCACCATTAACTGTGGAAGGCTACATTAATATAGCATATCCTTGCAGACTTTCTTGAAATGGTTTAATAGATAATAATGTGGTTATCCAAAGTAGAATTTGCAAATACAAATGTCTCCTAATTCTGGCTGAGAATATGAGTATTAAATACTTGATCTGGCTTTGAGTAGGAAAAAGTGAGGCAGAAGATTAACCTCTATAAGAAGATGGGTCTGATAAATATGATCCTGAAAGAAATATAACCTCCAATGTTTCATGTAGAGTCAAGACAATAAATTTTCATCATAGAGAACACCTTTTAAACCAAACGTGAAATCTCCCAGGACTAAGAGATGCCCTCCATGCCATGGAGCCTGAAGCCCTGCTTCCTCTAGGACTGTCCCCGTTAGGGCCCAGTAACACCACTGCATGGTAGCCTGACCAGGCAGGGAATGACCCAGAGGAAAGCAGCACTCTTGTTCCCTGCTGCTTTCAGACCTGGATCTCATTCTGCTTCTTATTTCTAAGTATAACAAGGCTTAGTCAACAAGCCACTGTGTGAATTACCACTTGTCCTGATTCATTCCTATCCCTTCAAGCCAGTGAAAAAAGTGAGATCAGAATCTGCAGATGCCTTGTTTCATTTTAGTTTCAAAACAATGCTAGGACGTAGCTGTCCCCAAGATAAGGAAAACACACTGTGAGACAGGGCGAAGCCCAAAGCCACACTGAGATAGAGGAAGCCTCAGAAAGTGACCCTGGATCTTTTGTCTCCTAATACAAAGTATAGGCCATGGTCAAGAGGGTGAGTTTTGAGTCTGATAAACCTGGATTCATATTCCTGCTCTGCCACTAACTAAATTAAAATTTGGCTAAGGATTACACGATATTTGAAAAAATGCTATCCCAGTCTCTAACATATTAGTAAAGACTCAGCAAATGGGAGAAATTATTCCTATCTTGAAAGAAAGGCTGAGGATGTACTGGATATCAACAGGCAAAATGAAACGAAGTCAATGACCCCTTGGACTAATACTCCATGAATTAAATATGCTCTTAATATGAAAAGAAAAAATAGCCAGAAGAAATGCGATGCATCTGTCAACCCCAATTTTTTTTTTAATGGTGTTACTAACTGGTTACTAAATATAAAAAGGATGAACAATAACAGTGATTGGGTAGAATAAATGGATCAGAGCATCAAGAAATGTGGATAAAATTAGCTCCAAGATACTAAACCCAGGCATGAAAAATATTTGAGGATCACTTCAAGGTTAACAACCAAAATAAAAACCAATTGCTATGGAAGCAAAAAAGCAAGCCTAATTTTTCAAGTGAGAATCTAGCACATTACAAAATGAAATTCAACTTTTTGCATATCAGTACCCATGAGAGAGACTGTTTGCAGAAGGGAAAACCAAATGATACTTTTCCCAGGAATATGAGTTTAAATTTGAAGGCCAATTCATAGAATTCTTTATTAATGGGCCTTCCTACAATGGAGGAAATGAATTATTTTATCTATCATCTTTCAGGTAAAGGAGACAGAAGCCAACAACAACAACCAAAAGAAAGAAAGAAAAAGAAAGGAAGAAAGAAACAAAGAAAGAAAGAGAAGAAAAAGAGAAAGAAAGAAAGAAAGAAAGAAAGAAAGAAAGAAAGAAAGAAAGGAAGGAAGGAAGGAAGGAAGGAAGGAAGGAAGGAAGGAAGGAAGAAAGAAAGAAAGAAAGATAGAAAGAAAGAAAGAAAGAAAGAAAGAAAGGAACTGTATTCAGCAAAGGTCCCCAAAGGTCAAATGTGGTAGCATGGTGGCATTAAAAAGGCTCAAAATTACACATATTGTGCAGAATTAAATTGAATTAACTGAAGAAACAGGCGGGAGGATATTCTTTTAGGGCGAAGTGTTTTTGAAAATCAATTTGCTCTAAGATGCCCCTCCACCCCCCCCCCAAAAAGTTCTCATGGGCTTACTGAGTCTTAAATCCTACTGGCTATAAGGAAATACAGAGTGGGCTTCTTTTTCAGTCTCCTCTATACTGCATAGTGCAGAAACTGCAAGAGGCTTTCTCCCCTAGCCCTGTGCCACTCCCCAATCAGGCTAGATCCAGGGACCAATGCTTCCATCACTGAGGGAAGAACCGTGAATGAATACTGGTGAACACGTAGACTCAGCAGATTGACCTAACCCTCAGGTAACACACTTGACAAAGCAAGAGTCGGTATTTCAACTTGAGAAATATGTCTGGAATACCCCAAAGATGTATTGGTTGTTGAAATATTAAAGTACTTCCGGATTGGCTGGTAAAAGATCCCCTCCACCCTCAGCAGTCAGGCCCTTGTGGGACTTCCCTAAGATGCAAGCAAGGAAGGATAACTCTCGGTACAGCGGGGAGATTCCAAAACTCTGCTCCCACACTAAGACTGGTGTTTGTTTCAACTGTCCTGTGCAATGGTGGCTGTCACATTAATTGTTCAATATTTTGAATGTCATCCTTTGGATCTAACCCAAGAATAACAGGTTATTACCAGTCAAAAAAAGAGAATAGAACAAAAGTAATAATAAAAATTATGACTGAAGGAAGTTTTCTGGATTTAAAGAAAAAAATCCTACATCTAAAAAAAAAAGAAAAAAGAAACTAAAAAAAAGCTCATTACATCTCAGGCAAAATAATGAAAGAAGACTGCATTTAGGAGCCAGATTCATTGTTCAAACCCAAAAGACCGGACTGAATTGTGCTGGCCTAATCCCACATATGTGAAAGGATATTTTGGTTTGATTTCCTGTTTTGTCTTATTTTTCTTAAAAGAAAGTCAGAGACCAAATAACTAGCTGGTTGTGGTGGACACTGCGGTGTGCCACCCTAATCCCCCTTCAGAACGAAGACAGCCACTCTCCTACCTGCTGACCACTGATGGCTCGGGGCCACCTCCCTCTCCAGGAACAGTACTGAGCCACTGGGAGACTCCATGCCCAAGGACATGGCTCCTCTCAGCCAACATCCTGGGACCGGTCAATGCAAAGATACAAAAGGTCTGGTTCTCATGCCTGAATTAGGGATAACTCTGATGGGTCACCTGGGGCTCGTAATAGGATCATCTGCAGCTTCTTCTGTAACTGTACCACAGTTGCTTCTCTCACTCTCTCACTGGTATTGTTTTCAAGACTGCTCAACAACAAACCTCCTGTACACAATACATTCGCAACACTCTCTGGTTCCAAAGAGCCCAACTGGAGACACTAGGTCATGGCTCTATTGAGACCTGAGAGGCAGTACAGAAAGAACTAAATACATCCACCCATTGACTAGGATCTGAGATAGTCCCAACATCCCTAAGATACAGAAGCTCTCAGACACCATAAGATCTCATTTTGGTTTTGTTTATTTTCCTTCTTACAGCTGCACCTTCGGCATATGAAATTTCCAGGCTAGGGGTTAAATCAGAGGTGAAGCTGCAGGCCTGTGCCACAGCCATGGCAATACTGGATCCAAGCCACATCTACAACTTACACTGCAGCTTGTGGCAATGATGGATCCCTAACCTGCTGAGCGAGGCCAGGGATGGAACCCTCAACCTCATAGACTATGTTGAGTCCTTAATCTGCTAAACCACAATTGGACCTCCTGTAAGATATCATTCCAGACTGAAGGTCCATGAGGTCCAGGCAAAGACAACCAATACATTTACATGGTAGGAGCTCCCATCATGGCTCACCAGTTAATGAGCCCAACTAGTCCATGAGAATGTGGGTTCGATCCCTGGCCTTGCTCAGTGAGTTAAGGATCCAGCATTGCCATGAGCTGTGGTGTAGGTTGCAGACGTGGCTTGGATCCCATGTTGCTGTGGCTTTGGTGTAGGAGCAGCTGCAGATGATTTGACCTCTAGCCTGGGAACCTCCATATCCTGCAGGTTCAGCCCTAAAAAGACAAAAAAAAAAAAAATTATATGGTATAGTCAGGGAGTGAAATTCAAAACTTTTCCATATAAATTGACTCTGGGAAAAAACTTTCAGAAAATAAAGGAAATCTGAAGCTAAGAAAGGAGCTAATTTAAAGCTAACAATCACAACATGATTTCACTACAGAGAAAATTAATTTTATGCAAGTTTTATATAAAATGTTCCAAAAATTTGAAAATGAAGGGAAGTTATCAAGCTCATTTTAGGAGGCTAAAACTGGATGAGATATTATTAGGCAAATCTTACTTAGGAACATATGTGCAAAAATTCTCAAAGCAGCTTGTTTTATGAGGTTCCCTTTCACTAATGAAAAATAACACAGTAAGTAAAATATGCATATTGAACCACAGGTTTTGTAGGTGAGAAAAATAAGAGCTATATATGACTCCGAGCAACGTTTCTTTGGAAAGAATAACAAAACAGAAAAACTCAGGCAACTCAAATCAAGAAAAACAGGACAATAATATACAAAGTTTGAAAAGACAGAGCTCTTGTTGTGACTCAGTGGATTAAGAACCTGACATAGTCTCTGTGAGGATGTGGGCTCAATCCCTGGCCTTGCTCAGTGGTAAGGTTCTGGTGTTGCTGCAAGCTGTGGTATAGGTCACAGATGTGGCTCAGAACCCATGTTGCTATGGCTGTGGTGTAGACCTCAGCTGCAGCTCCAATTTTACCCCAGCTCAGGAAATTTCCATACGCTGTGGGTGTAGCCGTAAAAACAAACAAAATAAAAGAAATACAAAGTTTGAAAAGACATAAAACTGCCATAGGAGTTTCCCCTTTGGCACAATGGGACTGGCAGCATCTTGGGCGTGCTGGGACACAGGTTCAGTCCCCAATCTGGCATTGCTGCAGCTGCAACTTAGGTCACAACTGTGACTTGGATCTGATCTCTGGCCCAGGAACTCCATATGCTGCAGGGGGTGGCCAAAAATGACAAAACTTCTGCAAGAAAGAGAGAGTATATCACACCTTAATAAAAACAGAAGTTTTCCACTAAATCAAATGTTTTCAGAAACAAAACTGTCAACATTGGCTTAGCAAATCAAATGAAAAGTGAAATACATCACCACGTTAGGAAGAATTTGAAAAGGTTACCAAATTATTACTCCCTCAAACAGTTCAGAGCCCAGAAGGTTTTAGTAAGAATCTATCTGAACTTCCAATGATTAGATGATTCCATGCAATAATCAGTTATTTCACGATCCTACTACTGCTACTATTACTACTACTATTACTGCTACCACTACTACTTTTATTACTACTATTACTACTGCTGCTGCTGCTATTACTGCTACTACTATTACTACTGCTGCTGCTCGCAGCTAATACTTCGGCCACTAACACATTTAAAATCTTCCTAATAATCCAGTAATGTGGGTAATATTAAGAAACTGAGGCAAAGAGAAGATAAATACTTTTCCCAAAGCCAGCCACACAACCAGTACTGGTGAAGGTCACACTCCCAATCACTATTCACAAAGGAAGGCGGAAGCCTTTGACTAAGAACCCAATATACTCTGATGATAAAACCTTCGTAAATTAAATGTTTCTCTTCCTTTCTCAAGACCAGAAACATTTAAAATAATCAAATACTTGCATAGTACTTATTACGTGCCAGGCACCATTCTAGGCCAGTTACAAGTGTTAACTAGACTCAATCCCTATAATGACTGTGGGAGGGAGTTACCATCATCAACATTCTGGACAGATAAGGAAACAGAAGCACTGAGAGGTATTCAATGAAACGTCCAAGATTACACAGTGAGCAGGTGGTAGAACAGGAATTCAAACTCTAGCCACC
Organism: Phacochoerus africanus; assembly: GCF_016906955.1. NCBI lineage: Eukaryota > Metazoa > Chordata > Mammalia > Artiodactyla > Suidae > Phacochoerus > Phacochoerus africanus. The sequence continues at coordinate 33,133,059 of NC_062545.1, forward strand.
TATAGGGTTTATGTATGGTGCTAGATTAAACACCATAACACATGCTGAGGAGAGCAGAGACTATAACCTTTAAATTAATCATAAATTACTGCCTTATGACAATCAGATATGGAAATCAAAGCATCACTTATGGAACAGGGTATTATGGGCAAAGAGCTCTTTGGTGCCATTCTATAATCCTGTAAACAATCTAAAGCAAAAAAAAAAAGCACATGATAAGCCAAGTCCCCAGGGACAATCATTAAAATCACAATGAGACCAACATTTTCTTATAAGAAAAATAATAATTACATAGCTATGTGTAAGTTATAAATACAACCTATTCTACAACTAACAGTTATTATGACTTCATTGCTTAATTAAACCATTGTAATGTCTATTCAGCAAAGATGTTAAGACAAATTATTTTTTTCCAATACAACTTAAAACATTTGTTCAAGTGAGTTCCTTTTCATTTTGTGGTAACAGATTAAGACCATATTAGTTCTATTTGGATATCAACACATTCTGAGATGAGTCAGAAACATAGGAGCAAGTGACATCAACAAGAACCAAAGAAAATGTACAAACAAGGACCAAATGCAATGAATTACCCCAACTGTACACACAATATTGTACAGATTTGTAAACACTGGTCCCAGATGAATCAGTATCATCATGAATTACATATCCTTTCATAATTATTTTTATCATGAATTACCTATCAAATTTATCCTAGACAATAAACTTTCATTGCCTGCAATAATAGAACCAACCAAGCAAATGAAGCTTATCTTTAATATAAAAGTGAATGCTATATTCCAGTTAAGTTTTGACTATTGAGTATTAGTAGTAATACCCATCAATAATATGAGATTATTATAGGTACCTCTGGCTTCATGGGATGTCCTCATTTCAATCTCTGTTCTCTCTTCAAAGTCTTCTTTGGCATCATCAGCATGCTGGTCTCTGAGAAAAACAAAAAAAAAAGGTGTTTTAATATTCTATAATAGAAACTTTTAAAAATGGTTCACATTGCATCTCAACAACTGTTTTTCTTAATTTAAGAACAAATGGGAATTCCCTTCGTGGCTCAGTGGTAAGAAATCTGACTAGTATCCAGGAAGATGTGGGTTCGATCCCTGGCCTCACTCAGTGGGTTAAGGATCTGGCATTGCTGTGGCTATGGTGTAGGCCAGCAGCTACAGCTCTGATTTGACCCCTAGCCCGGGCCCTTCCATATGCTGCAGGTACAGCCCTAAAAAGATAAAAAAAAAAAAAAAAGGTATCATTAAAATATTAGAAAGGATTTTTAGTTTTATTAAGAAGAAATTAATACTAATAACACTTTATAACATTTTCAGAAAAAATGTTAGGAGTTCCCGTTGTGGTGCAGTGGTTAACGAATCCGACTAGGAACCATGAGGTTGCGGGTTCGGTCCTGCCCTTGCTCAGTGGGTTAACGATCCGGTTTGCCGTGAGCTGTGGTGTAGGTTGCAGACGCGGCTCGGATCCTGTGTTGCTGTGGCTCTGGCGTAGGCCGGTGGCTATAGCTCCGATTGGACCCCTAGCCTGGGAACCTCCATATGCCGCAGGAGCGGCCCAAGAAATGGCAACAACAACAACTACAACAACAACAACAAAAAAGAAAAAACAAAAAAAAGAAAGAAAAAAAAAAAAAGAAAAAATGTTAAAGCGAAGAATGGTACGAAGGATAACTATTCTGGAAAATCTGGTTACTGAATAATTCAACTTCAAATTGGGACATATATTTACGAGGAATTTTACTTGTGTTGGGTATGACTACAATTTAAAGAAAGTGCTTTAAGATCCACACCATTTAATCAAGTCATTATATATGACTCAGCTCCAGGATTTGGGATTGAGGCTGAGATTGGCCCAGGAGAATTAAACTGAATTCTAGGAAGCTTTTCCTGGTTTGCTCAACTCAAATTCACAGGCTGAATTGATTCTACCTCTTTCTGACCAGGAATGACCTACTGCTAACCTAACCATGTCAAGGATGATCTTGGATGGACTGGATCATTACAATCTTAATTCAGAGCTTTACCCAGAAAACAGGGACAAAAATGGCTTTAAAGGAAATCAAATGCAGGCCACATATTTTCTTTAGACCTAAATTTCAGGGATTAAAAACTTTAACATAATCTATTCCATTCTCAGAGTTCAAAATAAATCCTACTCTGCAATTTCTTGAGACTATCTAGGGTATGATATCTGGCCTACAAACTTTAGTACTTTATAATGCCTTTATTTATGATTTCTGTATGCTGTTATGTTTAAAAACATATCCTGAGTTTCTGAAGACCCAAAACCATACTTCTACTGTTCAGTGTCAGAAAGAGGGCAAATACACTTGAAACCAAATATCCCAACAAAGTACAAAGGAGTTTTATAGTTTTAATTACATTAATTTATTCTGTATTTGAAACAATAATAACTTAACACAATGATACCAACATAGTAAGCATGTGATAAATAAATGTTCACTACCTGGATCATTTCCAGGGACATGTGAAATTTCATTGGAATCTGAGCTTCCAGGTTTAATTCATACTAAATGTAATTTATCACAATTGCTGAAGGATACTGACTTATTTGAGAATGGGGAAGAACCACCTTTATTATGCAATAAAGATTTTTTTTCCTTGAGAAATTAAATGGCTATGGAGGCTCTTACTCCATAGAAGTGGGGAGACAGTGGTATAGAGAAAATGGATATAAGAAAATTACTGATAACTGGAGAAAGGACATTAGTTGAAGTGATAATAGAAAACTGTCTTCTCTGTAAAAACAGTGCTGAAGTTAGACTTGGTAATTACATGTTAAAATCAGCTTACTTTTGCTCAAATTACCTTCTGTGATCTTCCAAACTTGTTTCATGTTTAATTGGCAATAATAAATTTTATTGAGTCCACAAATCTATCCCAATAAGTATTGTGGCCACAGAAAAGTTTTTTGTGGATGGCTGTATTAATATTTATTAGAAATAATCACACATTATATGCTATAACTTAAAATTGGCACTTCACTGAGTCAATGAAAATACATTCCCAATTAGTCAGTGTGGGTTTCCCTAAAAGCCTTAGTGAATGGTCAAAATACCCCACAAAAAAAACAGAAACAACAATAACAAAACAACAAAAAGCCAAATGGAGACAAAGGTTAAAATTATTAGAATTTTCTGTATATTTCAGATTTCATGATTGAAACTGTCCATTGATAATTAAAGTTACATTTTTGTGGTTTTAATAAAGCATATTATATTCCTTTAAACTTCACTAAAGCTATCTGACCCAAGTATAAGGAAAGTTCTTTTGTATTCTTAGGCCCAAATACAACGCCAACGACTTATTTTATGAAATGTAAGAAAAGGACCATTTTCTAGGCAGAACAGAGACAGAAAAGGAAAACAAGACTTTTGACCCAAAAAGCTTCTTCATGGCTGAATCTGCCATAATCCATCCCCAAAGAGAAACAAAATAGAAGCTTTCTGCTCTTATATTATTTGTTGCTTCATTATAAAGGCATAAGCACGTTTCACTTTCCATACCTAAGTCATGGTATTTCATTAAATTTACCCCACATAAACATGGGAATACACAAACATGGATATTCATCTTCACTGAACACAACTCCGATACAGGACTCCACAAGAAACGTTTATTGAACGTTTTATTTCCAATTAATATACTGATTCTGCGAACTCCTTAAAATTAAAAGTGACTAAGCCCCTTTGGGTCCTGTGTGATGCTCCCTTTAGCTGGAGGGTTAACGGGGTAGGAGAGGGTAGGGTCAGTTCTGAGCAGTCCATCAGAACAGGTATTTTGGGAGTTCCTGCTGTGGTGCAGTGGCTTAAGAATCTGACCATAGCGGCTCAGGTGCAAGCATCAGGATTCCCACCCAGGTGTGTGTGACCCCAAAGCTGGCACTTGGTCCACCATCCCTCTCTGCCTTGTAAAAGCAAATGCCTTCAAGGAAAGCCCTACAGTCATCCATCAGCTTCCTAGCCTGATATATGTGAGTGGCTCATAAACTCCTGGAGTTTAACTCTATTTTTAAAAATTAGCCCATTTAGGAGCTCCTGCTGTGGTGCAAGGAGTTAAGAATCTGACTGCAGCGGCTCGGGTCGTGTGGAGGTAAGGATTCAATCCCCAGCCCGATGCAGTGAGTTAAAGGACCTGGCATTGCTGCAGCATAGGTCGCAGCTGTGGTTTGGATTCAATTCCTGGCCTGGGAACTTCCAAGTGCCATGAGTGCAACCATTAAAAAACAAAAAACCAAACGAACGAAAAACCTGGCATAGGCATTATGAAAAGAACCACTGAAGGAAACAGAATCCTGATCAAGCACATCAAGAAATATAGAAGCAGTATTAACAAGAAGTAATAAGAAGAAAAGTTAACATACTTAAGAACACACTATGCATCAAAGATGGGCTGAGCTCTTTACATGTCCAATATTGCATCACTGGAAAAGTTTCCGTTGTTACAGTCACTGAAACTTAAAGAGGTTGATCCCGAATTTTCAGGGCAAATACGGCACCAGGTCTTACTGACACCAAAATCCATAATTAGATTCAATTACTATTTTTTTTTTCTTACCCTGTGCTTTTCCAGAAGACAGTACATATCCTTGTTACAAGGACTTAAGGGAATTTTCCGTGTTGTGGCATAATCTTATTTTCAAACTATCTTTTATTGATAAGGTCAGGAATGAAGAATCTGACTAATATTCTTGTTTTATATTTTTTTAAAATAAAAACTGCTTTCTCAACTGGACAGCCAACATTTCTCTCACCCATAAGGTTAGAAATCTTGTAAGTACTGTGATGGATTTCTTTCTCTATGCTCAAATGAATGCTTTATCTAAGATTTTGATTTCCCAATCTTATATCAGAATGTCAAAACTGTTAATATTATAATCCACTCTAGAACATAGTACAAGATATGCTTCGTGACAGATTTTGTTTTAAAAAAATGACAACCAAAAGTATTTTTACATTATATTCCTTAATCGAAATATAGTTGATTTATAATGTTAATTTCTGCTATGCAGCAAAGTGATTCATGCATGTATATACACACACTTTACGTTGTATTTTAATTACAACTTTGTTCTTAAAAACTTCAGAACTCCTTTATCGTCTTAACTTACAAACTCCTTTATCTCCTTTGTACTTAAAAAGTACTCTATCTTCTCCTCTTGATCAATATACTTCATTACCAACAACTTCTTCTAGGAAGGGGGTACAGGTTGATGAGGCATGGGTACAGTGAAACGTAACATGGAGAAAGCAGCCCAGCAGGGGTTGTATGAATGGTCTTTGGAAGTGAACACACCTGGTTCAAATTTCAGCTCTGCAACTTACTAGTTCTCTGTGACCTCCAGCAAGTCACTGAAAGTCCCTAATTCTCAGCTGAATCATCTGTAAAGCAAGGATAATAACTCTACCTCACAGGCATTTCGAGGGCTCAGTAAAATAAAGTATAGAAAGTGCTTAGCACACAGCCACACACATAAGCAGGAGCATGATAAATGGTAACTACTACTATTTAAGAATTACTTGGAGTTCCCGTTGTGGGGCAGTGGTTAACGAATCCGACTAGGAACCATGAGGTTGTGGGTTCGATCCCTGCCCTTGCTCAGTGGGTTAACGATCCGGCGTTGCCGTGAGCTGTGGTGTAGGTTGCAGACGCGGCTCAGATCCTGCGTTGCTGTGGCTCTGGCGTAGGCCGGTGGCTACAGCTCCGATTCGACCCCTGGCCTGGGAACCTCCATATGCCGCAGGAGCGGCCCAAGAAATAGCAACAACAACAACAACAAAAAAAAAGACCAAAAAAAAAAAAGAATTACTTGTATTTTAGGGTAAAATTATTTACTGACATCTGTTTTCTTTAAGTAAGATGTTTTCCTCAAGTTTTGGAATAGCCTTTATAGAGTGATGACTACGAGCCTACAGTCAGTGCCTATGTTATAACTCAGGTCTGCAACTTATTAGCTATATAATCTGAAACCAAGAGTGGTTCTGTTTGTAGAATGGGGATGTAATAATAGCACCTACCCCACATAAGGCATTAGGAGGCGTCAATGATCTAACACAGGTAAAAGCACCTAGAGAAGCACGTGGAATAGAGAAATGCCTCTTGGGATGTTAGAATTCTCAAGAACAAATTTATTTCAACATTTCTCTAGCCCAAACTGAAATATAATCATAGCTAAAATCTGACTCAAGAATACTCTTTCGGCTTTTAATTAAGACAGTGGAATCCACTCAAGTGGAAAAAATGTTTTCTTTCTGAGTCAGCATTCCCTTTTTCTCTGTAATTATGTGTCATGCTTTAGATGTCTTACTATCTTACTCTAATTATACTTTGCGTAAATATTAGTGAAACAAACATCAGAAGAGTAAATACATAGTAACAGGGTAGCGCTTGAATACAAACAGCTGTATCTCTTCAAGTTTGTTTATTTTTTATTTAAAAACAATCCAATCCCTAGCTAGCTCTATTTCAATCAGTCATCAGTTTGTCAAAAATGTGGAAAAAATGTGAAATAATTAATTATTTTGCTTCAATTCAGGGATTCCAGCCACCTAAATCTAGCTTGAGTTTGGCTTGGCTTGTACCTTAAAACAACATCATCCTTCTCTTTCTGGGATAGATTCTTCTAATCTCATATGGGCTTTGTTAGGGTTGTAAAGTACCTGCCTTCCCCAGGAACAGCTGGGGACACAGTGAATGCAGTAAGATCTGTTTAAAAAAAAAAAAAAAGTAGGGTTTGAACATCCAAAGGATATCTCTTTGCATGCTCTCAGCATTTAATATAAATTTCTGGGCTGAGGTCACTCACAGGTAAAAAATCAGAGAATAAATCTCAAGGTGCTATGTTAGAGGAACTGTAAAAAAGTGCTTGAATTGTTTCCAGAATCCCTCCTACAAATGAGGAGACTATGCTTGGTAGCTTTGGGAAAAGGAGGGCACCATCTTCAAAGAGATTTGGAAAAGATGACAAACCCAGTAGGATTAAAACTTTCATGTCTACAGTTAATATTCGAATAGAATTTTTAAAATTATATTTCTTTTGAGGCAATATACTAGCAATAGTTTTAATAGTACTTTCATAAATACCCCCCAGCAAGGTAAATATAGTCTACTATTTAATGGCTACAAATAAAGCATTTTGATTAATAAAGCTATTAAATTAGAACTTAGCATAAGAACATACGTTTGTGAAGAAAGGATTATGACTGAACACAGCTGATATTATCAAGATGCCAGAGAAACCCCCAATAAAACGGACTCAGAAGCTAAGTAACTGATTCTCTTATGAAACGAAAAGCCCTAACCAATAAGGTGAAATTGGGGAAATAAAGATGATGGATCATAAGAAAAGCAGGACTGCATTGCTTTCATAGAAAAGGGAACAGCTGTCATTGCTTTTCCACTACATACATAAAAGAGTCTCCTGGAGTTCCCATCGTGGCGCAGTGGTTAACGAATCCGACTAGGAACCATGAGGTTGTGGGTTTGATCCCTGGCCTTACTCAGCGGGTTAAGGATCTGGCGTTGCCCTGAGCTGTGGTGTAGGTTGCAGACGCGGCTCGGATCCTGCGTTGCTGTGGCTCTGGCGCAGGCTGGTGGCTACAGCTCCGATTAGACCCCTAGCCTGGGAACCTCCATATGCCGTGGGAGCAGCCCAAGAAATGGCAAAAAGACAAAAAAAAAAAAAAAAAGTCTCCTGAGTCAGGAATACGTGCTATTGAGGAGATAAAATAAAAACCGTGTTACAAACTGCTCTAACAACTTCCCAGGCATCAACAATAACACAGTCATCTCTTCCTTATATTCTGAATGGTTGCCTTGGTGTCACAGCGGTTGGCATCAGGACCATGTTCTAACTAAAACCCAGCTTCTCCCTGGCGCACACAAACAACTGCATAGAGGACTCCGATTCCTAAGAGTTGGACTATCTGAAAACTTCTGCAGTTCCTAATCCATATCTGGCAGCCTGTCAACCAAAAGGGGGACGAGGCTTTCCAACAGCCAGGGAATGCCCAGTCATTAAAGGCACTTTCTGTAAGTGTCAACACCAAGCCCTCAGGACCAGAGAACCTCAGGAAGCAAAACAAAGTTTCTGAAGATTCCTAATTAACTATTGTAATATTTTAGAACTTTCGGCTCTGAATTAATTCTACTCCACTTGATATTACAGTTTTGCAAAGTAAAGAGATGTATGTATGCTTATACTTCCATATTTTATGTTAGCTTGTATTCCCATCTGTTTCATCGAGCCCTTCTTATGGGTACAGATGGGCAAATCTGATTCATCCTAAATATACAAATCAGATGGAAGCTATAATTCCTACAATTGCTCTACATAATGTTCAAGTAGAAACACTGGATCTACAACTTGAAAAGTCACTTTAATGGAATCTAAAGAGCTGATTTGATTTTTTCATTGGATTTAGGTTAGTAATGGGCATTTGCCTTGCAAGGTAATACAAGCATTAGCAGGTATTTTTAAAATGCTTCACTGTGTTTCTGTGGTTATGGCTAAGCAGGCTTAAACAACATGGAAGCTTAAAACATTATGTGATTTTTTTAATAGAGATAGTACCTAATTTAGAAACACAATTACAAACAGCTGTAGAATAGATTTCATGAGAACAAGGCTATGTAGGATACACACTGCCGTTCTCCATTTGGTATTACACTGTCAACTATTACTCTGGAAAAAGGCCCTTATATTCATGTGCATTCTAAGAGCCTGCTTTATAGATGACTTGCATCCTTCACCTGGAAGTGCCTGTTAAAAAGGTTATCTATCAGTCCCCAGGAAAAGCTCTTCCCCTGATGGGTAGAGCTCCAGCTTGCTGCCAGGAGCACTGTGAGGGCAGAGAAGAGCTGCTTGCTCTTTCAAGCAAGGAAAACATCTCACTGAAAGCTCTGGACATAACACAAGAGACTCCTTACGCATCTGATGAATGAACAGATAACTGGGAAAAGATTACATCCTAACATTTCTAGCTAAACACACAGAGAATTCACTCATCACCTGACCACCCATTTGACAAGTCTTGGTAGGAAAACAGATCCAAACATTCAGCACACCTACAAAAGGACTCAAGGTAGCACCTTCTTAATGGGGGGCAGAGCATCCCAGCTGGATGCCCTGACCCTTGGGTACAAGTTCTCCAAGATATGTTGCCTGTAGCCCTGTCAAGAGCCAGGGCCCCATCTCGTCACCCAGAGGCAGCCATAACCACTTTCTCGCTGTGTCACAGAGAAATGTTCATCTTGTGGCAATTTCTACGTGGGCAAATAGTTAGATACAGTCTGGGAAACACTGCCCCAATTTATAAAAGTGCAAGTATGTGTTTAGGGGATTTATCTCATTTAATAATCACTCCTTATATCACATGTGGGGATTTTACAAAGATGAGAAGAGTAGAACGTTTCACTGGAATAAAAAGAAGGTTATGCAGTGGCTTGGCTCTTAGGTGACATAACTGAAGACATCTCCTTGAAGGTTGGTGGATGATTCATGGTGGCCTTGCATCCTCACCGTGTGCATCTCAGAGAATCATAGAAGAAGAGAAGACGTGCCTCTGCGCTCATGCAGCTTATCATCAAGCCAGGTTCACAGACCCGGGGAGGTATTTACACAGAACTGTCTATGGAGTTGGGATGCATGATACGGAAGCACGTAATGAGGAACCCGGGTCCACAGTCTGGAGGAACAGATAAAGCTCCCATGAGGAAATGAGAGTTACCCGAGGTGAGATGTCCTAGGGGAGAATAGGGATGGGGGTTCGAGGCAGAAAAAAGAGGGTTTGAGAACCAAGGTGGCTGAAGGTTGGCTAAAACCAGCCTGGTGGCGAGAGCTGGAGTTAGGCAGAGCCAGACAGCACTGATTAGGCCACATTCAGAATTCAGGTCTTAATTCCAAGAGTAATGGGAAGTCACTGAACATTTTAAGCAGGGAGATACCCTCCCAAATGAAATTTAAAATTTTAAAATCTAGGGAGTTCCCGTCGTGGCGCAGTGGTTAACGAATCCGACTAGGAACCATGAGGTTGCGGGTTCGGTCCCTGCCCTTGCTCAGTGGGTTAACGATCCGGCGTTGCCGTGAGCTGTGGTGTAGGTTGCAGACGCGGCTCGATCCCGCGTTGCTGTGGCTCTGGGGTAGGCCGGTGGCTACAGCTCTGATTCGACCCGTAGCCTGGGAACCTCCATATGCCGCAGGTGCGGCCCAAGAAATAGCAACAACAACAACAAAAGACAAAAAAAAAAATTTTAAATCTAGCCTGCAAGATTCTGGCGGGCTGGGCAGGGCCCCCCAAATCTGCATGTTAGAGATGCCAGGGAGTCAGAGGTGGAGGCAGGTTTAGGAAGTACTTTCATGGAACACTGGTTGCCTATGGGTCTCTGCCGAGCAGGTGGCCTGTGAACTGGCCCTTCAATTACCATTAGCAGTGTATGAAGGATACCTATGTCCTCGCACTGTTAATTTATCTGGCCCTACTATGTCTGTTCCCAGATCGAAAGCAACGTGGTGTATGTGTGATGTCATTATGTTACTGGCGGCATTTGAAACGGGTGAATGCGATGGCACAGCAGTCGCTGGCAGGGCCTGGCCCGTGTACCCTGGCCACTGGCAGCTGACTCTTACCTGTCTCACTCTCTGCCTTCCTGCGGAATTAACCTGGCTCTGGCTGCTCTGCCTGCTGGGCAACAGGGGACGTTCTGTGCAACTACACGTTCTCCCACCCCGGCAGCCTCACTCTATGACCAGAGGGAACTGGCCTTTAAAACAGCTCAGCTCCTTCATCCCTATGGTGGGAAAACTCTGAGATGTGTGTTTTACCCAGTCTCTGGAAGTGCTCCCCGCAGGACTGTGTTCCCGCCGCCTACAGTGGTAGCCAGGGTGACAGTGACGCTTTTATTGGCTGTCTGCCCTTCGGCCTCACCACCTCACCTCCCCACTGGTGTTTCCCTCCCTCCCAAGTAAACCACCTGCCATCAAACCTCTGTCTCAGGGTCTGCTTCTGGGGGTGAAAACGGTCTCTTGCTGTGCCAAATGTTTGTTTTGTTTTTTTTTTAAAGTAGAGGCTGGTGACCAATTTTTAGCAAATTATTAAGAAGATGGAAAGGAAATGTGTTTAAACCTGACTGGGAAACTCCACCCACATAAGCAATAATTATGGGAAAAGAGAATGTAATCTGATTTTATGAGAATCATCTTATTTGAGTGCTCTATTCAAAGTTAACCTAGGAATATTAATTAAAAAATGACACACCCTTTTATTTTGCTCTTCTGGCATAAAGAAATACTATGAAACAAATAAGCAACCTATTCCTCTTGCTACCACACCAATAAAAACTAACACTTACTGAGGGCTTATTAATAATTAGCCACCATTCTCAGAGTTTGCATAGCTCACCAGTTCAATCTTAAGTCCAGGTTTTGATCAAACCTTTTGATCAAAAAGGTTTATATCTGTTTTTAAAGATTAAAAAAATAATTAAATATGTTCATACAGATTCACTTACAGCAAAGACGCCAGGGAATTTCTGTCCTGTCAATTCTACTTTAAATCAACCATCCTCAAGCCATAAGATACACTTCTTTGTTTATAATCTTGTTTGTTAACACCTGCTATGTTGCCACCTCATAATTATATATGTCTAAGATGCCATGTGCCATTTTGATTGTCGAGAGCTAATGACTGCATAGAGAAAAAAATACTCTGGAAGCCAGTTTTTAAAAATTTTAAAGAATAGGGAGCTGTCTTATGGTGCAACAGGTTAAGGATCTGGCATTGTCACAGCAGCAGCCCAGGTCGCTGCTGTGGTGTGGTTTTGATCCCTGGTCTGGGAACTTCCACTAGTTGTGGGTGTTGCCAAAATAAATTTTTAAAGAATAAAATTTATCTTTAAAAGAGTAAATAAATCTATGTTATAGTGGCTATTTTGGAAATCTCATTTCTATGCATAATGAAGTAAGCATATATCATATATCTGTACTCATTTATTTAAATAGCATCATAAAAGTAAAGTGAAAAAAATCTTGATCAAAATGTTCACCTTAAAAATAGAGGGATCATTAGGGATTGTCTCCCTCTTGTTTCCTTTGACAACATATAGCTAATCAAATCTCTCAGGTTATTGCTAGCTTCACAATAAATAAACAAACAAACAAACTGGTAAATAAATAAATAAGATAAAAATAGTAAATCTGAAAGCTGAAGATGAAGAAAAAGATGAACAAAGTCTTTAAAATAGTCAATCCTGTAATGGTCATTTACTAAATCCTGGCACCCTAGAATGAAGGCCTACCACTTGATTAAAAAAATTTTTTTTTTTTTTTGGTCTTTTTGCCATTTCTTGGACCTCTCCCGCGGCATATGGAGGTTCCCAGGCTAGGGGTTGGATGGGAGCTGCAGCCGCCAGCCTACGCCAAAGCCACAGCAACGTGGGATCCGAGCCACGTCTGCAACCTACACCACAGCTCACGGCAACGCCAGATCCTTAACCCACTGAGCAAGGCCAGGGATCGAACCTGCAACCTCGTAGTTCCTAGTCGGATTCATTAACCACTGAGCCACGACGGGAACTCCGAAGAAATTAAACTTTGATAAAAATAAGTGTAAGTATGAATTCACGGAGAAGTAATGACAGGTAGAATTCACTGAATCAGAAGATAACATGGACTAAAAATCTACATAATGCAAAAAATATTTAGCTATCAATCGTGTGCAATGGGTTACTACCGAAACCTTAAGATGTCTGAGACTGTCTCCTGAATCACAGGTGATGATGTGAAGAGCCATGATTATACCCTCACAGAAGATAGATCACTGGAATGGTGAGATCCTCTGTAAAAACTACTCTTTTCTAGAGATCAGACTTGTGGTTACCAGAGGCAGGGGAGGAGAGCAGAGGAATTGGAGCAAAGTGGCCAAAAGGTACAAACTTCCATTTGTAAAACAAATAAGTACACAAGATGTACAGCATATGACTATGGTTAACACTGCTGGATGGTATATTTGAACGTTGCTAAGAAAGCAGATCCTAAAAGTGCTCATCGCAAGGAAAAAAACATTTTTTTCTTTTTTCTCTTGGATCTATTTGAGGTGATGGATGTTAACTAAATTTACTGTGGTAATCATTTCACAATATAGCTAAGTCAAGTGGTTATCCTGGGCACCTGAAACTTACACAGTGCTGTATGTCAATTATACCTCAATAGAACCCAAGGGAAAAACTATTAATCTTTTCTCACAAGGATTTTGAGTTTAAAAGGATCCCCCCCACCAATCATCTAAAACAACCAATTCTTTCTGCTATGAGGAAACTAACCCCAGGTATCCAGCCCAGAGCCCACAAAGTTAATGAAATGCCTTTCAGATAAACCTGCCAGTGCTTCAGACTATTCTGTTAAAACTTTAAACAGTAGCTTGGCTTTTGGCAGTTCTTGTTGTGGCTCAGTGGGTTATGAACCCAACTGGTATCCATGAGGATGCAGGTTCAATCCCTGCGCTTGCTCAATGGCTTAAGGATCGGGCGTTGCTGTGAGGTGTGGGGTAGGTCACAGACATGTCTCATATTCTGTGTTGCTGTGGCTGTGGCTTGGGCGTCAGCTGTAACTCGGATTCAACCCCTAGCTTGGGAACCTCCATATGCCACAAGGACAGCCCTAAAAAAGCAAAACAACAATAACTCCCCCCTACCCCGAAAGCGTATCTTGGCTTTTGAAATCTAAACTTTAGGTATCCTTCCCTCTTGTAAGTCAATGAGCTCTGTAGTTATTACTGTGCGAATTAGTACCTTTTTTTTTTTTTGGTCTTTTTGCCTTTTTCTAGGACCGCACCCACGGCATATGGAGGTTCCCAGGCTAGGGGTCCAATCGGAATTGTAGCTGCCAACCTACACCAAAGCCACAGCAACTCGGGATCCAAGCCGTGTCTGCGACCCACACCACAGCTCATGGTAACACCGGATCCTTAACCCACTGAGTGAGGCCAGGGATTGAACCCGCAACCTCATGGTTCCTAGTTGGATTCGTTAACCACTGAGCCACGATGGGAGCTCTGCAAATTAGTACTTTTACTTGTCTCAAATATCCTCAAATGATACGCCCTCATTATAGTGCACTGAGATGGATAAACAATTTATGTTAATGATTAGTCATGGTTTTAAATATAAAAAAAAAATCACCACTGTTTTTCGATAAAGAAGTTACAGCTCTCGCCCATCTACAGAGCAAAACTGGATAAGATACTGACGCTTTCAATGAGGATATTTTGATAAGGACTTTGATACTTTAAATGCCATTACTCTGACCACGATGGAAAACAACATATAAAAAAGAAAGTGTGTGTGTGTGTATATATATATATATATATATATATATGGCTGAGTCACTTTACTGTACAGCAGAAATTGGCACAACATTGTAAATCAACTATACTTTATAAAAATTTAAAGAGCAGAAAGAAAAAAATGCCATTTCCCCAATACTATTGCTGTGAACTGAGAATCAGATTTATTAATTCAAATGTTCACTTAGGTCATCCATAAGAGAAGTTATAAAATATTAAATAATCAAAGAACTATATTGCCATCACTTTTAAAAGCACTCCATAGATGAAAGCCCCCAAACCTAAGTGCTAAGGATCATCTTCCTATTCATCTGCTTTCTTTTAGTAGAATCTTCTGTTAACATAAGGGCACGGACCACTTGCTTAAAGACACACTGGTTCTTAATGCACAGAGGTTAAAAGAGTCTAACTCCACTCTACGAGTGAAATCCCAACCAAATGGCTGAGCATATAGTACAACAGCTATCCTGATAATTAAGTGGAATAATGTAGATGCAAGTACTTGCCATATGATGAATACTAAAGAGAAATAATGTCCATTCTTCACAGGGAGTCTACCATTTTTCTTACAAAGGACGGTTCTATATAAATATTGATCGGTTCATTCAGAAATATGAGCTGGCATGAAATAAAAAGACTGGGATTTCCAAACTTGTGACATCAATCAAGTTCAACTGAAAGATGAACAAGGACACTGTTATACTGTCTGCCTAAGCTTTTAAATCCAAGTACTCATCCTCACCATGATTTCACATTAAATATCAGGTGCATTTTCAATACTATACCAGAAGATAGCACCACAGAACATAAAATATCTAAGGAAAAAATCTCTTCCAACCACAGTATCTCTAAATAAGACTAATATTATCACTTTAATTACCTGATTTCAGGAGATGAAGATATTTCATTGGTATCTGCTCTTTTATTTCTTGGAAATGATGGACTGGCCGGAGGCATCTCACCACTTAGGCGGTCTGGGAAAATGCGGTCTTTATTCAAATTAATTTCTGAATAGGGACAGTTGGCCGCACTACAACATTAAGAAAAGAACATTCCTATTAGTATGTACTACGTCTTCCGATTAAAATGACAGGCTATAAGATTCAAAAATTGAGCTAATTATACTGAATAATACATTCAATGTGTATGTTTACAAATACATTCAATTTGCATGTTTACATATGTATATATGTATGATGAAACATGGAGTATGAAATATTTTATCTTAATTCAAGTCTTACTCTGATGCGTAAGACTTTTAGCAGCAATCTCATGTGATCTTCGGAAGAAAGCAATGGTCACTGAAGGATTCCCTCCGTGGGCTCCAAGGGCAGGGCTTGTACATCTCTCTGGGAACAATCAGCCCCAAGAGAGAAATGCTGGTGACAGAGGTGGGACAGAGAGAGACCGATGGAGCAGATCTGCTTCCTAACGTGATCTTCTAGGCCGGGAGCCATCACACACTGTTGAATTTCCTTTATAACAGCTGCTGCTGTTATAAGAACGGAGGATACCCCATGTTCCTATCTCCATGTCCATGTGTACCCATGATTTCCTAGAAAATACATATATCGATCTGTAGCTAATCCTGTCCCTAGTAAGAAAAGGGACCAGAGGCCCTTTTCCTGGATAATGAGCCATCACTTCCCTTCCATTGGCGAACACTGGTTGGTTGGTCTCTCGGATTCCCTAGTGAGATCATTCCTGTTATTCAAGCAAAGGGAATTCAGGTCATTGTTAATTCAACATTAAGTCTGCACACTCCTGGGCCTGAGCTGCAGCATTCCAGTCTCCAGAACAACTGGACAAGCTTTGCATCTCAATACATAACCAATCTATCCAACTAACAGCCTAGCTTGCCCCTTGGTTTTCAGGAAGCCTCCTGAAATCTAAAAATGGTTTGGACTTCGGTAACTGTATTAGCGTCTTGCATAGTCTTTCCTTCAGTTTAGGTAATACTGGGAATGTTGATAATCACCCAGGGGAAATGTGTAAACACTGCATTTCCACCCTCCACTAAGGACACCGTCTCTCGGGAGAAGGAGAGAAGAGTTTGTAAATGCTCCCAAGTGATTCTGATAACGGTCTATAAAATTTATCACACATCTTGTGAGCAAAAGTACAATCTTTGTTTCCATTACCTACATGCTACTTTATACTGATATCAATGCAAAAGAGGAGAGTAAATAACATTTGATCTGGTGCTAACATCAATGTAGATAATGCTAATGCGATAACAGCAAAACCCACGGCCAGTGGTATTTATGGAGCATTTACTATACACGGAGCACTGTGCTAAGTATTTTACATTCGGTATTTTACTTAATTTTCACAACTACAAGGAAGGCTTTTGATGCCACAAACTAAGGTTTAAAATGATTAGTTAATTCCAATCTTGAATGATCTCATTCACTTGTTCAACAAGTATTTATCAAGTAACCACTAAGTGCTAGTTACCTTTCTAGGCATTGGAAAGACAATCAAAACTAAAAGATAAGCCGTCTGCTCTCATGGAGCTGATATTCTAAGAGCTGGGCAAGGCATGATGACACAAATAAATTAAACAAGCTCACAAGGTGACAAAAGCCATGGAGTCTGATGCAAGAGGGCCCGCAGGACTGTGACACAGGGTGGTGAGGAAGGGCACCGCTGAAGAAGCAGCATCTGAGCAGCGACCTCAGAGTCAGGAAGAGGACCCCTCTGTCAGTACAGCCAAGGGGCATTTCAGGAAACGGGGAGTCTTACAAACACGGGGAAAACCAGACCAGCTAGGCTGGAGTGAAGTGAGCAGGGGCAAGAGGTGATGTAGAAGCAGGCAAGGAAGGTTTATGTGGGGCCCAGATGGTATGGTCACCATATCTGTAGTTTAGGTTCATATCTGTAGTTTAGGTTCAAATTATAGCCACTGGAGAATCTTCAAATAAGGGAATGATACGGTTTGATTTACAACGGAGAACAATCACTCAGGATGCTTGTGGAGAGAAGACGTCAAGGCAGCAGAATTGGAAGACAAGTTACTTAAGAGTAAAGACATGATAGTGACTCGAATTTGTGTGGTTGGAATGGGGATAAAGACGTCCATCGTGTATCTTTTTTGATCCCTCCGAGGGAGCCTGTGAATGGACTGGAGATGCGGAATGATACAAAGGAGGAAGTCAAGGTTTTTGATCTGAAGAACTGGCTGGGAATAGGGATGCCTTTTTTTCTTCTTCCTCCCTGAGATGAGAATGACTAGAGGAAAAAGATTTGGGGGCAGCACCAGGCACTGTGGAATGTTTATCCGACATCCAAAGAGACGTGCTGCTTGCCCATGGTCAGAGAGCAGTGAAGGAGCTCAGCAAGATGAGCATACTACTGTATCCATCCTATTCAGAATGGAGACACTATTTCATTTCACTTTACTCATTTAGCAATGATGGGAAGGAAAACCCATCTCCAACCACTATGGGTTTCCTTCTGAATGATAACCCTTCCAGTGCTTCATGGGATATTTGTACTCATCAGCGTTTACAGATATGAGTGACGACGAGCAACTCTAACTTGGGCAAGAGTACTGGACAGCTCAGCAGGCAGGCAAGACAGTCAGGTTTGGGCAGGAAGCAGGGTCCACCCAGCACTGCCCCTCCCCTGCCCCCTGAAAGCATCTGCACAGGATGAGGCTGCTGGACTGCGGCACTCGGCCGTCTTCTCAGACCCTCAGCCACTTTCAGATCTCACACAACCCTCTGTTCCACAGAGGCTATGCCCAAGACCCACCTACCTTCACAGCACCCCTCGTGATGGAAGGCCCACACGGGAGCACCTGCTAGGCTACGTCTGGGTCTTCTGCCCACAAGGAAACTGCCCACAGGCTTGAGGAAGGGGACCCCGTGGCTCCCCCGAGGGAGGTAGAGCCCTGCCTGATTTCAAGCAAATATAAATGTCCTAGGGTTGTCTTATAGTAAACATGTTTAAAGCCAGATTCATCTTTAATGAACTCCCTGCCCCTGAAAAAAAAATAAAATACGGACCACAACGAGGTCCTCCTCCTGCCCTTGATTCTTTGTTTCTGCTAAAGAAAATATATGAACCAACTCTCAGATCTCAGTCATTTCTTTATTCCATTCTTTCTTGCTCAAATTGTGTACCTATTGCTATTGCAAATTTATCTCTCTAAGTTTTGTGGCAGCAGGGGAAAAAAAAAATACAATTTTTGGTTTCTTTTGACAGGCAGTATGCTGCTCTTCCCAGAGTCTCGCAACCATCAAATGTTTCACTCGTCGTTAAACACCTAGCTTTGCCGTTGCTGAATAACTGGACATTTACTTTGGAGTTTATTAGACACGAAGAAAGTAAAGAAAATGAGGGACCTGTTCCTAACCCCAGGCACCAGCCCAACTCAGGGAAGACTCAGATTCCTGGATGGACTGGGTCCCCAATGACAGGCCACAGTGAACAGTTACAGTTTAGAAGGTTTATATTACACGCTCCATGAGGGCGGCCTCTTCATCTGCTGGTTGAATGAGTGACGGAAGAATAACTCCCCAGATCACCACATGTAAGCATGGGTAGCTCAGAAAGGCAGGACTGCAGGCCACAACCTGGGGGACAAAATACCCCCCCCCCCCGCTTTCCTGCATTGCCAGGGCCAGAGAAAACTGTCAAATTCTCACCTTGGAGTAAAGAAAACAATCACAGCCTTCCAGGCAAAGATGTACTAATGGACCAGGATGATCAACCAAGGGAACCCATGCTGATCAGCTACAGATTATGCACTAACGCCTTCTCTTCTTTTGAATCCTGAGAAAAGTCAAGTAGGTTTACACACCTCCTGTTCTTACAACTACTCTGGGATAGAGAGGGAAGCCAGCTGGTTCCTGCAGAGGGAGGTGATTAAAAAAAAAAAGGAGATCCACAAAGTACAAGTGAAGTGTGCACAGAGGGAAGGGAATGCCTGGTTCTCAGTGTGCGCTGCAGCTTTATCCACGACTCAGCAATGAGCAAGCACAGCCTGGGAGACTCCGTTTTCTCATTTGTGAAATGAGGATGATAACAGACATCACCACGGATCGAGTGTGTTACCCAGGCCCCATGCTTTACTTGCACTGCCTCGTCCCCTCGCACCACCCTGGGAAGTCATTCCTATTCTAATACTCATTTTGTAGATGGAGACACTAAGGCTTTAAAAAGAGGAACTCACTCAGCATTGCTCCATTAGAGTATGAACTCTGGCTGTCTCCTAACCGTTACATTACACTGGCAAAAAGTACCTTGCAATATTGGATGAATTTCCTTATCCCTAATCCGTGCAATTAAACCCGTCGGAGAGCACCACCTCCTAGCAAGATGCTGCTGTCAGGGAGCTACTCTGTACGGAGGCAGTACTGAACCTCTCTGGGCCAATGTCCTCATTTTTTAAGTTTATGAAATTTGTATACATTTTTAAAAGTGATAAACTTGATAAATGCAAAGTGCTGATCAAACTTCCGTGGAAAAAGTGGGTTCTCCTGAGGCTTATGATCATTTCCAATTGCTCATCTACTAGTAGAAGCATAAGTAAGGCATGGCTCATCACACGTTTATTTAGAACTGAGCACACACATGTACACAGGCACACACACACACCTCTACATTACGCAGTTCCTCAGATGGCAGGGGACCAGATTCAGACAGAATTCCACAGCTCTCTGCTGCAGGGACATTACCAGGGTGTACTCTGTTCTCCTAGCAAGTAATTCCACCTCTGCTATATATGCAAGTACTTGTCCCCCTGACCACGGTAAGGAGACCGTTTTCCCCTAGAAAGACTGGTCCAGCTTATTAAGAAAGGTGGAAAGACAAGGTGAGACTGCCTTGTTCGCTGCTCTCCCAGCGACCCTTTAAATTGTAAATACATTTATTTAAAACTGAACAACATCTTAGGTTTTCTAAGGGCTCACATAATCATGCGTACACTCCATTGAGACAAGAACCTACAAACCACACATTCTCTCTGGCCACGGTGTTTTGCATGAGAGCCTAGGGGTTAAGAGCAGTGACTGAAGCGTCATAAAAGTCTGGGCTGAATCCTGGTCCTGCCACTCTCACATCTTGGGCACTTTCTTAGGCATTCTAAATCTCTGTTTCCCTCTTCTGTAAAACAGAGATTAAAGCAGTACCAGCCTCACAGGGCTGCTGTGAGCATTAAATGAGATAACACGTAAGTCCTGAAACAGTATCTGGAACACAGAAAGCCACCAAAAAAAAAAAAAAAAAACATTGTCTATGACTATTATTTGAAAGGAGAGGAGTAACACTTCACCCCTACTGTGTAGAGGACCTTAAGCAGAAGTAAACAATAGCGTTAAAAGCCTCACTTACAAAAGCTCTCTGCTTCCCCAAGAAAAGCTGATGCTTCTAAGTCTGACTCATTCAAGCCTCTCCCCAAATCTGTTTACACCACACTGGCCTCCTTAGAAGCAATGGCTCTATCTGCACATCGTAGGCTCTCAATTAGTGTTTCTTCCACAAATGGATGGATGCTGAATTAATATGATGACCACAGTTTGCAGGTGAATATCCAGAGTTCCTAATTTTTAAGACTTTCCATGGGCTTTATAAATATCCTTTAGATGTTGCAGGAAACACTATTTTTTTTTCTTTTCTTGTTTAATGTCACCAAAGTAAAATCTTACACAGGAAGGATTTACTTTTGAAGGCACTAGGTACGCAGAACATCTACGTTTATGTAACTGTAGTTCTCCTTTCATGTCTGCCCATGAGGACCTCTCCGTGTGCCCAAATGAATGAATCAACAAAGGGAAACACCAGGACACCACCAAGACTAATGATGCCTTGCTAGAGACAGAATTAAGTAAGCTGGCTACCGAGCACCCCTAGAAATCAGAACACCATATCCCCGCCCAACTCTCACTGATCGTTTGTATTTCAACATGTGAAAACATCACCTTCTTAAATTTCATTGTTGAGAAAACATGTTCTATTCTAACACCTCTTAGATCAAATTCAACTATTGTAATTTTCAGAGAAGCTAACAACACATGCTAGTCAAAACACAGGCTTTTGCTTACATGTTCGGAAAATTGATTACCCTCGCCAAAAGAGCAACTTTCCTTGTTAGAGAGGAGAAGAAAACACTTTTTGATTTACACAGTTTCTCAGCAGATTAATCCAAAGAGATTTTCCTCATTATGTTTTTCTAAACCCAGCATTCTCAGCAAGGACAAAAATAAGCACCAGTGAAATGAACCTTTCAAAGAATAGCCACGATGCAGCAGTTCTCTCCCAAGTCCACCAAGGAACTGGAAAACAGGCTGTGCCTGTGAAGGATTAATATCCCACCAGATAAAGAGCTCTGAGTGTTGTAAATAGAACAGCATATTCAGAGAGACTGAGAAACGCCAGTCAAAAGGGCTGAGAAGAAGGGAAGGCAAGGACTCAGGCAGGCACTCATGTTGCCCACTCGTTCTTCAGATGACACCCCTGCCCCAGCGCTATGCTCAGACCCGCTAGTTATGGGATACGTGACGAGGAAGTGAACCCAACCTCTTCATCAATGCATGTCTTTTAAGCCATTGGTTCCACTTTCGGTCCAAAAAACAATGACTAATTCCCTACTGTGATTCGATTATATTGAAAGATTTTTTTTTTTTTTACCACATTTCTCTAAAAATTGTTCATGATTCTATGATTTCTCCCTTCTTTTGGCATCTTTGAAAAAATACTCCAGAGACAATCACTGAAACTTTGCGAAATGGGTGAGACCAGCTGAGGGACCCTGAGAGGTCCACAGAACACGTGGGGAAAGGTGGTCTTAATGAGGGGCTGGGGCCACCTGGCAGGATGCAGGACTGTCACCACAGACCTTGCTGTGACAGGCAAAACCGCTCTGCTTAGACTTATAGGACTCCTAAAGAGAGTATGGACATTCGTGTAAGGTGGATTTTCTTCCCAGAAGACCAAAAAATAAATTCTTTGTAAATGTGCAATGGTACCCCAAACAACATGATGTCGGTATTCACCCATTTTAAAGATTTCTTTGTTCTCTTCCTTTATGATTTGAGCAAATTGCCTTTGGTTCAGTGAACATCTTGGGGTGGTACAGCAGAAAGGGATATGCATGAAAGTTTCAATATTAGTTACTATTCTGTTTCTTGTATTTTAATTAAATTATGTACGGCTGTGCATAGTTGCATGAGCCCTGGAGTTCTCTGAAGGCTGTGCCCTGAGAGTGAGTGAGAGGGGAGTGGTCAGGAGCAGAGACAGACTGGGCACCTTTCTTGGCTCCGCCTCACCAGGTGTCAATAAGGCAAGTCAGGAAACCTCTACAGTGCCGGAGGGGCTTCATCAAAAATCAGAGATCGGAGTTCCATCATGGCACAGAGGTTGACGAATCTGACTAGGAACCATGAGGTTGCAGGTTCGATCCCTGGCCTTGCTCAGTGGGTTAAGGATCCAGCGTTGCCATAAGCTGTGGTGTAGGTTACAGATGCGGCTCGGATCCTGCATTGCTGTGGCTCTGGCGTAGACCGGCGGCTACAGCTCCAATTGAACCCCTAGCCTGGGAATCTCCATATGCTGTGGGAGCGCCCCTAGAACAGGCAAAAAGGCAAAAAACAAAAACCAAAAACAAAAAAACCAGAGATAATATAGCTTTATATTATAGGGTCACTTGGAGGCTATCCAATACATGCAAAACAATTAGGGCAATACATCACAGAGAGTAAATAAATGCTCCCTACATGCTATTGAAAAAAAAAAGGCTGCTCAAGAAGATCCACTGAAAGAATTTATAAATATATAATGGAAATTTAGTTATCTGGATTCATACTGTAGTAGTCCCCCCCCCCCGACCCCCCAGCTTTCTGTGGTTGCAGTTACCTGAGGTCACTTGAGCTCTGAAAATATTTTTCAAAAATTCCAGAAATAAAAAATTCTTAAGCTTTAAACTGCGCACCATTCTAAGTAGCATGATGAAATCTCACACTGACCCACACCTGGGAGGCAAATCACCCCTGAGCCCAGTACATCCCGCCCGTTAGCCACTTAGCAGCCACCTCAGTTATCAGACCTACTGTCTTGGTATGACAGTGCTTGTGTTCAAGTCACCCTTGCCTTACTTAATAATGACACCAAAAAGCAAGAGTAGTGACACTGGCAATCCAAACATGCCAAAGAGAAGCTGTAAAGTGCTTCCTTTATGTGAAAAGGTGACAGTTCTTAATTTCAGAAGGAAAGAAAAATCGCATGCTGAAGTTGCTAAGATTTATGGTAAGAATGAATCTTCTCTCTGAAATTGTGGACAGGAGGAAAAAAGAAATTTGTGCTAATTCTGCTGTCACACCTCAAACTGCAAAAGTTAGGACCACAGTGTGTAATAAGCACTTAGTTAAAATGGAAATTAGGCATTAAATTTGTACAATAAGATATTTAGAGAGAGAGCGACCACATTCCCGTAACTTTGATTACAGCGTATTGTTATAACTGTTCTATTTTAAGTTACTGTTGTTAATTTCTCACTGTGCCTAATGTATAAATTAAACTTTATCATAGGTATGTGTGTATAGGAAAAAACAAAGAACACGTAGGGTTTAGAACTATCTGAGGTTTCAGGCACCCACTGAGGGTTCCTGGAACATAGCTCCCATGGGCACAGGTGGTGGGGAGGACTACTGTAATGCCTCAAGATAATACAGATGCCTTCACTTGCCAATACTGAGTAACTTGTAAGATGCAGGATTTTTAACTCCCTTTAAATTAATCATGTAGCTCTTGGTTCACAGACATACAAGCCACAAAAAAGGATTTTTAAGTAGCTTTTTGCAAATGGAATCGTCTTGCCTATGTGCAGACTTTTACCCTGAACCCCATAAAAAAAGCCAGCAGGAGTGTTGCAGAAGGACAATAAGCAGCATTTGAAGTCACAGAGATTTAAGAAAGAAGAAACTACATGAAGATAAAATAATCACACCAATTTTACAATTCCTATTAATTCTTAAAGGAACAGGTAGTGCCATCTCTACATTTCTGACGATCTAGATTTACAACCTGTGACAACAAAATAAACAAGGAATCATTTTTCTTACTGGGCAACCCAATCAACATGAAGTCAGAACACTTACACTGACAAGTTATTGTTTTATTATATACACGAAGAGGTGATGCCTTTGTCCTCTAAAAATCCCAATGAAGTCACAAATTTTTTAGTATTTCAGAACACTTTTAAATATCTACAAAGACCCCAAATAGCCTAAATGACACATCAAATTTTGAATGTAGACATTTGGTTTATTTTTTAAGTTACTTAGAAGGGAGATAAATATTGAAAAACATTTTATTTTGACCAGCTTATTCTGATGTTTGTCTGTTTATATCTGTGCCTTTGTGACCTTTGCTGCTGATCTACAAGAATCTCACCTCTCATTATTCAAATTATCACCCAATCAGAGAATATTCTACCAAACAAATATTTTCAACAAGGCCTGCCCTCTTCTCCTTATTAATGGTCAACCCAAAACAACAATTTCAGAAGTTAGGTATCTATAAAACTAATCAGGTTGCCAAGAAAAACCAAGTAGCTGGAGTCAATCTATTTTAAATCACGAATGCATTCTCTCCCAGGAAAACTTAACTACAGATACGGGCTTCTTTTTACATGGTCACCATGGTAACCACATTTCATATGGGTCTGAGTGTAGAATTAGTTCCTATGTATTCAGTTTACATGGAAATCATTATCTACCACATAAGTGGGACAGGCACTGCCCTCTGTCCAACCACATGAGGGATTTCCACGTGAATGGCAGCACCACATACCTGTGAGGGCCCAGGTGTCTCGCTCTCTTAAAATGGCCAATCCCTTTACATCCTGGGGTTGAGCATCCACCATGTTCTGAGGCCTCCATTAATTCTAAGGGGCCTGTTCAAAAGCAAAAAAAAAAAAAAAAAAAAAAAAGGCAAAAGTTACAGTTATATGAGTCAACGGTCTTGGATCAGAACAGAGGAAAAATCTAATTTTTTAATCAACACTTATAAACAGAAAGAGAACTCAGTCCTATAAAAATGAAAAATATGCTTAAAGTCTCTACTTCTACAGGTTTTCCCAGGACTCTGTTCACACTACCTTCGACAGTGAAACGGTAAACTCTGATCCCACCCTCTTTCAAAAGGTCAAAAATTCTAGAGATACCTAAATCTGAAATAATGAGATGATTCTAAAAAATTCTGATCAAGTAAATAACATCATTAATATATGAATACTCGCACACTGCGAAAACTTCAACCACCACACCAGGACACCGAAGAACAGTTACAGACCCCCTTCAAGCCATTCCCCTCACATTTCACCCCTCCTTGGCACTAATTATGTTAATGTGTCACCTTCTTAGGTATTAGAAGCAACCCCATATTTGTATAGATACACGTATTAAGTTTTTGGTTTTGCTTTATTTTGCCACATGAAAGGGACAACCAGAGTCCTTTTCTTTAACTGCATGTCTTAGAAATCTTTTTCATCTCCGTAGTAATATTCTTTATGACTGCTGCATTGTAGTCAAAGCATGAGTGCACCATAATTTATTTAACCAGTATTGTTTCTATGGTTTAATTATTTTAAACATGCTATAAACACTACCATGTCTGTGCATTTTGGTGCCATTATGCAGCTTCTAAAAGTGAAGCTGCTACATCTAGGGGAAGGCTACTTGATTTTTATTTATTCATTCATTTATTGATGATTTTTATTTTTTTCCATTATAGCCGGTCATGCTTGATTTTTAAAAAACCCAACAATAATTTATTGTATTTGCTACATTTTTTCCCCCTACAATGTATTTATTTCCTTCCAAAATTGAGATCTGGTATGTCAAGTTCTCGGTGTAATTTTTTTTTTTTTTAATAATTGAATTTAACTGAAATTTCTATCAAGGTGATTACAAAAGCACATGCAGCTCTAAGTAATGATACAGAGGGAAACCCCCTGCACACTTTTCCCAGCTTCTCTTAATGGGACTATTTTGCAAAACTATAAACTCATAAACTATAAAATCATAAACTATAAAATCATTATTAGAATACTGACATTGATACACTACATTTTGATAGTCTTACAAACTGTCTAACAAAATTTAGTATGGACTTTTACAAAACAATGATACTGCTAAATAAAAGAATGTCTAGGCACACAACATTTTCAGATACTAAATTTTTTCTTTTAGATATTTTTGACTCCCAGGTAACTAAAAAAATTCAGTAAAAGGAAAAAGAATTACATAGAGAAACAATGTAAAGAAGCTGAGGAAGAAAGCAGGGGAAAAGAAAATAATAAGCACACTACACAAGAAAAAGGCAACATTTCTTTAAGTTGTCCTCGTGTCTCTTACTCAAAGGAGGCTGAAGAGGATGCCCAGTTTTTGAACACCAACCAACGGGGTGAATATCAGGGGAATCTGCATCTATCCAGTAATCATAGCAGCTGTTCCAGCCGTCAAAGTGAACCTTGATAATGAAGAGAAATACACCAGTATAATTCAGGTCACAAAAACTCCTCCAGTAAAAGTTGTGCCCACAGTAACCACCTGCATTCTCTTCTAACTTACATACATGTAATACCCCAATAAATTGTTTTAATTATTTAATTGTGAGAAAAGAGATACTTCTAAAATATCTTCAACATATTATCTAATCATAATTAAACGTTTTGCCAAGGGCGCTTTTTAAGCCATACTTCTATAGATAGATTTCATGTTATCTCCCAATACTGTATGCAGTTTGAATACCTAACATCTTCGCATGAGCAACACTGAACACCCAATAAATTTACGTGTAATGAATAAATTAGGGAAGGGAGGGAGGGGAATTCCAGGACAGGCAAGATCTTTCATGTAAATATCAAGTCTCCTAGAATTATGCTGAAAAAAACTTTAAAAAAATGTTAACGCCCTACTAGAAGTACACCCGGTTTGCAAAATATTCCTCCATAAACTGCATTTTGAAATTTTTTTTCCTCAAAGATAACCACAATATCTCTCGAAGAGGTTTTACAGAGTGGTCAGGGCTAGGGACTTTACCGGCCACCATGTATAAGGGCAGTTGGTCTTCCAGGCATGGGTACTAAGGACCAGCTACACATCTTTTTTTGGAGGCTGTACCTGCAGCATATGGAAGTTAGGGGGCAAATTGGAGCTGTAGCTGCCACCCTACACCACAGCCACAGCAATGCTGGATCCTTAACCCACTGAGCAAGACCAGGGATCGAACCTGTGTCCTCACAGATGCTAGTCAGATTCGTTTCCACTGAGCCACGATGGGAACTCCTGATATCCACATTTTTAAGCATGACATATTTTTTATCTTTAGAATGAAAAGATACACTAAAATGCTGTATATATAATATATATATACACATATAAATATATTATTTGACATCAAGTTTGCCAGCTAGACTTCCTTTTTTAAAGTCTATGAATCTCTTACTCCTAAAAAAATAGACATCAAGATTAAAAAATCCAAACATTAAAAACCGAACAATAAAAGTTCTAGAGAAAAGCATGAATTAATGTATTTATTTTAGGGTGGGGTAGACTTTGTAAGCCAAACTCAAAAGCCATAAAAGATGGATCAATTTGACTCTATCAAAATTTGAATCTTCAGAATGGCCAATATTACTGCTAACAAGATGGAAAACCCCAAAGAAACTTGAAAAACACATTTGTTAACATGTGACAATGTACTTCCTTAACTTATAAAAACATCACATAGCAATATAAAAAATGAAAGATCCAATAGAAAGATGGAAAGGATACAATGGCTCATAAACAAGAAAATAAATAGTAAACACAGGGAAAAACAATCAATTTCACCTATAACTAAAACACTACAAATTAAAACTACAAGATGTAATTATTCTCCATTCACCTGCCAAAATTACTCCATTTTGGTGATTCTAGAGCTGGTGAATATGAGAATAAATGGACAGAACATAGGCCACTGACAAGAATATAAATTGGTGATATATTTCTGGAGAGTTATTTGGCAATAATAATCAACGCTTAAAATATATCATCTTTGACTTGATAATCTCAGTAACTCAACTCGCTGTTGCAGCAGAAAACAACCAGGGTGTCCACCGTAGGAGACTGGTTAAATAAATTTTGGTAAATTTATAATACATAATAGTACAGAGTTATTAAAGTACATATATATGGGTTCAAAATAATGCCCTTTGCAATGAATCCACTTTATTAAAGCTGAGAAATCAATTAATCCTAGAATTAAATTCCAAGAATTCCACACCTGGAAGAAATCATGAATAACATTTTAAATACTGTTCATCACTCACATACACAGCATATACAAACAGTACTTAAGTTAACTCAAAACTACTCTTTCCTTTCCTCTGATCAAAATAATGTTCGAGGAGTTCCTTCGGTGGCACAGTGGTTAAAGAATCCGAATAAGAACCATGAGGTTGCGGGTTCGAACCCTGGCCTTGCTCAGTGGGTTAAGGACCTGGCGTTGCCATGAGCTGTGGTGTGGGTCGCAGACGTGGCTCGGATCCCACGTTGCTGTGGCTCTGGCGTAGGCTGGTGGCTACAGCTCCAATTCGACCTGTAGCCTGGGAACCTCCATGTGCCACGGAAACGGCCCAAGAAAAGACAAAAAGACAAAACAAACAAACAAAAATGTTCCAATAACACTGAGAATGATACTCATGATAATTTATACGATCAGTGCCACCAATAAATGAGCAGTTGCCATTCATAGCACCATAGTCAGTTTTAAGCATTCTAATTCTCAACTAACCATCAAGTGATAATGCTCTATTTTACTGGATACATGAATGAAATTCTGATGTTTTCTGATCTTGCTGCTCCTGAATTCCATTTCTTCTACACTGGAATCAATGTTCACGTAACTCATGTTCTATTGGTTCAATTTTACAAATGGCAGCTATCCTCTCATAGCAAAGAAACTCAATCCTAATAAGTAAATGGTTCTCCAACGTGGATATACACTAGAATTACTCCTGATTATTGAAAAGAAAAAGAAGGAGAGGAAAAGGCTCAGCCCATCAAGGAGGTTCTGAACTTACAGGGGCAGACTGGTTCTGTGTACCTGCACGTTGTTTACCGAACTTCTGAGTACCTCTACTGTGCGCTCAGAATTGAGACCCACGGATACTAAACAGGTTGTACAGCAACACATAGTCCCCACATCTTGAAGTTATCATAAATAAAAGAGTTTTTTTAAAAAAATTTCCTCCTAGGAGTTTCTGTCATGGCGAGTGGTTAATGAATCCGACTAAGAACCATGAGGTTGCAGGTTCAATCCCTGGCCTTGCTCAGTGGGTTGAGGATCTGGCATTGCCGTGAGCTGTGGTACAGGTTGCAGACATGGCTCAGATCCTGAGCTGCTGTGGCTCTGGTGTAGGCCGGTGGCTATAGCTCTGATTAGACCCCTAGCCTGGGAACCTCCATATGCCACAGGAGCGGCCCTAGAAAAAATAAAAAAAATAAAAAAATAAAAAAATTTCCTCCCATATATCGGTTAAGGATGTTTATGTTGAAGCTACTGTATCTGGTGATACTTTAACCCTTTCCAGACATTTCAGTTTGGCAATGAAAAGTCATCTATCTTAGATAATAGATGCATCTTAGTGACAGTAAGTCAAACATTTCCTACACACCAGGCTGGCAGGCAATCAGGAGAATTTTAGTAATTTAAGGTTAAATATCAGAGCTAAAATTTAATTTAGATGCTATGAACAGAGGTAATAATACAGTTCTCTGATTGGTAGCAAATGCACTTAAAAACTATCTGATCACTTACATGTAACATCTAAAAAATAAAACAAGTAAATGTATATACAAAATAGAAATAGACTCACAGATACAGAAAATAAGCTAGTGGTTACCACAGGGGAGAGGGAAGGGGGAAGGAATAAATTAAGGGTATACAAACTACTATATATAAAATAGGTAAGCAAAAGGATATATTGTAAAGCATAGGGAATCACAGCCATTACCTTATAATGTCTTTTTTTTTTTGTCTTTTGTTCTTTTAGGTTCCCTGGCTAGGGGTCTAATCAAAGCCGTTGCTGCTGGCCTATGCCACAGCCACAGCAGATCTGAGCTGCGTCTGCGACCTACACTGCAGCTCACGGCAATGCCGGATCCCTGACCCACTGAGCAAGACCAGGGATCAAACCTGCACTCTCATGGTTCCCAGTCGGATTTGTTTCCATTGTGCCGTGACGGGAACTCCCATTATGATGTCTTTTAATGGAGTATAACCTGCAAAAATACTGAACCACTATGCTATACTCCTGAAACTAATAAAATATTATGTCAATTATACTTCAGTTAAAACACTGCTATCTGAAATTATGTGAATTTTAATGATAGATACAAAAATTACTATTAACCCTAATTAATATTCTTACTCTGGAAGCCCAGACAAAATACATTTATTAAAGTTTGTATAATTTAGTTTCATCTTTACTACCTTAGTTCCTGGAGCATTAACAGGTTTTACACAACCAAAAAATCAGACACTCTAGTAACAGTTAAGTGATAGTTTTTCTCTTGCTGGGTCCTATTTTGAAAAGAAATCAAATACCTAACAAAGAGTAAGAGAGGAAGATACATAAACATACAACATGAAATATTTAAACATTATACAAAACACAGCAACTCAGCAATGAGGATGAATTTAATTAAAATTCTAAAGAAAATAGGCTATTATGTACCAAAGCATAGTACAGATGATTTAACTTACGCCTATTTAAAATTATAGTTTATACACTTTTAACACAGAAGTATAATTTGGACTTTTCATAAAAACTTAATACACATCATTGACAATTGGAAGATTACGACAGATAATCTTTTTAGAAAGCACACTAGTTCTTTGAAAAAAGTGATTTGGTTGGAAAGGCCACTCAGTAAAGAGCAGGTGCTTATTTCTGCTCTCTTCTGAAATGGAAGTTATGTTTGTAAAGGTAGAGCAAACCCAGAAGGACAGGGGAGAAGGACAGCAGCTAACAGTGGCAATGATGTTCATGGAGGGCAAACGCCGGGAGCAAGTGCCTACTGGTGGAAAGAGGATGGGCTGCAACCCAGGTGCCTAGAGAGGGAGGGAGTGCAGCGCCAAGGTGAACCCAAGGAGGACTCAATGTGGAGGGAGCATGTGTGTGAGGAAGTCTGGAGAATGAAAGGACTGGCTCAAAGTCAGACCCCCAGGTCTGCTCCTCTATCCCACCCACCAATGTAACTGCTCCTTCAGCAACCCCGCCAAAGAATGGATATTTACTGTCTAGAGACATAATCACAGAGGCTCTGGACTCCAGTCAGTGGTGATGGGCTGGATGGAAAGTACAGGGACTGAATGAGAGCCTGCAAACTCCAACCTGGTCCTTCTCCCTGCCTCGCACAGTGGCCACCTGGTGTGTTCTGCCCCAGGGAGGAAACCAGGAGAAACTGAAAGGCTGCAGAAAAAGAACCCAGATGCTGATGAATGAGGCCATCCCTGTGGAAAAGCTGGCTCTTTGCTCTTTTATCCCAGAGGGAAGCCCACTGGTCTGTAAGTCCTACCCAGGAAAGTAGCCAACATTAAGTGCCTTTTTCTTCTTAATATGAGCAGCCAATCAAGGACCTGACATTTAAGAAGAGGCTCCAATATGAAAGCAGAAGCCTAACTAATTAACTAAAAGAGAAATGTGGGAGTTCCCATCACGGCTCAGCAGAAACCAACCTGACCAGTATCCATGAGGTTCGCTCCCTGGCCTCGCTCAGTGGGTTAAGATGCCGGTGTTGCCTCGTGAGCTGTGGTGTAGGTCTCAGACTCGGCTCGGATCTGGTGTTGCTATGGCTGTGGTGGCTACAGCTCTGATTCAACATCCTAGCCTGGGAACTTCCATATGCCGTGGGTGTGGCCCTAAAAAAAATAAAATAGAAATGTGTAAGAAATAAGTAGGGAACAAATGAAAAACTATCACTTATGTCTTCAGATAAGAATCAATATTGCTTCAGGAAATAAAAAGGAGGATGTCATTTAAAAGGAGGAGATTAGAAAACAAGAAAAATCTTGAAAATTAAATAAATCATAGTTGTCATAAAAAATGTAATATAGGATATAGAAAATAAGAGTAGGGGAGTTCCTGTTGTGGGCACAGTGGAAATGAACCCGACTAGGAGTTCCCGTCGTGGCGCAGTGGTTAACGAATCCGACTAGGAACCATGAGGTTTCGGGTTCCGTCCCTGCCCTTGCTCAGTGGGTTAACGATCCGGCGTTGCCATGAGCTGTGGTGTAGGTTGCAGACGCGGCTCGGATCCTGCGTTGCTGTGGCTCTGGCGTAGGCCGGTGGCTACAGCTCCGATTCGACCCCTAGCCTGGGAACCTCCATATGCCGCGGGAGCGGCCCAAAGAAATAGCAAAAAGATAAAAAAAAAAAAAAAAAAAGAAATGAACCCGACTAGTACCCATAAGGATGTGGGTTCCATCCCTGGCGTCACTCCGTGGGTTAAGGATCCCACATTGCTGTGGGTGTGGCACAGGCCAGCAAGCTGCAGCTCTGATTCAAGCCCCAGCCTGGGAACTTCCACGTGCCACAGGTGCAGTCCTAAAAAAAAGGAAAAAAAAAAGAAAAAAAGAGTAGATATTTCTAAGCAGGTTAAAAAAAAAATCAGAGGAGCATAAGAAAGAACATGTAAGAAAATCAGGGGGTCAATCTAAGAGGTTTAATAAAAGAGCAGCAGGACTTCCAGAAAGAGAACAGAGAAGGAGAGGAGGAAGTCAACAAAACAATAATCTAAGAACATTCCTAAACACCAAAGGATATAAAACTCCACAGCAAAAAGGCACGAGTGCCCTGCGTGATAAGTGAAAAAAGACCCTCACACCAAGACATGCCATCACAACACACCGGAACATAAGGGGCAGAGATGGTCCTGAGAGCTTCCCTAGAGAAAAGGCACATCACCCAGAGAGAAGGAACCAAACAGCCTTGGCGGTCTCAAAAAACAACAATGTGTGAGAAGACAGCAGAACCACGCCTGTGTTTTCAGATGGGAAATGGTTTTCTACCTCGTCGCGGTATGAATCAAATGAACGGCTAGTGTACTGACATTTTCAGACATGCAGAGTCAGAAAATATGCTTCTCACACACCCTTCCTCAGGAAGGACCAAAAAGACGTGTTTCAGCAAGGTAAGAGAGCACGCAGAGAAAACAAAGCGCGTGATGCGGGAAAAACAAAGTATAACATGGTGTGTTGGCAACAAGGAGTCTCAGGATGAAAGCTCTGTGTGAGGCTGAGATGGGACCCACACTCATCACGACAGGTGGCTGCTGAACTGTGGGAGGAAGGTTCAAGAAAAAGATACAGATTCAAGGTTTAAAAATACACTTGAACACAGACAATTTAAAACCAAAACAAATTAATTATTGACACAAGGGAAAATATCACAAGGCAAAGACTCCTCTGCTCAGCAGTGAACATGATTTGTTTACTTAAAACAACAAGAAAATGGAAGAGTGGACAAAGAACATCATACACTGTGAAATAATTACTGAAGGATAAGGGGAAGGGAAGGATGACAAGATCTAAAGGAAGGCAATACACATATTTTAAATTGATGGATTGAGAAATAGCAGAATACAGATATTATTTTTTTAAAGGCCACACCCACAGCATATGGAGGTTCCCAGGCTAGGGGTCCACTTGGAGCTACGGCTCCCAGCCTACACCACAGCCACAGCAATGCCAGATCCAAGCTGCGTCTGTGACCTACACCACAACTCATGGCAACGCCGGATCCTTAAACCACTGAGCGAGGCCAGGGGTCGAACTGGCAACCTCATGGATCCTATTCGGTTCGTTACCATTGAGCCACAACAGGAACTCCCAGATATTATTTTTTTTAACTGCAGATCAAATGTCATAAGCACCAGCCAAGGGTTGAAAGTTCTTGCCTCTGGGGAACCAGACCTGGGGGTGGGGATGGATGAGGCGGAACTAGCTTATGTTCTATCATAAAAACATAAAGACAAGGAGTTCCCGTCGTGGCGCAGTGGTTAACGAATCCGACTAGGAACCATGAGGTTGCGGGTTCGGTCCCTGGCCTTGCTCAGTGGGTTAACGATCCGGCGTTGCCGTGAGCTGTGGTGTAGGTTGCAGACGCGGCTCGGATCCTGCATTGCTGTGGCTCTGGCGTAGGCCGGTGGCTACAGCTCCGATTAGACCCCTAGCCTGGGAACCTCCATATGCCACGGGAGCGGCCCAAGAAATAGCAACAACAACAACAACAACAATAACCAAAAAAAAAAAAAACCATAAAGACAAGAACAAAACCGTTCCCGTCATTTTTCTTCAACAGCAAAATACACAAGGTTAAAAAATTTTTAACTGTGATAACACACTTTGTGAAACAGTTTGTACTAAGTAACTTTAAAGGTTGATTTTATTGAAAAGTTGATTTTATCCCTGAGAAACTTAAACTATGAAGTTATACTAATGACTTTGTCTCTATTTACCTTTCTCTCTTCATGAAAAGAAATATAAGTGCTCTTGCTATATCATCTCCCACATTATTAGAAAAGCTTGTACTGATGAAAGCATCCCATATTTTCAGAAGTCTCCGATGAATCCTGAAATTGAGTCACTGTCACCAGTTCACTGCCTTTTTGTGGACTTCATGAACACACAGATATTTGTTCAGTGGTTTACCTTCGGCTATGAAATTCATTTCAGTCATTATAAAAAATGACTGTCAATGATACACCTCCTGGGTAGTTCTTTTCTGTGTTATTAAAGATGGACTAGGATGTTGTACTGGGAAGAGAATTCAGCCAGGAGCAAAACAAGCTGGATTCTACTCTAAACTTCTCCCATTAACGAACTGCACCATCCATTGTACAGCATTTGACCAGACAATTAAAAAGAAAAGAACTAACCATTTATACTCTTTAGAAAAGCAATGTCATTATTTTGGCATGTGTACTTCCATAACATACTTGCAAATATATATTCTTTTTAAAGACAACACAAGACATTGTAAACAGTATTAAATGTGAGTTTCTCTCTTGTAAATATTAAATATTCTTCTAAAATATGTAACATTGTATAGATAACCGAGTCATTTATTCTACCCACCTCCCCCCGCACTTGTTCCCAATGTTAAATACCATAAACCGCTGCTTCTGCTAGATTTTCCTTGCAGATTTTATCTTTTATGTTCCCTTTGGTTATTCCCTTAACATAAATTCCTAGGACTGAAATTCCTGAATTAAAGGGTAAACAATATTCTAAGATTTTTAATGCCTTCACCAAACTGCTCCGGAAAGGCTAAGACACTACATTTTCACCGGCTGTACATGAGAATAAGCGTATTATACCCAAACTGGAATGTAATTTTTTTTTTCAACTCTGACCAATTTGATTTACAAAAATAACGCATTGCTTATTTCCATATTTCTAAGGACAATGAACAAGAAAATACATTTGAAAAAGACTAAAACAGGCCTCCCATTTCTTATACAATTTTCTGAAGTATTATGACTACAGAGTCTTAAAAATAGTGAATTAAATGCTAAAATGTCTATTTTCTAGAAATACGACATTTGTGCAGGTTTTTCATGTTATTTTCTAATTTATTTTCTTCAACATGACCTCATTAGAGACAGCTAAAGATGTGATTTATTATTTTTTAAAGAACATGGACTCAGATGCCTACAGCTTAATGACTTAGTTCTGCCACTGCCCATAATTAACAAGTAATTCATTCTGTGCCTCGGCCTCATCGACAGAGTAATGATAATAACATAAATCTCCCACCTTCCTATCACCACAAATATCAGATGAGGGAAGAACACTCCTACCCTATAAAACTCCAGGTACAGCTAACGTCTTGATGCTATTATAACTAGTATTGCTCCTAATGGGAATTCTAAACGACCCTGGAGGTAAGCAGAACACATGTTCTGGTTTGAGAGTGAAGGTGACACTGAAGCCAGAAAGGGAGATGAGGCCCTCAGGCTCCTCATGTGGACTTGCTACTACACTTCACTGTATCGCAGATGGACACAGACAGAACCCATTTTCCTGAACGTTTGCTACTTTATGAGAGGTACCTGATTTTATTAATCCAACTCTAATTAAAATCTGACTTTACTTATTAAAATACTTCTCTTTACTTGCCCTACATTAAAAGCGGTATATCCTTCTGAAAAGTCTCCATGTACTATACCTCATTAAAAAAAAAAAAAGACCTTAATACACTATTGGAGAATGAACTATTATATCTTCTTCTGAATAGAGGATTATACCTTAATACACTATATCTACTTTTTTCCTCCAAATACATATGTTAAAAGTCAGTTGTAATGGAAGGAAACTTATGTTTTATGTAACTTATGCAATGAAAGAAAAGTATAAGCAGTGGAAAAATACTGACCTATAAAGATGCACAGTCACCTAATTTGCATATTCCCATGGTTTTACTAACTGTAGGGCTTCACAAATTAAATTATTTGCTAGAGTTTTCATCCAAGATGTCTTTTTAAAAAGATGATTTTCTTAAAAAGAAAAAACAATAAAACAAAACCACAACAGAGAACACTTACTTTTATTCGGTGATCATCCGTGTCTGCGACTGTTGCTACTCTAATAAACACGGGATTTCTTTTATCTATGACTTCAAGCTTCATTTTTTTCTGGAATCCATGTGGAGGTTTCTGCCATAATAGAAAATTTTATACAGTGAGATTTAGAGGAAGAGAAGGTGAGCTCTGTGTCACAAAGATGGAAAGAAAGAAAAAAAAAAAAAAAGATGAGCTATTTGGGAAACCAGCCTTTCAAACTCAAGTTCCTAGAATGGCTTTGAATTTCACCCTCCCTGACAAAAAATAATCCCAATCACATGGCCAAGCCCACAGGCAACAGAAACAGCCTGAACAACTAGTCATAGGAATAAAGAGAAAGCCAAAGAACATAAAGATGAAATTCAAAATACTGTGGGTTTTTTTTTTTTTTTGATTAGCCATAGGCAAGACAAGAATTTTTTCTCATTAGTTGGAAGTGTCTTGGCAAAAATCAACAAACATGAAAATTATTTTTTAAAAAGAGGGAAGAACATTCAAGGGGCAGAGATGAAACACAGAGATTAGAGGAACTGATGAGACCTATAAGCAATAGATGTCTTTTTAAAGAAGAAAATCAGCAATCAAGATACACAAGATGGAGTTCCCGTCGTGGCGCAGTGGTTAACGAATCCGACTAGGCACCATCAGGTTGCGGGTTCGGTCCCTGCCCTTGCTCAGTGGGTTAACGATCCGGCATTGCCGTGAGCTGTGGTGTAGGTTGCAGACGCGGCTTGGATCCCGCGTTACTGTGGTTCTGGCGTAGGCCGGTGGGTACAGCTCCGATTCAACCCCTAGCCTGTGAACCTCCATATGCCGCAGGTGCGGCCCAAGAAATAGCAACAACAACAACAAAAGACAAAAAAAAAAATTTAAAATCTAGCCTGCAAGATTCTGGTGGGCTGGGCAGGGCCCCCAAATCTGAATGTTAGAGATGCCAGGGAGTCAGAGGTGGAGGCAGGTTTGGGAAGTACTTTCATGGAACACTGGTTGCCTATGGGTCTCTGCCGAGCAGGTGGCCTGTGAACTGGTGTAGGTTGCAGACGCGGCTTGGATCCCGCGTTACTGTGGTTCTGGCGTAGGCCGGTGGGTACAGCTCCGATTCAACCCCTAGCCTGGGAACCTCCATATGCCGCGGGAGCGGCCCAAGAAATAGCAACAACAACAACAACAAAAGACAAAAAGACCAAAAAAAAAAAAAGATACACAAGATGGAACTGCTCTAGTAAGAACAGGAATGAAAACGAGGACCCACAGCTACTTATGTCTCAATACTCAGCAGAAACCCACAAGCCTCTGAAAAATTTAAAGGCAGAAGGTGAGGTGATGGGTAATAGGTGTAATAAAAGTGTTGCTGTGAAAATTATGTAAAGGATGCAGAACAATTAATGCAAGGCACCTAAAGACCAAACTAGGCAAATCTTAATTTTCTCTCTAAAATCAATGTGACACTAGATACGCAGACTGAGCCTGATATAATTTTATCCAGTTCAAAGCAAATTGTAAAGTAGCTCTTCTTTGTATGAGGCTAAGTTAAAATATAGAGTCAGGTAAAAAAATCCATAAATATGACATAATTCTAAACATTACTCATTTATAAATCCTGAGCTTAATCTGAGATGGAATCGTACATATTCTTTGATACAGCTTTTCCTCATGTAATGCAGTCTCCCAAATATCTCTAATGTCCTTTTCTTCTGTATTTGGGTCCATACCTACTAATTAATTCTATCATTAAAAATCCTGTAATTTTATGCCCAAAAGGATCAATTAAAGAAAAATGTTGTTTATGACAGACTGTGCCACATTTGCTTTAAATCAAGTGTTTGATATATCTGTCTTTTCCTTTAAATGCATGGGAAATACAAATTATAGAGCAAGTTGTTTGAAATTAAAAAAAAATTTTTAAATATATTTCATTTCTTATCCTTCCCTTGCACACAAATGAGGTTAACTTGGAGCTCAATATGTAGGAAGCAATGACCCTGGGTTAGAAAGATACTTTAATAAAAATAGATGACCTTGCATTTTGGTAGTCAAACATGCTGATTTTTTAGCAATAAAATATAAAATAGCATTTCAGCTTGCCATAAACAAACCCAGAGGAAAGATCAAATATCATTTTCATTATAAAACAATATCCTATTTTATTTGGTCTTGCAGAGTATCTAGCTGGAAAAAGCAGAAGTTTGCTGTACAACCAACTCGCTGCAAACCAATTCAAACATAATTATTTTCCCAGGAACCTTTACAATCCAAAACGGAAGTACTTTTTTTAGATGCCAACAACAAGAAGCCCAAGTAACAATTTTTCCTTTCAAAGTTGTAAAAGTTCAAAAGCATCTTCTTTGGTTTTCTGTTTGTTTCCCATTCCTGTTCACCAATACTCTTTCTGTTCTTTAACTTCAATGACTGAACACTATCATTGACACAAATTAATCAAATATTGTAAAATACAATATCTCACCACTTTGAAAGCTCTTGCAGGAGCAGGTAAAGAATTGGTTTCTTCTAAGTATTTATCCCAAGAAAAATGCTTCACATTTGGATAACCTAAGAATGAAAACAGTAAATCCTATCAGATTTAACCAAAGTGATAGTGAGAACCACAAACTGATCTATAAAATCAGGAGATGTTATCATTATAATGTAGAAATTATGTTCCTATCACACAAAATAACTTTAAACTGATTACACATTCAATGCTACTTGTAACAATGAAATTGTTTTCCACCTAAGCTATGATCTGGCTATTAGCTTTTAAAAAAAAATTTAATATATATGTTTAATTGCATTCTTAAGTAAGGTAACTCATAACACAAGATATACACAAACCCAAATCCCCTTTAATCTAGCAATTTTACATGTACTAATCTAGGAAAATCTCGTATGTGTATATAGAGAGAATGCACCATTGTTTGTAAATGTGAAAATGTAAAAGGCATGTAAATCACCATCAATATAGAAATGTGCAATTATATGTACAATAAATATAAAATAGAAAGCATTTATTAAAAAGAATGAGACAGGTTTATATATGAAATATTCTAACTGCATTGTCACATTGTTAGGCCAAATAAACAAATAAGTTAAAATAAATCAGGGAATGGTATTAATAGAACATCTAAAAATAACTATCCTTCCTCTCTCTCACCCTCTTTTGTTTCCTCCAAAGTCCAAATCCATTAGGTAGGCATGAGGAGGAATTAACATGGGCTTTGTAGAGTGAGAAATTGGCTACATAAAGGGGACTGAAAAAAAATAAGTAAATAAAATGGAGTTAAAGGAAGCCAGATTTCTCACTGGCTAAAAAGAAAGGTTTAAATATGGAAAGTGAGAATGAATTCAGTGGTGTTGCATGTGAACTTGAAGCTAAATGTATAAATTCATAGTTTTTAATATCTACAAGTGGATATAGAAATAAACAAATATAAAAGCTTGATATATTTACACTGTATCTCCTATGTCCATTGAGAGGATGGAAGCAGCAAACTCCAGTAGCAATAAGCACCTATGAGTCCAGATCTTAGTTTCTAAATACCATTCTCTGCAAAAAGGAACCATGGAGCCTGGGAGAAATAGCTGACTTTGGGATGGGGTCAGGGAAAGCACAAGATAAGCCTAGCTGTGCCAGAAAATAGGAAATTCTCCAAAAAATGATGAAAACAAAAAAAATGTCAAAAGGACATAGAAAGCAGTTTAAAGGGGCTCCCACTGGCCAAATCTGAGAAAATCTGGACATGAAAATAAATAATACTAGTAATGGATTATAACCCATGAACGACAATGGCAACATATGGGTCCATGCTGACATAAATAAACTAATTCAATGAATAAGTGAAAAGATGAGAAAGCTATTCTTTGCAAAAGAATGTCAACTAATTATGTACAAGGAATAACAAAAATTATCATTTAGCAACTGTCAGAATAATAAGTCTCAACTAGAAACATCAACAGATGCTAAAAGTAAGTGAGTGACATGGGAATGAAGTGCAGGATATTTATACAATCTCAAAGTGTCTCCCTGAAATACTTATTAATTATAGAGAAAAAAAAAAACTACAACTGTAAAGAAGGCTGGTAACTACCAACTTGATCAGTTACTGGTAAAATCCAACCAGTAATGAGACAAATAGACATTAAGTGCCACCTGAGAGGACAGAATGAGAACACAGCATACCAAAAATGCGTACCCTGGCTCTGATTATGAGGATGCTCCAATCATACCTAAATTAAGCAAGAGTCTACAAAATGACTAATATGTAATTTTCAAGCATACGGAGGTCATAAAAGTCACTGGGAGCCCATTGAAAGAGACTAGAGAAACGACACAGAGTAATGCGCCTGATCCTCTTGCTATAAATGACACTGTTATACAACTGACAAAACTTGAACGGGTCTTTGGTTCAAGGGTATAGATGAGCTCTTTACCATTCCTGCACCTTTTCTCTACATTTGAAACTGTTTCAAAATAAAAGTTTTAGAGAGTAAAGAGCAACCGTTTCCATGAGTGCGAAATTTTACAACACATTTTCAAGGCACACATCGTGCACAATCTAAATGACATTAAAGCTGATTGTGCATGCGTGCGTGTGTATACAGAGGCAAAAAGGTTTTTCTGGAAAGGAACAATAACCAACTATTAAAATACTTAGAAAGGAAACAGTGGTTATCTTTAGTTTCACCCTAAATATTTAAAAAACAAGCATGTCTAAATGGATAATTTGGATAAATCAAAGTAAAAATAATAACAAAAGACATGACTTCAATTTTGGAAAAAGAACAATACATTTTTGCTACATATTACAAGACAACATGAACATGGGGTAGCAGGCAGGGCTGCTCAGGGCACTGATCTATCTATGAAGCAGCAGGGGGAGACTGGTTATTAAGATCTCTTCTTTTCATACAGGAGATCAGAGATCAAGCCAGGAATCTGCCCTCAGAAAAAGGGAACCAGAGAAAGGGCATCTTTTTTGCCGTGGGGCCAAAGACTAGAATAAAATCAGCACAGGCGCTGCAAACCAGTCTCATGATGTGGCAGGTTTTCGGGTTGTTTTAACATTTTTTTTAATTGGTGTGATCAAATACCTGTCACATAAAATTTACCATTTTAACCATTTTCAGGTGTTAGAGTTAGTGGCATAAATATTTTCACATCGTTGGGTGTGTGACACTTTTTAACGTGCAATTTTATATTTTTTAAATTTGTCAAAAAGCTATGTGCTTTTTCTTCTACTCAATTATGGCTGTCCATGAAACGAGAAAGAAGACTTGGTAATTTGCCTCGCATCGCAAGTCAATCACAGTGCCTCACTTCACCACTTCCCAGGGTACCTAACCCAGTGCTGTGAAGATGTAGCTGGAACCCTGTGGTTCACTGGTCCTGTTCATTTACCAGATCCCTGATGAGGACCAAAAGGGTGATAACTGAAAAAAAAAAAAAAATCACTCTCAAATTGGGAAATCCGAAAGCAACCTCATGGCACTTCAGACGGCGACAGTGGCCATCATTATTCGCCAGCTCCCAATAATACACAAGCCACAGGACTCAAGAGGCTAAACAGGAGAAATCTTCCAAGCAGCACCATATTTGGACCACCAAGCCATCAACACCTTGCCTCAACACATTATAGTTTATGTAAATGCTCTCTCAACTTCAAAACAGCTCTGTAAATCAGTAAAGGAGAGGAGCTTTGGTCCCTGAACATAGGAGAAAATTCAGAAAGGGGAAGGGACTCGCCTCAACTATTGCAGGAATGGGTGGTCTCCTGAGTGTGTAAATGATCAGGCACTAACTGAGTGTAAGGAACTGGCAATGAGTCGAAACATGAAACCAGCTGGCAGAACAGAATGAGACAGTAGTTGCAGCCCCAGGCAGAGTCTT
This sequence comes from Phacochoerus africanus, assembly GCF_016906955.1. Taxonomy (NCBI): domain Eukaryota; kingdom Metazoa; phylum Chordata; class Mammalia; order Artiodactyla; family Suidae; genus Phacochoerus; species Phacochoerus africanus. The sequence goes on from NC_062545.1 coordinate 33,175,945, forward strand.
TGCTGCTTCATGCCGCAGGCGACATCCATACAACAGCTCCTAACAAACCAAGGAGGCCTCCTTTCCCTATGATAATGACAGTGTTCACCGATTGCAGGAATATCCACAAGCAACCACACTGACCACAGGGATGCTGGGTGTTAGCTGACGCCCCTGTCATTTTGTATCAGCAGTTAGCCACAGCACATTAAATACCGACATGCTCAAAAACTCACTGTCTTATGAGGAAGCCACAGAATCTGTTCTGTAGCACATCAAACTCAAATTGACATAAAACAGAACTATCAGCAGTTAAACTGTTCCCTGTCAAAGAGAGTGAAAAAAGCTGAGACATCTCCATGGCCAGAAGCAGACAGCTGAAGTACCTCAGGGAACTAGGAAAGGCATATTGGCATAAAGGTGCAAAATCTATTTTAGGACCAGGAATCACAACAGAAAAAGGAAAGGTCAGTGTGGGAGTTCTGATCTAGGTGTTTAAAAACAAACAAACAAACAAAAACTAAAGCCTCAAGTTCTCACCAAACTGTGAACATTGTATTTTTGCCAGAACTGACCTTAACCTGATGTGTGGTCAAGGTAACATCTATGCATGCTGTCCCCAATGTTCATTTTTTTTCTTTTCTTTTTAAAGATTTTTATTTTTTACTATAACTGATTTACTATGTTCTGTCAATTTCTGCTATACAGCAAAGTGACCCAGTCATACATACATATATTCTTTTTCTCACATTATCCTCCATCACATTCCATCACAGGTGACTAGATATAGTTCCCTGTACTACACAGCAGGAGAAAGAGCTCGTTGCTTATCCATTCCAAATGCAATAGTTTGCATCTACTAACCTCAAACTCCCAGTCCATCCCACTCCCTCTCCCTCCCCCTTGGCAACTCCAAGTCTGTTCTCCATGTCCACGAGTTTCTTTTCTGTAGATAGGTTCATTTGTGCCATGTATTAGATTCCAGCTATAAGTGATATCATATGGTATTTGTCTTTCTCTTTCTGACTTACTTCACTTAGTATGAGAGTCTCTAATTTCCAATGTTCATTTTTCTATACTTTTCAAAGCCTTAGACAATTGGCAACTACGGTTAAACAAATATTTAAATGCACATCAATGTACAGTTTAAAAATGAATTTCAACTTGATAAATGAAACTTTTTTTTTGTCTTTTTTAGGCCTGCACCCGTGGCATATGGAGGTTCCCAGGCTAGGGGTCCAATCAGAGCTGAAGCCACCGGCCTACACCACAGCCATAGCAACAAGGGATTTGAGCCGTGTCTGTGACCTACACCACAGCTCACGACAATGTGGGATCCTTAACCCACGAAGCAAGGCCAGGGATCGAACCCACATCCTCATGGATGCTAGTTGGGTTCGATAACCGCTGAGCTACCACGGGAACTCCTGAAACATCTTTTAAAAACAGAACTTATTTTTTCCAAAGAAGACAAAATTTGAGACTCCATTACAGATGAGGTCAACACTCACAAACTTTCAGCTATCTCGGGGTCAGCACACGATCACCTGCAGGCAGGCTGTCGTTTTTTGCGAATGAACATTTACTGCAACACAACTATGCTCATTCATTTATGCATTGTCTATGGCTGCTTTTGTGGGTAAAGTGAATTGAGTAGTGGTGACAGAGACTGTATGGCCTCCAAAGCCAAAAATACCTACCATCTGGCCCTTTGCAGAAAACGTTTGCTGCCAACTGATATATATGAATAATCAACACAAACCTGGAGGAGTAATAAGGGTTCTTCTATGTTCTTTACACCAGCCAACTGGATGAATGTGTGGACTAGATGCTTCACACCTGTAGGTTATATAAATTTTTTAAAAATTGTAATTATCAGGATAAATTCTCAAATGCTAGTAAAAAAAAAAAAAAAGATATTGTGAATACCTTAAACAGAGTTCTATTTACAGACTATCTAATTTGAAAAAAAACCTGCTAAACCAAAGGATCTTTCACTCTTTCAATTTATTAGAACCAAATAAGTTTTTATCAGCTATATATCATACAAACTTGACACCGGGCAAATAATTTTTATTTCCAGGCAAACTGTTATATTCTACAATTTCAAAACTAGCAAAAATTCAAAGATAATTTCATTAAAATTTGAAATTTCCATCTATGAAAGTTATTTGAAAAAATAAACATGTGTACATAGACATCATATACACAGACAAGCTAAAATTCCTCCCATATTTTTAAAGACAAATGTGTTAAAGCAGGAAGCTCAATCACCCTCCAAAAACAAGCATGCCACCTGCAATACCCATTAGAATGGCAGAGACCCTGTATTAACACGGGCTATTTCTTTTCCTCACCTCTTCTCATCTTTATCATCTTTACTTTAGTCAAGCCTCTTCATCAGCATGCTTACCTGGTACATCTGATTCCTTGCTCCTTATCATATCTGTTCCAAACAGTCCTCATCTCAACATGTAACACGCCTCATTCATTTACTCACTCACCCTTTCACTGGAATACTGAGTGCTTATGATGTGCCAGACACTGGGATAGGCAGTGAGGACACAGTAGTAAATAAAACATACACCAAGTTTCTGCTTTTGTGGAGCTTACAGGAGAGTGGAAAAAGAGGAAATAAATTAACAAGAAAAACATATATTTTGGTGGCACGATGGGTATTCAAATAATCAGAGTAAAAAAGAGGAAATAAATTAATAAGCAAAACATATTTTGGTGGCAAGATGCTATTCGAATAATCAGAGTAAAGAAGTAACAGTGGAAAGGTACTCCATATAACACAGTCAAGATGCTCTCAAATACGGTGACATCTGAAGGAAGGGAACAGAGAATTGAGCCACTCAAATATGTAAAGGAAAGCCATTCCATGCAGAGGTGACCACAAGTATGGAAGCTACCTTATGAGGTGGGACTCACAGGGCTATGTCAGGAATGGACGGAGAGAAACAGAGAACAGGAAATAATATTAGGAGGGGCTGTTAGGCCAGAGTGAGGTCTTGGAATCTTGCATAAAATGATGTTTACTAGAACATCTTGTGAAATATTTTAGGCAGAGGAGTGGCACAATCTGATTTAGGTTTTATAATTATTTTGACTGCTTTGCAGACAATAAACCACATTTGGGAAGAAGAGAAGAGGCTGTCGGAAGGCGTTTGCAAAAGGTGACCATGGTGGCCTGAACCAGAGTGCTGGTGGTGAAGATAACAAGAAGTGATCATGTTTTAGGTCTATTTTTTCTTTAAAGAATTTTTAAAATTTATTTTGGCTGCAGAGTGCAGCAGCTTGATGTGGGATCTCAGTTCCCAGACCAAGGATCAAGCCCAGGCTGCAACGGTGAAAGCACCAGGCCCCCAGAGAACTCCCTACGTCTGTATGTTAAAGGAAAAGTCCACAGGATAAGCAGAAGGAGCTTGTTATAGAGTGTGAGTGAAGTGTAGTCCAGGATAGTCTAAGGTTTAGGCGTGGCGGCTCTGTAGATACCATCTTTTGAGATGGAAAGAGAGCAAGCACAGCCTGACCTTTCAAGCAGTGAATGAAGAGTTCTATTATTAACATATATTTAACAAACAGGTAAGACGCAGATAATGAACACAAAAGTTTGGAGTTCATGGGCAAGGTCAAGGCTAAAATCACACATTTAGGGGTCACCAGCATTTAGGATGTTAAGCCATGAGCAGAAATGAACGAACACAGAGAACAGAACAGGAAGAGGCGAAGAAATCCCAGAAGGAGTGACTAGTACAGTAAGAGCAAGAAAGAGAGAAGAAATTGATGGAATCAATTGCAGCTATTAGGTCAAAGAAGAAAAGAGACAAGAACGGATCACTAGATTTACCCGTGGAAAGGTTATTAGTATACTTGAACGAGAGCTGTTTGGCTGGAGTTGGGAATGGGAAAGAGCAGAACCTGAACAGAGCAGGTTTAAGAGAAAATGGAAGGAGATGGCAATAGCTAGCTCAGAAAGTGCATTTCAGGAGTTTTTTAAAAGGAAGCAGAGAAATGAGACATTAGATAGAAAAAGGGAAGTTTTGGGGTTTTTTTAAGTTGGGAAATTAGGGGAAGTTGGGGAAGGCATATATGGAAATTTCTGCACGTTCAGTTTAGAATGACTTCAAAATAAACAAATTTTTAAAAGCTGAAATAGCACTTCATTTATACAAGAAATATAAGCTGAGCAACTACTGTGACAAGTGCACTGGTCTAGATACTAGGGTTACCAGGGATGTCAAAACAAACCAAAATCCCTTTTCCCTCTTGGGTACCAGCATGAAGAATTCAAAAGAGAGCGACGACCTACGGATGCAGGAGAGAAGAGAACTGACTCGGTGAGAGGGACCAGAATAGTGTGCGAGAGAGCAGGGGTACCTCACCCACTGTTATGGTTCATTCCCTGGACAGAGAACAGGAAGGTAGGGAGACAACGTGGTGGATGCATGTGGACATCTTCTGACCATGTCTTTTTTTTTTTAAGTGATACAGGAAGCAGGGTTACCAGCTGAGAGGGAAAAGAGGAAAGGGGATGTGAAAGATTGGAGGGGGAAAAAAAATTTAGTGGAAGGACAGACAGGGACATGAAGCAGGATCATGGGGCGGGACCAAGAGCCCTTCTGAGGTTAGCGGTCGTGAAAGTGAGGTTCGACCAGTCAGCATGTTGTCTCCAGTTATCCTCCAATGCTCAGGCACAGGAGGGTGAGTAGGCAGAAAGTGAGACTCAACCAGAACTGAGATTTCTGCCAGGCAAACTTCTTTATAAGCAAGTAGAGGCCATAGGAGTAGTTACTGTTATAACTCCTATAGAATAGAAGTTTTTACTACAAATCCTACAGTATAGAAGTTACACTACAACTCCAATAAATGTTGGTATAACATTTCCCATCTGTGTTCTCAAAGATGATATAGGTATAACATTTTTTTAAAAAAAGTCAGAGCCCTATGGCCAAATATTTCAAGAAAATACTACATTTCCCACTTAGAGATTTACAAAATACATCATTAGCATATTCTATACCAGGCATACTTCGCTTTACTGAGCTTTGCAGGTATCACCCTTTTTTTTTTTTTTTTTTTTACAATTGAAGGTTTACGGCAACCCTGTGTGGTCAGAAGATGGTTAGCATTGTTTGGCAATAAAGTTTTTGTTTGGTTGTTTGCTTTTAAGGCTGCACCAGTGGCATGTGGAAGTTCCAGGATAGGGGTTGAATCTAAGCTACAGCTGCAGGCCTACACCACAGCTACAGCAACATGGGATCCGAGCTGCATCTATGACCTATACCACAGCTCACAGCAATGTCAGATCCCTGACCCACTGAGTGAGACCAGGGACCAAACTTGCATTCTCATGGATACTAGTCGGATTTGCTTCCGCTGAGCCACAACGAGAATCCCCAGCAATTAACTATTTTTAATTAAGGTATATAGGTTGCTCCTTTAGACATAACGCCACTGCACACTTAATAGACTACGGTATAGTGTAAACATAACTTTTACGTGCACTGGGAGACCATAAAAAAATTGGTGTGACTCGCTTGATGGCAGTGGTTTGTAACCAAACCCACAATATCTCCAAGGTATGCCTGAATAAACAATCCAGTTTCAAACTGCTTACCCTCGCCCTCCCTAAAGATAATTAACTAGGAAACACTGTTTTGGCGAACGCCTTTGACATCATGGTGACACTAGTGTCCTGCAGAACTCCGTCTGGGACATGTTGGTTCAAAACAAAGGATGCCGAGGGGTAGCGTCTTGATCCATTAACCTTGTCTGTTGACTCTATCCTGACCCATCAGGAAATCTCGGCACAACCTTCCAGATGGGAATCTGGAAGGTAGAAAGCCACGAAGGCAACAGGGGGTTGGGTTTCAGGGCATATAAAACTCTGACAAGTAGTCAAAAGCAGAGAAGTTTCTAAGAAACTTTTCAAGTCAACCTTTCCAAGTGCACAGCCCTGACCAGTAACACAGGGTGAGCCAACTTAATGCTGATTTTCCTCAAAATCATTTCAGTAGAAGTACCTTGACACATTTAAAGGTTTCTTCCTTTTTTACTCTATTCACTTTTTTCCTACCTACCCTCCCCACACAGGATTATTCTGCTTAATCTGCATAGGGTTATAGGTAAGATGTGTATGTCCTTATTTTAGAAATGTGAAAGGAAAACACTGCACAGTAGGTCAAGTTCATAGGGAAACTGGTACATTTCTTACACTACACATTTTCATAAAAGATTTTTTTAATACTCAGGGACATCCTGTTACAAGCTGTGGAAGCAAAGCTATGGAGCATGATTTCCAGTTATACTATTCTTTCCCTAGACAATCATTTAGTTATGGATTGTTAGTAATGACGTATTGCCTTTATTTTAGGGAAATTTTTATTTTATTTTAGAGAAAGCTGTTAATTGACATAGGACTCATTAAAAATGAAAAATAAGTATATGGCATTTATTTAATTTTTTCTTCCCAATTTAATACAATTATTAAGTAATTCTATGTCATGCTCATGCTGATTATAGTAAAAAGCATTAGACGTTACTAACTCCCTTGATTTTACTGGGTTTTTCTATAAACTACAAGTAAGGAAAACCTGAATCTTATATAAGGTTTCGAGATTATTTAAATATTGATTCAAGTCACATTTAAAATAAATGAGGAAGCCATCTCAGCAAAGAAAATAAAAACAGCACTATTTTCATCGAGTTTACTCACACCCCTTCGATAAACACCACTTCGTTCAGAAGTTGGAAGGCTGTGAAATCCTTGTTACGACTGAAACACAAGTCATCTCTTAGTCCCATCTAGTGTTCAAAAGCAGAAATGTAACCAAGAAGAAATACAATGAGGAACAACTAACAGTGAAAAGGTTGGCCCACAGCTGCTCACTGTGCCTTGCCTTTGTTTCTTCTGGGTTTTTATGTATACCATCAAAAAACTTCATTTCAAAAAAAAAAAAAAATCTCAAAGTCTGCTTCACAAACTGCACAGGTGCAAATTATTCATGAAGGTGATAAGATCCAATCAGACCTAGGCTGGTAGATAATAATAGAAATAATAATTCATGAAAATCCATGTTTGCAGCAGCACGCTAAGTGAACAGACATTAAGAGCCTCATTTTGTTGAAACACTGAAAGGTTAAGCGATTTCACCAAGCCCTCGGGTTGGAGGAAAAAAAAAAAAAAAAAAAGCGATGCTAGTTCTATCGGTCACAGCCAAAAGCTAAACAAAACTAACACACCCACGCTGGGCTCCCCAGATCCCAGCAGAATCAAGCAAGAACATTTCGAGATGCCTACTTAAGGAAAATATCCAAGTCTTCATTTCAAGCAATGATGGTTTTGATTCTTTGCGGAAATACTGTACACTTGGCTCTCCCGCTCCCTAAACCCAAAGCATGACGCCTGGGTTTAATTCCCAGTGCCCATTTCCTGGCTTCTACTCTGTGCTAACTCTCTGCAGGGCCTCCATCACTCCGTGTTTTACGACCTCATCACACGGAACCGTCTAGTTCTCCTTTTCCTCCCTAATTCGTTTCCAAGCCCATTTCCCATCAGTAGCTGTTTTCAATATTCGTAATGTGCTTCAAGCTTAATACCTGATTTTTCACGAACACGTGACTACTAGGAAAAGATAAAGGAGGTGCCATCTCATTACCCTCGTGTCAATTTTCCTTCATGCCCTCATTTTCTCTAGGCCGAGAGAGGGGAGAGGTCATTTCTTCCCAAGGTTTGCCCCTCCTATGGGAGCTGGTGTCCCAGTCTCATGTCTCCACGGCAACTCTACAGTGGCTTCCTTCCTTCAAGCCTAAAAACCAAGCTCAAAACCCTCCCTGTGCAAGAAACCCTCCCTGGGGGTTGACCCCCCTCAGGCAATGATCCACTTTTGCCTTCAGGGCCCAACTTTTCTGCTTAATTTCCCTTACATTTTTCTCTTTTTTTATTTCTAGAACTCTTATTTTAATTTTCACAACACCTTATGAGATAAGCACTATTAATTTTGCAAAGGGGGCACCAAAGCTTAGAGGAGTTAAGTCACTTACTGAATACACTGGTAGCCATGCCCCAAACACACCCATTTGTCCCCTGGGCTTACACATAAGCAAGCCCTTTCCTTGGCCAGGAATAGTCCATCCCAACATCTAAGTACTGATTCCTATCATTCTTCATGGTCCAGCTCAAATCCTATGGCCCCAGAAAGATCTCCCCAAGAACCCTCCAGTGAGTCAGTCCATCCATGCATCTGTCTGTGTGCCAACATAAATAGCAAGCAGTTGGTTCTAATAACTAAGCACTAACCACCATCTATCCTGCAGTCAAGCCAGGGGTGTTGTGCTTCTCTCATTCCCAGACCCTGAGCCCCTCCAGAGGGCAGTGCAGCAGCACTGCGTAGGTCCCTTTCACCTCTCTAACGCATCACCCCCCATCACCGGGTGCTTCTCAAACTTAACGGAGGACGACAGACCTGTTCACTTTGACACTGTTCACTTTGACGCTGTTCACAGAGACGGACAACACAATGCATGCTTTTCAACTTATTTTGGGGAGACACAAAATTATTATTATGCTCAATGCATAAATGTAAAAGAGCCCTATTTCCAAAAACAAACAAACAAGTTTGCAATACCCTTGGAGACCATCAGTAAAAGATCCCAGCCCCGTATCTGCTCTAAGTCACAAACTCGATGCTTTTCTTTTCAGAGATCTATTGGATGCTTTTTCAACCTCCCTCGCTGGGACATCGGATGGAAATTCAAAGACGGCTGAGGCAGCAACCTCACTGTACTCAACTGTCACCTAAGTCCTGCTCTCTTCCCTTCCTGGCTCCCAAAGGACAAGGTCACATACACATTACATTTTTAAAGAGCAGGATTCCTTCCCAGGGCCTGAGGGAAAGAGGCCGTGTGCCGCTCTTGGAGGATGGTGGCATCCTCACTGCAGGGGTTTTCCTTCTTCCACCTTTAAAGTGTCTTCTAGTTCTAATACTTTGTGATATTTGGGATTAAGTCTCATGATTGAAAAGGGGACAGAATTAAACAGTATCAACTACAATAACAAAAGCACAGAGGAAAGCCAGAGGTAAACTAATTTTTATTCTAATATACATATGCTATTTCCTTTCATTAACAATGGCTTTTCCTGCATAAATTTAAATCTCATACAGCATTCCTTTTTTGAAAGGAAGAAATACTTTATTGCAACTAAACAGGCAGTATCACAAATGTGTGTGTATGTGTGTGCACATGTGCTTTCAAATTCCCACTAAGGTAAAAAAGAGGTAAGATCATTATCCAATTCAAAGGAAAAAAATCTCATTTCCAAACTATTTTAAATTGGGAAAGGCCATCTAATTTGTAACTTCAATTACAGACCTAAGTAAGTAATCTATACAGATAAAAACCATTCCAAAATTCCAAGATCAAAGAACATAATATTTATAAAGGCTGGAGAAATTCCAGTGCATTTAAGCAATTTTCAACGTGCCTTAATTGCATATTGAGGAGAACACAATGTATTCTTTTTCTAACAATTAACAAAATATAATTTCATGTCAGTAGTTAGAAGTGTAAGCATATCCTCAAAGTATGTACCACTCTAAAAATAATTAGCTTGTGCTTGTAACAGTACAAAATCAGAGATAAAAGAGATCAAATTTTCCTTCACTTTTTCAAAAAAGAACCCAGGATACTTCCTATTTCCTAGGTATTTGGCATCAGAGAAAAATGCGACGAATTCTTCTAGACTTCCCCATTACTTTTTTAAGTAGACTGTTTTTAAAGGAAACATATGTCAAATAAGCGACTTAACCTTTAAAACCCTGTAATACTTATAAGGCCACAAAAATAACTGGAATTAACATTTACCCATTTTGTTTAAATCAGGCAAAAGCTTTAAAAAAATTTGGAGTTCCCGCTGTGGCTCAGCAGATTCCTGACTAGTATCCACGAGGACGCCAGTTTGATCTTTGGCCTCACTCACTGGGTGGATGATCCAGCATTGCCATGAGCTGTGGAGTAGGTCGCAGACTCGGTTCAGAACTGGTGTTGCTGTGGCTGTGGTATAGGCCAGCAGCTGCAGCTCTAATTCGACCCCTAGCCTAGGAACTTCCATATATTGCAGGCGAGGTCTGAGAAAGAAATAAAGAAAAAGAAAAGAAAAAAAAAAAAACCTACCTAAATGAATCAAAACTTGAAATAAAAACAAAAAGCTCTCAGAGTTTTCCTGTGGCGCAGGAGGTTAAAGATCTGGCGTTGTCACTGCAGCAGCCCAGGTCACTGCTAGGGCCCAGGTTCCATCCCTAGCCTGAGAAATTTCATATGCCACAGGTGTGGCCAAAAAAAAAAAAAAAAAAAAAAAATCCCAAACGAAAACAAAAACTCCACCCCCCCAAACCCCAAAAAGCTTTTATTTCAACAAATTCTAACAAGTGCTTTAAGGGATCATTTATTAATAATGGACTGGATCCCAGTCACCATGTTGGTACTGCCATCATCACAGTACATCCAACACAGGAGGGAAGACATGCTGCACTCAGGACAAACATATTACAGTACTTCTAAATTTGCAGTTTTTGCCTCTATTCACTCACTCAAGATACATATGGATCCAATGAAACAAAACTGTCAGTTGGCAGAAAGTATAAAGAAGAGAAAAACATGGTAAGCAATCTGATGAGGATTCAATCAGCAAATCCAGACTGTATGAGACCCAACAGGACAAACAATCTGGTCTCCTCAATAAAAGCTATGAGGGGGAAAAAAACGATGGAGGAATAGGATTCTATAAACTAAAAGAGATCAAGAGAAACCTCAAAGCCATCATAACAGGTCCACCTTATTTGGACCTAAAATCATCAAAAAGAAGAGGGAGAAGGAAGGGAGGGAGAGGGGGAGGAAGGAAGAAAACCAAAGCAGTTGGGGAGAATGTTTAAGTATGTTAGTGATATTATGGCATTTATAACTTTATATATTTGAAAAAAAGAATCTTTACCTTTATAAGAGATATATTCACAGATGTAATGCTACAATATCTGAAATTTGCTTCAAAACAAACCTGGAGTTGGGATTTTAGGAGCAGGAAAACAGAGGAAACAAGACGGGGAAAATCTGCTAATTGCTGATAGCATGGAATGGCTGCAGGAGTGTCACTCTATCATTCTAACTTTTGTACACACTTGAAATGGTTTGAGTTTCAAAAAAAAAAAAAAAAAAGTAAATGGATTGCAGGAGCTCCCATCGCGGCTCAGCAGTAAAGAACCTGACTAGTATCCATGAGGATGAGGGTCTGATCCCTGGTCTCGCTCAGTGATCTGGGGTGGCTGTGGCTGTGGCCAGCAGCTCCAGCTCCGCTTTGACCCCTAGCCTGGGTATTTCCATATGCCAAGAGTATACTCCTAAAACAACAACAACAACAACAACAACAACAAATATATTTATATTGACTGCAAACTGAATAAAAAGATACCCGACGAGGAAAATGAGGCTTTGCAGAAAAAAAGATAGGTAAAACATACTAAAATATTCAAAAGTACTTGACTCTGTGTGATGTGATCATAGATCTACTTTAAAAAGTTCTGTGAGAGTTCTCTTGTGATGCAGCAGGTTAAGGATCTGACATTATCACTGCAGTGGCTTGGGTTGCTGCTATGACACAGGCTTGATCCCTGGCCCAGGGACTTCCACATGCCATAGGCATGGCCAAAAAAAAAAAAAAAAAAAAATCAGTGAAAACTATATGTAACATATAATTTAGATCTTTCAAATTTAGCCTTTTAAAGTCTGAATAACAAATGACTTTCAATGTTCTTCCTTTTTAAAAACAATGCAAGTAAAACCGATGACTAAGAATCCAATTTGAGAAGTAAAAGAAATTAGTGATGGCTCTACTGAATATTTAAACATACACATACTAAAAAGGTCAGCAAACAAGCTTTCCTGAAACTGAGCTACATTTATATAAATTAACATCCACTTGATACCATAACATAGGCCACATTTTATAGATATATCACTTCTCATTGCAAGCATTCTCCAGAAGGAAGTGAACAGTGCAGAAACGCCTTTCACCAGGAGACTGAATTATAGTTTCATCGATAAACATGAATTATATATGGAAAATCATTATTCAATTGCTTAATCAAAATCTAATGGATTTATTATAATTATTTTGTGATTATGTAATTTTATAGTATGTTGTACGTTATATAGTTTAGCCAAAAACCATAAGGATTAAAAAAAATATTCCTCAATACATTTGCATTCAGCAATAGTAAATAGTTAAACTTCTACTGGGCATGAAAATACGAAAGGAAGATTAAAATATTTTCCTGAAAACGAGAGAGGTGGCGTTCCTATTGTGGCACAGCAGTCTAAGAACCTGACTAGTAACCATGAGGATGCAAGTTTGATCCCTGACCTCGCTCAGTGGGTTAAGGATCCGTGAGTTGTAGCGTAGGCCACAGATGTGGCTTGGACACTATGTTGCTGCAGCTGTGGTGTAGGCTGGCAGCTGCAGCTCCTATTCGGCCCCTAGACTGGGAACCTCCAGACGCTAGGGGTGTGCGCCCCGCCCCCCACAAAAAAAAGGGAGAGAGAGCAGACACCTCAGATGAGGGGGAAGTGTGAGTCTGTGCGTGCCTACACGTGTGAGCATATGTTGGGAATATGGTGTGAACTGCACTTCCACAGGAGGAAATCAACTAAAATACAAATCACAAAGTGGAATTAAAGGATGTTATTTAGAAATCCATGCCATATGGAACAGGTTAAAAGTTAAAAATCTGAAATGCGAAAGTAGGACAGAACACTGTTATTTTCGTTACAAGCTTTTGCATTATTATTGTTTTTAAACAATGTACTTAAATAAACACTCAATTTAAAAAAGCACACAGCAATGGAAAATGTCTCACCAATAGTCATAGCTCTCATCCCAGTTGTCAAAATGTACCAGGAAACGATTGTCCACCATATCTGTTACCGTAGCAACACAGATGAATGCAGGGTTCTTTTTGTCTACAGCTTCAAGCTTCATTCCAACGCGAAAGCCTGATGGGATCACTGTCTATGAAGCACACAGATTTAATTAGAGATAAGTACACACTTAACAGCAAGGACCTGCACCCTCTCTGCACTTCTGCTGGAAGGCCTGGCCTCCATCAGCTGTATTCACAGAATTTAAAAATCATGTACCAGTTTTACAGCAGGGTTACTTTCCAACAAGCAGCAGTAATAAAAATGCCCTGTTGCTACACCCAATTAACTAGCTGTCTTTTTATTTATTTATTTTTTGTCTTTTGAGGGTCACACTCATGGCACATGGAGGTTTCCAGGCTAGGGGTCGAATCAGAGCTGTAGCTGCTGGCCTATGCCAGAGCCGCATCAACACCGGATCCGAGCTGCATCTGCCACCTACACTACAGCTCACTACAACGCTAGATCCTTAACCCACTGAGCAAGGCCAGGGATCAAACCTGCAACCTCATGGTTCTAGCTGGATTCATTTCCACTGCACCACGACAGGAACTCCCCAATTAACTATGTGGACCTCAAAACTGACACACCCACAACCTCATGCAGTTTAATTAATTTTAACATGTGTCTTGGTACCTTAGATGACTATACTAGCTACGTAAGTTTTGTCCACTGTATAGGTTACTTTCAGTTTTTCTTTTCCTTTATTACAGATCTAACAATGAAAATTACTCCACATAAAATATGCACTTCGGTTAAAAATGTGTATGAGTCAGTTCAAATTCACTCCCACTTCTGACAAGATTCTCTCAAAAGAGTACTCTACTGAAAGTAGGTCATCTGCCTATATGAAAGGCTACAAAGTATTACAACTTCTATTCAACAATACAGATAGTATTCACAATAGCACCAAAAGAACTGGCTGTTAATGCACACAGCCATTCAAAACAGTTTGTAATATAAGGAAATCCAAAGATTATCAGCCATCTGGGACGTGAAACTAAGGCAACAGAAGTTCAATACGGTTTAGTGCTTGAGGTGCCACAAAATAACATTCATCACAATCTTTCGTGAAAAAAAAAATCCTAATCTCAGAGAGGTACTTGGATATCGGTTATGTCAATTACGACACACGTCATTTCTGCCCTTCTAAAAAAAATTCTTCTGTCCAAATGGAAGCATACAGTTACTATTCTAATTACTTTAAGCAAAGTAGATGTTAGCTCTCTTTTTCCTATAATCATACAGTTATCATTACAAAAATGTGGACAGCCCTATATCTGAAGATGTTAGAGATATGTCCTGTCTGAATCAGGCACTAATGTTACACAGACACTGACACTATATATTTAAGCCCTGAAATCACTTATCAGTGTTCTGACCATAAAGACTTGCATATTCTGAGGTGGGGGACTCTAGAAATAGAAACATTAATTGCCTCTTAGATACCAAACGCAGAGCCCACAATTTAAGTTTTGTCTTAGCAATGCACAGAATTTAAGATGACGGTTCAAGGCAATGAATCAAATCCCTGACTGAACTCATCATCAGAGAACCAGACAAGGATTAAGAAACCTGGAGTAGTGACAGCCAGCAGGCTGCTGAGTTTTCCACCTGGCTGACCTTCCTCCCTTGTCTTCTCAGAGAATGCTGACTGACTAGGTGGTATTTACATTTCAGCAATTAAGCTATCCTCTCAATTAAGATATTTAAAAATAATAACCTGGCTCATTATCTCTAGTAATTACCTAAATGCACACACACACCCCTCTTCAGTCCTCTAAGTCAACCTGACTTACGTTCAATTTGATTCGAGAATGTTTCAGCCATTAGACAGATGCCCTTAAAACACCTGGTTAATGTCACTCCCCAAAGAGAGGGTATGTGGGGTGGCTGAGAAGGCTTTTCCTCACTCCTGATACTTATTTGGAAGGAACCCCTAGTGAAACGTGACTGCCTCTCTCCACACTTTCCCTTGCTGTTGCCTGACTATGAATCTGAAAGGAGGAATGGGTCCCACTTTTCAGAGTAAGCTGGCCTACAGAGCACACCATTTCCCTCTGCTGCCACAGAAGCAAGCTCTGCCCTGTAAGAGGGCAGTCTGTACTGGTCCAGTGCTCCTGGGCATGGGTGATGGAGTGAGAAGGGCCAGTAAGCCTCTTTTACTCTTAGGCTCAGAATCAAGAAGTTCTTACGTCAGTAGATACAGGCCATGCATGCACTCCAACCAGCCTTTATCAGCTATAAAGATGAGGTTTCGGTTTTTCCACCTGTTTGCTCTCTGATCTGCAATTAGATCAGCACGTGGGCAGGGAAGAGGTCTGAGATGTATCAGGCCTCCTCCGAGATGCCCACAGAAGAACACATAACAGAAAGTGGGAAAACAGGGCAAGAAGCAGAAAATACAGACACACCCATACAGACACACCCAGACTTGCTTCTGTTACACTGTAAAACACAGCCAGAAGCTGGAGAGAAGATTTAAGTGATAGCCTCCAGCATGCAGATCTGAATGGGGCTACAGTCATCTCATTATGTGAATCTCACCTGAACAGCCCTTCTAAAACCAAGTGATGATAACAATAAAATGTCCCAGTCAATTTAATTTTCTTATGCACCTCAGATGTAAATTATACCTACGTTCTATACTATGTTGCTGTCTATTATTTAATTTAAAAAGACAGCCATGATCTGGCTGTAAAATAGATACTCATTCGTGATGATTTTAAGCTAATTTTAAAGTTTAATTAAGATAAGAGCACTCTATTTACCAAAGCAATACAATTTATTATAGTTTCTTGTTATCACTTGTAATTTATCAGATGAAACACTCAAAAGCCACTTCCTGTGAAAGGAAAAGTATTTTGGATGCACTTACTATATTCTGATTTTCAAATAATGACTTGGGAGCAGCCTGAGCTTTGCAAGTCTTGAGATAGGTCTGCCAATTAAATTCTTCTTCTTTATACCCTAGGGTAAACACAAACAAACAGATAGGAAAATATCAAAATATTTCAGTTAGCTTTTCAGTCCTACTTTCATCTGTAATTCCAACATGCCAGAATCAAGTAATCATGTGACTTTCTAAATAGATAATATTAAACTCACAATCTATAACTATGGATTTTTACACATAGAGTGTTTCTTTCCAACCAATTGTATTAATTTTTCAATTCTGAATGAATGGTAATGGATAAAAAGAGAAGGGGTAAGGAAGCAAATACATATTGTCGTCAGATGCATTTTTTTTTTTTTTGGTCTTTTTGCCATTTCTTGGGCCTCTCCCGCGGCATATGGAGGTTCCCAGGCTAGGGGTCCAATCGGAGCTGTAGCCACCGGGCTACGCCAGGGCCACAGCAATGTGGGATCCGAGCCGCATCTGCAACCTATACCACAGCTCACGGCAACACCGGATCATTAACCCACTGAGCAAGGGCAGGGACCGAACCCGCAACCTCATGGTTCCTAGTCGGATTCGTTAGCCACTGCGCCACGATGGGAACTCCAATCAGTTCTTTTTATTACCAACTATTTCTACCATTATTTAGGTAGAATTCTTCAGCAGTGAGCTGGAGTAGTCAAGTTCTTCATTTTTCCTTCACCCATTCTATTTAAGAAACAAATAGAAACAAGTGGGAAGCTGGGGGAGAAAAAAGTAATACAACAGCTAAAATCTGTTTGGTCTATCAGCACAAGAATGACAATTCAAGACGTATGATGAGTAAGCACGTTGGCAAATTACAGTAATGGAAATGTCCTTGACTTAATTTTCTCAATTTCATGTTTAATGTTAGTAAAGCCAACATTTCCTTAACAAAGGAAACTGACTCTTTTATTTTATCTGCTCAAGTGTTCTCTTCTAATTCCATCAAAGTCCAGAAGATGGTGTGAAAAGACCAGCTAATAATTCACCAAATATAAGGGACCAATTTACACAATGGCTTAGAGATTTTCTTTTTCATCCTTATCTTTTCTGGTTTTTTTGTTCATTCTTTGAGTTATCTGAAAATATCATTCTGCTATTAATTTTTCACTTAAAGAATAGTTTGTCCATTAAAACCCAATAACCCCAAGACGGGCCAAAAACATCAAACCAGTAACCTAGTTCTTTGACATCAAGCAAACGATACTGAAGGTAATAGCCAAAAAGGAAGGAAATAAGATATTATTAAATATACTAGGGGTGAACTGAAAAAGACAGTATCTGTTATTCTTAGATCTTTTGTTAACATTAAACAGACAAGATCATTGGCAGACTGTAATATAAAGAATTTAATAATAAAAGAGTAATTGCTATCAGCTCAACCTCCACTTAAACCAATTTCAGTGTTACATTCTCCTTCCCAATCTCTTAAAAAATTAAATATGTATGTTTAACACAAAATTTCTCAAGATTTTCTATTTATTGAAATATTAGTAAATACACTTAAATAAACAGGTTAGAACTAATGTTTCAAATCAGTTATTCCATGAATGTCTATCTATGTATGACTGTGTATGAAATGGAAATACGTAGCTTAAATTTGTAGTTACAATTAAGTATCATGTAAATGTCATATTACATGCAAATAAAAAATGGACATAGTTTATTCTCTTAGGTAGGATTCTATTTTTAAAACTTCTTTCACTTTAACATTTTTCATCATGGACAATAAACTTACATTTGGGCCCACCAGAATAACCATAAAGTCTGAATTCTTAAAAATCTAAATTAAATATAAGAAAATAAGTGTTTTCAGAATGTAAAATGTGAAATTAAAAAGTGGCAATACCTTTCGGAGGATGGAGCTTATGGCCAGTTTTCTCACACCACCCAACTGGGTGGATATCTAGAGCGTCTGCATTTACCCAGAAGTCATAACAATCAGAGTACCCATCAAAGTGCAGCTTTATCCGGTATCCACAAACCTGAAATGGGTAAAGGAGGTTGATTAAGAAACAAAACAAAAAAAGAAAAAGCCCAGAATATTTGTGCACATGAACAAAAATAAATTAACATGCACATCAAGTATGATACGGGTTACATTAATCGAAGCACCTTGTTAATAACCACAAAAACAAGCGAACGAATGACAAAATCTAAAGGCCTAGGCTATCATATTGGGAGCAGCTGAGCTGGGGTGTTCTGGCATCCTACAGGAGCACACAGATCTGGGGTGAAGAGCAGTTCTTCCAAGGATACAGGTCCTCTCTTCACTCCCTTCACTGTACAAGCACAGGCTCCCAAGGAGAGCCGAAAGCCCAGGGCACATGCCTCCGGCAGGGTCCCAGGGCACCTGTGCACCAACTCAGTGCTGGCGCTCTGTCCTTTATAAAGCTCCAGGCGGCCATATCCAGGACCAAAGCTGGTGCAGACACAGGGAGAGGTCACCACCTTCTCCCCTCCACAGCAGCAGAGTTGGGAGAAAGAAAAAAAAAAAAAAAAGCCTTCCCAATTCACACTCAGATGAGTCAAGCTCCATGGGATCCAATGAGAACTCACTCTGCGGAATGCACACCAAAGGCTGAGACCACACACAGCCTAAATGAGGGCCCCACTTGAGGAAGTTCTAAGTTAAAAGGTCACATGGGTTTATGGAGGCTCAGCTGGGTCATGCTTGGCACTGGGCTCTCAGAAGTTCAGCCTCTCAATCTCCTTCCCACTTGCACAGGAGGTGTGCTCAAGGGGAACCACCCACCACACCAGACCACTAACCACTCCAGGGCACCTTGCAGCGAAGTCTGAACAAGAAGCCTAGGATTAGAGCCCAGAGCCAGGGCAACTCACAATCCCAAAGCAATCACGTAGCTATATAGTGGCTGCCATGCAAAGTTCTCTAAGGCATGTTGCTAAAATTCAAGTGGCAGAATAAACTTACAAGATGGGTCAGTTTATGAGAAAGATTCTGTATATGTGAGTCCATGTGTATATTTATGTATGGATGTTTGGGTTGGCATACATACATGTTATTATACGTGTGCACACATATATATATGCACATACAAACATACGTATATAAATACACACATGGACACCTTCCCACACAAGTATATGTATTTAAATACACCCATTTGTACCATATGTAAATTCACAGGAAAAAAAAGTCTGGAAGGATAGATGTCAGATATCTGACATCTATCAACAGTGATTTATTTAGAGAAATGGGAAAGGAGAGACAAAAAGGGAATGATGGTTTTTTTGTTTTTTTTTTTTGTTTTTGTTTTTCAGGGCCACACCCATGGCATATGGAAGTTGCCAGGGTAGGGGGTCAAATCAGAGCTGCAGCTGCCAGCCTACATCGCAGCCATAGCAACGCCAGATCCAAGCCGCATCACTGGATTCTTAACCCACAGAGCAGGGCCAGGGATCCAAACCACATCCTCATGGATACTAGGCAGGTTCGTTATGGCTGAGCCACAACGGGAACTCTGAATTTTTTATATTTTACTTACATATTAGTATTTTTCCAAAGAGAATGCACTGACGTTGTACATGTATAAACTTAAAATAAGATGACTCCCCCCAGAGAGATTAGAGTCCCCACCACAGAGTTGAGTGGCACCCTAGAAGCACAATCTCTCGAGAAGGGTAAGCGGCTGCCCTATGTCCCTACCTAATGGCCAGCCCGTGCCCATCCCCCAATCCACCCCGTGCCCCTACCCCAATCCATCCCATGCCCCCTACCCCACCTCCACCCCATGCCAAGGATCTCAGTGGCTATTTCTCTTTCAAGCCTTGGAACGAGGTAGACCAGCCGGCCTCACACTCGGTTGTGTCCGGTCAATGCCTAAGAAACAAGCCCCTTTAGTAATCTGTCCCTCCAAACCCTCGGGGTCATACTGCCCAAGTCTTTGTCCCCTTAATCCCCTTCCCTCTGCTCCCCAGAATCTCTCCCTTGCACTTTATGCCCTCAGGAACCCTTTGGTGAACAACCTCCTCTGTCCTCCACCTCCTGCCTCAAAGACACATCTGGCTCTTCCCTCTGAAGCCTTCCTAAGCATCACGCCTGGCATAAAGTAAGCACTCAACAAATGGCACTTTTTCCCAGTATTAAAACTCTACAATCACTACTTTATTTTAAAATAAAGATGAGGCAAAGCTTACCTCGGCCACAGTGAGGACGCAGTACACAGACTGATGCTCAGGGTCCACACCTTCTAACTTCATGCCAACTTTAAACCCATTTTTGTTATATGGAAAAGACTGATACTAAAATGCAAAATGACGGCAGTTTTAGTGAGTGATCACCATTCTTAAACACTATACAATGGCATACATAAACAACTCCGACAAATCCAAAAGGGTCACGGAATCATCCCATGGAAAAAGAGGAAAAGACTCTAAACAAGTGACAAAAAAAGACATTCAAATGTTACCTATTTGAAAAGATGTTCAACCTCACTCATAGGAGTCATACAAAGTAAAATTACAATACAATATATTTCACCCATCAGATTGGTAAAGATCAAAAAGTGTGGTAACACTGCACTGGCAAGTGTCTCTAGGGAAAGAGACACGCACACACGTCGCAAGAAAGCTATAAACTTGTACAACTGCTAGTAATCTCATGATACTATAAAAAAGAACATTCTCTTTGACTTGGCAATTCTAATCCTAGGAAATTATGGAACAGGAATACCCACACATGTGCAAAATGGGCAGTGTACAAGGTTATTCACTAAAGCATTTACTTAGCAGAAGATTCTTGTACATCATACAGTCCATGGATAGATAGAGTATTTCATCTTAGGTCTGTTCCATTCTAAGTTGATTCCTATTGACTGACACATCTATGTGTGTGCCATATGCCTGTGATATATATGATGCATACATATGACATATACATTAATCACAGGAAGCAGCTTACATGATTATGTTAAAAAGAGAATATGGTCTCCCATGTATCAGTATGAAAGACTGATGAAGGGAGTACATGAACTGAGATGGAATAATCTCCAAACTAAGTTAGACAAAAAAGCAAAGTCCAAAACAGTATATGACATACGGTATCCATTTGGTTCAAGACAGGAAAGGGAGGATTCATGTCTACATATTGCTTACAGGTACACTTAAGTTTCTTAGAGCACTTTCATATTTTGCCTTTTTTTTTTTTTTTTTTTTTGCCTTTTCTAGGGCCGCTCCCACAGCATATGGAGGTTCTCAGGCTAGGGGTCTAATCGGAGCTGTAGCTGCCGGCCTACGCCACAGCCACAGCAATGCAGGATCTGAGTCGCATCTGCAACCTACACCACAGTTCACAGCAACGCCTGATCCTAAACCCACTGAGCAAGGCCAGGGACCGAACGCGCAACCTCATGGTTCCTTGTCAGATTTGTTTCTGCTGCACCACAATGGGAACTCTGCACTTTCATATTTTGAATCATACGAATGCATTACTGATTCAAGTAATTAGCTATAGTTAAACTTTTTTTTAAGGGCAAAACATCCATTCTGAAAAGGACCAAAGCTGCAGAAATTATACAGAATAAGTCATATGCAACTACTACTATGTTTAAATTGAATGTTCTCAATATAGATGCAATCACCTCAACATTTACTGTTCACCACTTCTTAAAAACTGTGTTCATACGTATATAACAAAGTATCGATGTTAGGTTTATTACATACTGTGATTAGATATAATTAAATCATATAAACCAGGGGTCAGCAAATTACAGTCTATGGGTCCCATCGGGCCCACCACCTGCTTTTGTAAATAAAGTTTTACTGGCATACAGCCCTGTTCACTCATTTCTATATCATCTATGGCTGCTTTCACCATAAGAACAGAGATGAGTTGTTAGAACTGAGGCCACATGCCCCGCAAAGCCTACAGGATTTTTTATTGCCATTTACAAAAAAAGTTTACTGACCCTCCTTTAGCCCAGGGGCAGCAGCTCCTACTCAGAACTTTTTTTTTACCGACTTCAAATCACTTGCGATGAAATATTTCTAGGGTAGTTAATATAGTAACTTGTTTTTAGATGCTCTGTTGTGGTATTACATAAACCTCAGCAACTCATTTTTATTCTCACAAAGCCATGATGTGGACATGAAATTTCATGCCAGTTTTTCTTTATCCGCTAGTTTTTCAGTAGTAATAGAATGGTCCCTCTTAAAATTGACATGTGAAAGCCTGGTAAACGTTAAGAGAAAAGAGCGTGCATGCACATGCGTGTGCATGCGTGCAGCTCTGAGGATAGTGTGTGCATATAACGCACGCTGTCCTCGGAGGTCTCCCTTCACATATGATAAATGGCATGTTTGAGAAATTATCCCAAGTCATTTCCTAAAGAGGGAGGAGAAACAGCAATACTGAGTCCCGATCAGCATTCCAACTCCTATGGCCTTACAGACAACGCTTTCTAGAAGGGCCCATACCTCCTTGAACAGCTTTGCCGGCACAGCCACAGCTTTTTCCTCTTCTAGGTAGGAGGCCCAGCACCAAGCTTTCTTTCCTTTAGGAGGCAAACCTGAAAGGCAAGTAAGACTAAAATGACCGAAATTTCCAAAACGAGGAAATCAGAGGGATAGACTGTGAACTCTCATTTCCCTAACTCTCTGGGGCCTGGCTCTTCTCTTATTTCCATGGCTTGTATCTCTCAATCTTCTTTTCCTGGCTCCTCTTCCCAAGGAATGAGAGCAAAGAAGTGAACTGTGTGTATACCCAGACACGAGTGCAGAAGAAAGGAGCAGAAGAACTTGGAGTAAATGAGGAAGCTATAGGAGGAAGCCAAGATAGAACAGTGTCGTGGAGGCTACAGGAAGTAAAATCTTCTAGAAGCAGGACGAACAAAAATTTCTTCCTAAGGGATCAAGAAGTTGAGGACCAAGAAAAGGCCAATGTTCTGAGAGGTTAGGGATTGGCTGCTGATCCTAGAGAAGAGGGAAAAAAAATGCATCAAGGGCCAAATTTTAAGCAGCATAAGAATATATAAATGACAAAGATAGGGATTCAGCTAATAGCAATTTTATTGGGGACTAATTTGACAAAAAAAAAAAATCCAAATGAAAGAAAGAGTATAATGGCTTGATGGGTATAAAACTGGGGAAAACATATTTGGGGAATGAACTTCGAACAGGAAATGATGAAGCTCAGGAAGAGAAAAAAAAAAAAAAAAAGGAAGATCTAAGAGGGGAAATAACTGAAGGAACAAGATCTCAGAAGGACCAGAGCCCTGAGAGCAGAAACAAAGGGGACAGGAGAGAAAGATAAAGACCTTTTTGAGGCAGAGTGCAGAGTAACTGAGGATTTACTCCCGTTGATGGCAGTGAAGTTGATGGCAGTGACGTAAGACAGAAGGTCATCTCCCCCCAAGTGTAAAGATTAGGCTGTGTGCCTGACGCAGGGGGAGAGATCTCAAACTCCTTTTGAGGAATTAAGGGCCGAATGAGCAAGGACTGCATCCGAGCCCTGAAGAGGAGCACTGGGTTCAGGCCCTGATTTGTAGGGGTGATGGGACTGGCAGATAGGAGTGGGACCGCGCCAAGCAGTGACCTCACACAGAGCGTGGGCCAGGCAGATGTGGCACGTCCTTGGGATGCAGCCCTAGCGAGGCACATGGAGGCTTCTGTGGAGATGAGCCAAGGTCCCGAGGAAAAAAGGCAGTGAGTTCATCCACCCAGTACTGAAGGGCAGGACCTGAGGACTAGATGCCTCATAAAAATGAAGTGTTGCTTGAGGAACAAAGGAAGAAAAAAAACATACCATGTCAGGCGTTACAGTTGAGAGGAAACGTTAAAAATCTACGATCATAGGAAATGAATGAGAACAGAGGTTTTTGTAAAAGTGCAAAAGTAGAAGAAATCTACCAGATGGAAAAAGAAATAAGGGAAAACGGTCTCGAGTTTCCCCTGACACTACTGGAAAGTTGCTAATTTCCGCTGTCCCCCCTTATCTATTTCTAAACTCTAATTTTTATTGACATAGTTTAATCAAAGAAAACCCCCAAACAATACTTACCTGCCACAGTGTGCATTACAATCAAGACTGAAACATCTACCTGTATGAAATATTTTCAATTGCACAAGCTACAGGATAAGAACCTTCCTGGCATCAACTCACCCTGCTTTAATACGGCCGCATCACCTCGTCTTTTCCTTCTGGCTCTCTGTGAACCCCTCAGGATTCTTCCATCTTGTTTGTTCTCCTACAATGAGGAAGATAAGTTTATGACTTTTAAAAGCTCGTATTGGCACCAGTGAGAAGTTAGAGAGCTGTCAGAAAGCTTTTCTTTTTGGTACTGTTCTTCAATTTCACTTCATAACTTCTGAAGAAAGTCATTTGAGAACTGTGTTGCTTTTGGCCGGAGATCCTTACAAAATAAGAACATGTCTAAGAATTACACTCTGTTATAGTACAGATACTGCTCCCACCTCCTTGAAATACTTTCTTCTTTCAGCTCCCTGACCACTCTATTTTGGTTTCCCTGGTACCTCCCTGGCTCCTCTTTCCCAGTCCCCTGGCTGGTGGCCCCTGAAATCCAGGGCCCTTTCCTTCTTTATCTAATCACTCTCCCTGGGTTTCACAGATCATCTGTCTGCTAAATATCCCCAATCCATATCTCTAGCCCTAACCTCTTACCTGACTCCACATTCAAGTATCCAGGTGCCTACTTGGGATCTTCGCCTGGGGGTCTAACAAGCATCTCCAAGTCAGGACGGCCAAAGGATCCTCTCCTCCACCTGGGCCTTCCTATTCTCAACAAATGGCATGATTACCCAGGCACCAGTTCAAGCCAAAAATCTAGGCGTTATCTCTGATTCTTCCCTTTCCCTCACACACCCTGACAACTCTACATGAGGATCTACCTCCAATCCACTGACTGCTGTCTTACAGAGCCCTCTCAGTTAGTCCACTGCAATCAACTCCTAATTGGCTTCTGTTTCCACTCTTGCTCTCACATGGCAAAACTTGAGTGATCATTTTAACACATTAGTTATAGCAAAGTATTCCCCTTGCCTTCAACTTGCCAATGGTTTTCCACCACCCTAGAATAAAACCCCACTGGGTTGCCCTAAAGCACTGGACGGCACAGAACCCTTCAGCTTCATCTTACTCCCCTCCCCCTGACCCTCAAGGCTCAAGGACCTGTTGTTATCTTTATTTCCTTAAGCAAAAGCATGCTGCACATAATCCTAGCTGACGGTCTCTTCTTTAGCATTTCCATTGCCCCAGGGGACTCGCTCTCTTAACTTTATGTCAGGCTCCTGCTTATTATTCAAATCACATTATCCAAGCCACCCTCCCTGGGAGGCATCCCTGATTACCCAAAATAAAGCAGTCAGATAATCTTAATATTCTATTGTCATTCTCAGCATAGGCTGATATTCACCTTGTTTAGTTTATTATATGTCCCCTTAACAAGAATGTAACATCCCTGAGACAGATACCCCTCTTTCCACTGTCTCATCCATTCCTGCATTCCTAGCTCCGGGACTAGCGAACTGGCCAATGATTGCTACTCAATAGTGACGGCCAGGAAAATGTGTTGAGACCTTAAAATTCTCTTTTCATATAGAGCTATTCATAATACTTTACAGATGACATGTTTCTATTTTAATTAGCACATTCTGAATTAGTTTTCTCCAAATATACCTGACATTTATTTGCTATTTTCTACCTACTCACATAGTTTTATGAGATCTGTCTATGATTTTCCAAAACGGGATTGGCATTTTGCTGTCAAGAGGAATTTAAAATTCATTTACAAAACTGAAGCTTCTGCTGTTGCCTCTCTCATTCCAGCTGTAAATTCCAGGACATCCTACTTCTTCACCCTGGGGGGGGGGTACTACCATTTATTATTCCCACTTTGAGATGGGGACAGTGACACACAGAGGGTAGGTGGGTAACTTGCCGATGGTAACACAAAGTCACAGAACCAGCATTTGAACTTGGGTAACTGGCTCCATGGCGCTACCCGCTTAAGGAGCAGCCCTGTGGGTACCAACCATCTCATCATCGCGCTCTTCTTCCTCCTTGGAGTCGGCTTTCAGAGATAATTTTGGCTTTTTCTTCCGACTACACTTAGGATCTTCCTCCTCGTTGTCTTCTCCCACATCCCTCTCTTCTTTCAGATCTCTGCTGTATTTATAAACCCAGAAGAGTGACAGGAAACAATACCCATCAACTATCTATACATTGATTAGCAATGCGAAAATTATTTTAAAAAATCTTAACCACTAGGAAAATGTGTATGTATTAAACTATCGATAAGAAACACCTCAAACCATTGTCATATATACAGCTGTCAAGGCAGAAAGTGGAAATTAGCTTATGTATTATTATAATTACATAATTAATGATATAATTTTAAAGGGGACCAGCACATGTGAAACAGGTTCTAACGAGTTTAAATAAAATGTAATTTGTCTTTCACAGCTGCCACCCATACTAATAAAAGAGTCAATTGTTGAGTTCTTGCTGTGGCACAGTGGGTTAAGACTCTGACTACAGGAGTTCCCATTGTGGCTCAGAGGGTTAAGAACCAGACGTGGTCTTGGTGAGGATACGGGTTCGATCCCTGGCCTTACTCAGTGGGTTAAGGATCCAGCATTGCCCAGCTGTGTCATAGGTTGCAAATGCAACTTGGATCTATTGTTGCTGTGGCTGTGGCACAGGTCAGCAGCTGCAACTCTTATTCGATCTCTAGCCTGGGAACGCCCATATGCTGCAGATGCGGCCACAAAAAACAATCTGACTGCGGCAGCTTGGGTTGCTGCAGAGGTGCCAGTTTGAGACCGTGCCCGGTACAGTGGGATAAAAGATCTGGCACTGTCACAGCTGTAGCACTGGTCGCAGCTGCGACTAGGATTCAGTCCCTGCCACAGGAACCTTCATATGCTGAAGCATGCGGCCAATTAAAAAAAAAGAATAGGAAGAATCAATTATTAGAGATATTCTAGCCTTTGGGGCAATTTTAAAGCAAGGATGCAGCAATTATTAAGAACGCCAAATCCAACTGCTGAAGGCCAAGTGTAACTTTGTAAAATATCAGTTGGCCAACGAAAACAGACAATTCCCGAGCCTGTGCTG
This sequence comes from Phacochoerus africanus, assembly GCF_016906955.1. Taxonomy (NCBI): domain Eukaryota; kingdom Metazoa; phylum Chordata; class Mammalia; order Artiodactyla; family Suidae; genus Phacochoerus; species Phacochoerus africanus. Next base: position 33,202,917 of record NC_062545.1, read on the forward strand.
ATTAAAATACATGGGAAACTCCATGAAAACATAAATGTCAAATCATTTATTTGCAGTATGCAATTCTATGTAAGAATTTCTTGGTGATAAGCTGACCTTGTCAGACAGTCCCCAGGCAGCAGTCACACACCCCTGTCAGTTAGAGCTGACGTCCCTGTCTCAGACTCCTCAGTCTGTCCTGAGATCAGCAGCAACATAACTCACTATGTCACTATGGCCCATCCAGCTGATTCCCAGCCAGAGGAAGCTTTATTCCATTTGTGGAGTTTTAGCTGAATTACCTAAGAACCCCCAAAATATAAACAAAAGTGTGTTCCCATAAACATCAGTATCATTAACAATGTGTACGCAGCCCAAAGAAATCTAAATACTCTTAGCTGGGGAGCAATCAAATTAATGTAAACAAAAGGCTAAAGAAAGACACAGAGGCTGTTCTGCAGGTAGGACGTGAGCCGAACAACTCGGCTCAATCATGACTAAAGTCAGGAGTCCAGAAATGGGATAAAGTGTCTCTAAAAGGAAAGCCTCTGAGGGGGAAAAAAAATGTGGGGGGTGGGGGATGGCATTTGGCAGAGAGCACAGACCCTCTATATTCTCAGGCACCAGGATCTTGGACTCTAAAACTCATCTTGTAGATGAAATGGGGTGAAAACCTACTTGTCTTTGATATGCCGAGCACAATTCTGGCTGCAATAGTTTCCTCCAGAAAGGCACTCATCTACATTGCCGTACTGACAACAGTTCTCACAGAACTGAAGCCCTTCTACTTTCACTGGATCTTTCAACCTGAAAGGCACCCCAGTCTTCTCAGAAAAGACTAGAAGATGAAAAGAAGGAAAAAAAAAATTAAAACCATGACAGAAATCATTGCAAAATACATTTAAACTTTTTCTTCTAATAATTTTGTTAGCAACACAATAAAAGAATAATATTTGCTGAATGAATGAACGAATGATCAAACCATAGCGTTTGGGAGGGAGAAGAGGATGGACTTGACAGGAATCACTCAAGTCATTTATACAACAAAAAAATTCTGCAGAAAAGACAAAGGCTCGCCCAAGGCTTTTCCTACAGTTCAAAGTAAAATGTAGAAAACTTCCTGAGTCATTAAGCTCAGAAGATGAAACCATCCATCCATAGAATCCTAAACACTGTATCTTTTTGACAAATTTTAAAAAGGGTTATCTAAGTTATATCATGGTTTTGATGAGTGACTCTGTTTTACTTAATAGACTGAATCAACGTCTTCCTAGTTTACTTTTAATGTAGCAGGTCTGAATCCTAATCATCCATTATCATCTAGGAGCTCACATTTCCTTTCACTTGACTGTTAGGCTTATCATTCATTCAACAAACATTTATTAGGCACCAATTTACGCTAGACACTGATAATGACAGTAGAGACCTTGCCCAAGAGAGCTCACAGTCTAGAAGAGAAGACAGGCAAGAAAACCAATATTTATAATCAAATGTGATCCATGCAATAATTGCAGCATCAACAAGTTCCAGAAGTAGCACAGAGGAAGAAGTGACGCATCCAGCCTGGGGGAGGTCAAGGAGAGATTTTCTGATATAAAGCCTCACTGGGGTTCTGAAGGCCAAAGAAGAATTTACCAACTGGACAAAGAGAGAAACAGCATCCCAGCCAGAAGAAACAGCATGAGCAAAGGCAAGGAAGCATGAAACCACATGATGTGTTGGGAGACTTTTATGTAATTCAGTGCTGCTGGCCCTGCCAGAACACAGCGTACGAAGAACAGAACGGAGGGTAAAGAGACAAGCCAGGCAGGTGGGTGCAGGTCACCCAGATCTTAGAAGCTTTTGCTAAAGAGACAATATGAAATCAGTGAAGTGTCAGATAAGCCATCTCTGTAAGTTAAGTTCCTCTGACTTGGGTGTGGGGATTAACTGGGGGGAAATCAGAAGGGAGGTTCTACCGTAGTTCAGGTGAGAGGTGATAAGGACCTAAATCAAGACAGTGGCAGTGATAACACAGAGACGAGGCCAAGTCTGAGACATATTTAGGAAGTAAAAACCAGAGGGTTAGGTAATAGGCCGTGGGGCTGGGGGAGAACAAATTCAGGATGACTCCTAGATTGCTTGCTTGTCCACTGGATGCATGGTGTTACCATCAACTGATACATGGGCTACAGAGAAAGAGCAGGTTGGGGGTGGGGGGAAGGGGAAAAAGAAATAGAAAATGAATCGCATTTCAGACATGTGGAGTTTGAGGTACCTGTGGGACATCCAGGTGGAGATGTCCAGTAGGCAGGTGGAAATACGGGCCTGGAGCTCGGGGGAGAGGTCGGGGCTGGAGATATAGATTTAGGAGTCATCAGCATATAGGTGTTAGTTACAACCATCGGAGTAGATGAGAAAAAAGGGGCAGGCTTTTGGCTAAATCACCTGGGTAGGCTATTACAACATGGATTTGCTGGATAATTTCCAATTAACCCTTGTGCTATGACAGATCTGGCATTTAGGGAAGAAGACAAGTTTATATAGTTATTTTTTTAAATATAAAAGCTGGTTTCACATACGTTTGTTAACAGAAATTTACCTAAGAATATGTGACACGAAGATCACCCAGGATTTTCAAAGTTCCAACCTTAGATGGTCTTTAGTTGAAAACGCTCCCCCAAAAAGGAAATGGCAATGTAGACGACCCGTGCTTACCTTCTTGAGCAGTCGGTACCATCCAGGTCGTAGTAGCTGTTGCTTTTTTAACGTTTTCCATCTCACTCTCATCTGTAATAACTTCCAGGGCTCCAAATTCATTTACTCGGAACTAGCCACAGGAGCAGAAAGAGGCAAAATTTACAAAAGTACTCAGAGCAGTGTTCCTTTAACGGCTGGCAATACAGTCGTTTAGCAATTATGTTTTAACAGTTAATTTAAACAATTATATGCAAATAACCCTGCTACCACTCTGAAGCCCTTGGTATTTACCAAGTCTGGAATTTGGGGAAGGGGGAATAGGACAAGGAGGTAAAAAGTGCTTCTTAGGGATATAAGCAACTACCCAGGCACTGTCCTGTAGAGCTGCCAGCTCACTTGTATGAATTTCAAATACTTTTCTTTTCTTTTCTTTTTTTTTTTTTTGGCTAAGACTTGTTATTTCATCATACTGCTTATCTGATGATTAAAGTTAGTAAAAGGAAAATTACTGTTTTCCCAGGAATCAACTTGTCTCCCTCAAGTTCACCTGGTTTAAAGAGAAGGACTATCGCTATCATAGAAATGACGACCTGCATATCCCTAGCCCCACGTTCCAAGAAGTAAAGCAGGGCTGAGCACGAACCATGGGACCCCCAGCCCCATACCTCCTCTTTCTTTCATGGCTCTTTAGAATTCTCCATGCTATTCATTCACTTCCAATTCTCCCAAACAGCTAGTAGTAATATCTATGAGACCTGAACAAATCTACTAGCTTCAAGCTGATTTTTATCACTAAAAAGTAAGAGCATTTTGATTTCATGGGCATTTTGGACTCCAAATATTGAAAATATCCTCTCACTCTTGGAAGCCTCACACCAAGTTATGTAGTCTTCTGCAATCTCCTGGATGTCCTGTGTATGAGTTTGAAGCCTTTTAACCACTACCTGTATGCAGAGACCCCATCCTCTTTGAAACAGGTTTTCTCGCACATTCATGAAATTCAAAGTTATTCTGTATTCCTTCTGTTTTACCATAAAACAGAATGACATTAGGGATCCGATTTTAATAGGGGATGAAGAGCTAGAAAGCTCAAAATTCAAAAGGGTTATAAAACTTTTTGCTTAACATTTTTGCATCTCTTACAACTATATATGAGTGTGCAAATGTGCAGTATTTAAATGAGGCCTTCCCTCTCCCAATCTAAAAACCTATGTGGTCAACATGCCAATAGAATGATTTATTTCACCAAACTAGATTCAGACCACAAGTCACAAAAATCTTAAGCAAAAGTTACTACTAATGATTCTTTCCACCAGGTGACAAACAGCATCTCAAACAAGTTTCTGCACATAGTTCACAATTATTAAAAGCTTCCAGACTGAACAAGTGCAATAGTTAAGGAAAGTGAAAATCTTTCTCCCTATTACATATCCCAGATGCGAGTTCCCAGGTAACATGTATATACTAAACCTAGTGAGTTCACCAAAAAAATGTCAGTTTAGGATGTGGTAAAAAGTCAATTCGAAGGGAAAGAGCTAAAAATAACTTTACTGTTTGGAAAAAAATAAATAAATTTTTAAATAATCAACTCTGAAAACAGAATATTTCAAAATAAAGCTGACAGTACCATCTACTGGGCAAGAGAAGAAAAACCAAACCACCATGATTATTAATTAATGATATTTTTAAATATGGTAGAAAATCAATTCTGAATAAATTTTTTTTAAAAAAACTAGCACCAGCCCAGGTAAGTAATTTTACTTTTTTATATGTTGATGTTAACTTAAACTTCTTTGACAAGTTTAAAATGTGGGAAATAGTACCACATATTTACATTACACAGAAAGTCTCCAGTGGCTTACGTTTCCATATTGCTGCTAAAACTACAAACCACCCTAGCATTTCAAACACTGAGGAAGGAAACAGCACTGAGTGGAATCTTTAAACAAAAACTCAGACCTATGACACCTGCAAGTTTTAGGCTCAAAGACTTTCAAAGTTAAAAGGGAATATTCCCACAACACAACATGTAATCCCAGTTACCTTTTCCTTTTCCTAATAGTTATTGCCAGTAATTAACCGAGAGTCTAAGCCCAAAGTAAAGATGCAAGGCACTTAAGGACATAGTTACTCCTGAGGGCTGGGACTAGTGGACAGACCTCAGAGACTGACGAAACAATCAAACGATTTATGGTTAAGGACACATATATATTTTTCTGGGGATGGGACTCCTAAGTTTTATCGTTTTCTCAAGGCATCTTATAACCCTGAAAAAAAAGTCTCCTCTAACCCAAGTTACTTTATCTCAAAAATTAAAACACTCTCTAACATTATTTACAAAAATAAACTCAAAATGGACTCAAGACCTAAATGGAAAACCAGATACCATAAAACTCCTAGAAGAAAATATAGGCAGAACACTCTTTGACATGAATCATACAAATATTTTGGGGAATCCATCTCCTAAAACAAAGGAAATAGAAGCAAAAAAAAGGGGGGGAGGAGGTGACTGAATTAAACTTAAAAGCTTTTGCACAGCAAAGGAAACCACTGAAAAACAAAAAGATAACCCACTGAATGGGAGAAAATATTTGCAAATGATATGAATGATAAGGGGTTAATAAACAGTTCATATCCAATACATGTAAATAGCTCCTACAACTCAACACCAAAAAAACAAAGTCATTCAATTTAAAAATGAACAGAAGATCTGAATAGACATTTTCCCAAAATAAAACATAACATACAAAGGGCCAATAGGCACAGAAAAAGATGCTCAACATCACTAATTATCAGGGAAATGTAAATCAAAACCACCAAGAGACATCACCTCACACCTGCCAGAATGGCTATCATAACAAATGTTGACAAATAACAAATGTTGGCCAGGATGTGGAGAAAAACGGAACCCTGTGCACTTCTAGTGGGAATACAAATTGGTGCAGCCACTGTGGAAAACAGTATGGACACTTCTTAAAAAATGAAAAATACAACTACCATATGACCCACCAATTCTATTCCTGGGTATGCATCCGAAAAAAAATTAAAATACTAATGGAAAAAGATACATGTACCCCAAGGTCGACAGCAGCGTTACTTACAATTTCCAAGACAAGGAGATAACCTAACTGTCCATCATCAGATGGATGGATAAAGAAGGCTTGGTGTGCATACATATAATGATATATATAATATGTTATATATATGATATATTATATACAATAGTATAACATATTTCATGTTATGCTTATATAATGTTTATGCATAACATCATATATGCCACAAGTTCTATATAATATGTTTATACTATATTTATAGAAAAGAATATAAATTATAATATAAATATTATAAATAACATACAATTGCTATATTATGCAATATATTTATATATTATCTATATTACATATTATAAATGTATGTTATGTTTATATATATTAATTATATAATATTACTCAGCCATAAAAAAGAACAAAATTTTGCCATTTGCAGCAACATGGACGGACTTGGAGGGTAATATACTGGGTGAAATAGGTCAAAGAATGACAAATACATATGATATCGTTTATATGTGGAATCTAATACAGCAAAGAAGTGAATATCACAAAGGAGAAGCAGATTCACAGATATAGAGAATAAATTAGTAATTATCATGGGTAGAGGGAAGGGAGGAGGGGCAATTAGGAGGTACAAACTATTAGGTATAAAATAAGCTACACGGATATATTGTACAACATGGGGAATATAGCCAATATTTTATAATAACTATAAATGGGAGAATAACCATTAAAAATTAAAAATCACTATATGGTACACTTGTAACTTACATAATAATAATTAAAAAATTAACCTCTGGAGTTCCCGTTGTGGCTCAACGGTAATGAACCTGACTAGTATCCATGAGGATGCAAGTTTGATGGTCTCACTCAGTGGGTTAAGGATCCGGTGTTGCTGTGAGCTGTGTGTACAGGCTGTAGATGTGGCTTGGATCTGGCGTTGTTGCAGCTGTGGTGTAGGCCAGCAGCTCCAATTCGACCCCTAGCCTGAGAACTTCCACATGCTGCAGATGTGGCCCTAAAAAGCAAAACCAAGCCAAACCACACCAAACAAAATTGACCTCAAAGTAAATTTTCAAAGTATCCAAGTGTTCTCAAAGTAGCCTATCATATGCAAAAGGATTAATCTTTTTTTCTGACTTTTCAATTTGGATTTACTGTGTTGTCCACATTACTGTAGAAAATGTTAGACAACACAGGCTGTTAGTGCTGCTAACATTACCAAGTTTCACAGATGAAATTCTAGAAAGACTAACACATTTCCTAATGACATTTCCCCCAATAAAATACTCAAATTCTGAAATTGGTAATGTTTTTATAAATGGTGTTGGGACCATGAAAACTGACATAATCAACTTTATTTCTTTTTTAAAAAGTTATTAGTTCTTTTAATCTAGGCATCTAAAAGGCACTATAAAAATTAGCAAGTGACTCGATTCTACCATCAAGAATGTCAAAATTATCAACTTTACAAAAGGGCTTTATTAAGAAAATCAAACACATCAGCTGACACTGTAACTTTTTCTGTTAGTGGATACATCCAGGTCAATTAGAAAAGAATTATGCCTGAAATACATAAGGGGTTGTAAAGGTTTTTGTTTGTCTTGGCTTAAACTACCTTTAGCTGATTCATTCACTTCTTTATTTTTGCTTATACAGGCAAAGAATATTTTGCCGATTTGTGCCTGTCTTTAATAATAGATCATTAAAAGACACTGTTGAGATTACTGTGTTTATTACTTTCAACGTTGAAATGTGAGCTCTACTTACCAATCTGTTTTAAGGGCAAAGATATTTAATAAATAGTTTTGAACCTCAATCAGGACAAGGCAAAACCCTGTCCTAGGACCATTTTCTAGATGGGTTTCTGCATCACTGCTGCTGGATCTCGCTCTCTGATAAGTGGCAACTATTCCTATGAGATAAGATGCTATCTATCACTCTGAGGAGTGTACCTACCCTTTACCGAGGGACTGTGGAAGAGTAAATCCTATGACTTGAAGGAATAACTCTCTGAGGATAAATTTCAGATATCATAAAAAGTTCAGGCAGAGAAATTGCTTAGGGATCGTGAGCCCTACTATGCATCTTTGCACAAGCCTCGCTTAGTTGCCTGCCAGTTCGTACAGCTGGCCCTGAGATATTAATCTACAAACACTAATTTGTGTTTCAAAGGAACAAATTAGGCAATGGTAGTTTCCAAAGCTTGTTTAAACAAAAGCATCTTGCTAATGACTACAATATTCTCCAGAGCCAGTGGCCGCTTGCTGTCCTCCCCTAACACCGCTCTCTCTGACGCTGGTCCCTCTTTTGCAAGCCCTGTATCGCCCCCCTCTCACCCCTGCCCGTGAAAGTCTCCCGCAAAGACTCCAACCTATTTTCAGGCACCTAAAGCTCACATGACCTCTGCTTTCAGAGCCTGGCTGATCCCTCCAGCTAAAACAATACCTGCTCCAAATTGCTGTAACATTTTCCTTTCATCTCTTTTGATATGGAAACATTTCTCTTGTTCAACTGTAGTAGAGCAATGCTAAGAGAAATCCATTTTAAAATCAGAAAAGCCTGGTTTTAAGACCCAGTTCTGCCAATACCTAATTGTGTGACCTTGAGCAAGTGACTTAACCGCTTGAGGCCTCTGTTTCCCCATCTGTAAACTGACAGAAGTGATTGACACTACCTGGAGTGGGTTAAATAAAAGAATTAAAAGATGTAGGTAAAATCCTCGCCAGAGAATAAGTTCTCTTTTGTTTCTGCTAGAGCACCCAAATATGAAGCTTTTGCACTGATTCATATAAAAGTTGGTTAGTTCAGTGGGAAGGCAGGAAAGGAGACCCCAGCAACAGGGAAGAGTAAAAAGGGACCGAGGGATGAACTCGATGGCTGAGCTGGAAAGGCCACAGGGTGGCACGGGGGAGTGAAATGACATGCAGCTGGAGAGGAAAGTAAGGGCCAGACCCCCAAAAACTTTTGTGGTAAACTTATGAGACGTGAACTTTATCATGAAAGATGCAGGAAACTGCTAAAGGATTTTAAGAAGAAAAATGACATAACTTGATTGGCCAGCAATCATGAGGGTCTCATAGAAAAAAGTTCTTTTAAAACAGCAATAAAAGAAAGCATATAAAGACCTGTTCCCATAAGAAACTGACTTCTATTTATTAGCTGAATTAACTGCAGCTGGTTGTCTCAGGGACAGCACATTAGGAAATCCATATACCTTTGCCCATTAAAAAAGAGAAGCTCCAAGGGTCAGAGAGGCAAGGCATGCAGTAAGAGAGTACATTTTATGATTTATTCAATGCTCTTTCCAATAACTTATTGTGAAAAATCAATCTCTTAATCAGATCTCTTAAGAAGCTCAAATTTTAATAATAGCAGCAAGTGAATCAGAAATCCTAAGCAATATAATCAACTGGCTAGTCTCTGAACCTTCTCCGATACAAAGGGTTATAAAGTAGAAAATATTTTTTAAATTATTTTTTAAGTGGGGTATCAAACTGTCAACAGCACATAAAGTGAACTGGATACATGGCAATTACCCAGGTAATCAGACGAGCCTAAAAGTCAAATCAAATAACCCAGATTATAATACCCACTAAGTGGCTTAATTACCTGATTACCTTAATAAAAGTAATAGGTTAATTCCTAAAATCCATTGCTTAGAAAACCTCCAGGCAATCTAAATTTCTTAGGGATGGAGACGTCACTCTATCGTCAAAATCTAACTCACCAGAAATTACCGGACGTGGAAAAAAAAGCCATTCAGAAAAAAAGGGATAAAAATGTACAAGAAAAAGAGACTAATAAAGCAATAAAAAAAAAGAGCAGTTTACATAATATACCACAAAGCAAGAAAAGATACAATTTAAGTGTTTTACATACATTACTTATTCAATGTTTATAATCACCTTATGACAACACCCCCATTTTACAGACAAAGATTCCGAAACCTAGAATTTAAGTAACCTGACAAAAGCTCATGTAGCTAATATGTGACTGACACTAGCAGAATCTGGAACAGTCTTTCTTTCTCAAAAATTTCTGCAGTCTATTTCCATCATATCTAATCCAGATGAACATTTGGAGAATGTTACAGCAGATAAAATCCTTGGAATTCATTTAATTCCTTTTATTACCAAAGAGGAAATTGGCCCCAAAGAGATTAACTGACTTGTTCAAGGTCACACAGAACTAAAACTAAAAACCAAATCTCCTTTCTAGATTTCACTAAACCTCACTGCAATATTTTTGCAATACTTTCGTTAAGCTAATCCCAGATACACCGGCACAATGCAATTAATTAAACCAGTGACAGGCAGACTGTCCAATCTCACCACTGAGGATGAGCTAGAGAGTACAGTTTTGGCTCAGGTACTTGTCAAGCAGCCACTAAAAGGGACTGGATTTCAAGAAGATAATATTAGGGGGCAGGAATTTCTATTCAAGACACGCGGGGATGCCAAGTGTTAGCGAGGCAAGCCAAGAGACAGCCAGTTAGGGAGACTGGAAGTTCAAACACCTGAGTGACCAAATGCAAACACAAAGTCTAAAGGGCCACAGACAGGTTCAAGGTCCCAGAGATAGGATGAGAGCAAAAGCAAATTAGAAATGAGAGGTGGGGACATCTGGCTTTCCAGGTGGGTGTCTGCACAGCCCTATCCCATTGGGCGGCAGGTGTGGTCCTGGAGTGGCTTTAGGGGGCTGGGGAAAGGGGCAGAGTGAGCACCTGGAAAAGGAGCAGACTGAAGCACTGCTCTCTGAAGGGAGTTTGCATTTATACAAGAGCAGTCTCAATGACAGCAAGGACCAGTTTCTGAACGAGTGATCACATAAAAGTCCATGTTTACAGTTTACTGTACAAATAATTTAAGGAAGGTGCATAGTCCGGTTTGTACAACATCTTAACATTTTTCAGTTTTTAAATCAGAAAACTAGGAAACAGGAACTATGGGTTTTCACTTAAACTTACAAAGCCCATTACTACAAAATACATAAAGCCAGGTCTTCTAAGTTTACTGGTTTCACATTTATTGACCACTGTGATAGACTAAAAACAGAAACACTCTTCCTCGAAGCTATACACTAATTTCTACAAAATGAGGACATACGGAAGAAATACTCTTTAGTTTTCTACCTCAAGTGACAAAGGATTCTGTTTATCAGCAGTTTATTGTCTTGAGATGCACAGGACCAAGCATCATATAAAACTACAGACACTATGCTTAATGCTTTTAATCCTTATTTCACATGTGTGCTCGAACTCATTTTAATAATAAACACAAAGGTACACACACATACAATTTTATGTAATAAAGACAGCTTACCTTTAAGTCGCTTCCAGGTAATGTACCTACTCCATCTTTCCAGTCCATAACACTGAATACATCAAATTCTTGACCACTTGTGCTAGAGGCAGACTCAGTCATGATTTATACCTTAACCTAGAAAAGGAAAAAAGGGCATATCACTAAATATTCTACACACAAATCAGTTTTTATTTTGGTGGTCATTCCTTCAGTTTCTCTTATTTATATATTTTTTTTCTTTTTATAGCTGCATCTGTGGCATTCGGAAGTTCTCAGGCCAGGGGTTGAATCTGAGCTGCAGCTGCCGGCCTGTGCCACAGTCACACTGGATCTGAGCCACATCTGCGACCTATGACACAGCTTTTAGCAATGTTGGATCCTTAACACACTGAGCAAGGCCAGGGATGGAACCCACATCCTCACAGAGACAATGTCAGATCCTTAACCTGCTGAGCCCAACAGGAACTCAGTTACATGATTTTCTTGATCACAATATCCCATATCCACAGATTTAGAAATAACTGCTTCAAAAACATCATTAACATTTTTTCTAGTAGTATCCGTGGTAAAATACAGCATAACCATATCATTGGTGAGAGGAAGTTTCCCCTTAGAAAAAATTCTTGCTAACAAATAAAGAAATAATGATACAAGTGAAACATAACTATTTGTAACCATTAAAATAATGGCTCTAGATGATGACGACCAGTGCCTTCTAACAAAACCTACCAACCCAACCCATCTATGAAGTATTCTTGCCAGGAAAAAACTAAATTAAACCTGATCTGTTCAAATCTATTTACGGGAAATACCATAGACAAAGGAACATGTGAAATTATAAAGATATAAGAAGCAAAATTCAGCCTGTCCTGGGAATCCTGAACCCTTTTCAAAAGATCCAAGAAGTCAAAATTATTTTCATAAAAATACTAGCACACTATATTGATATTTACTCTGATGGTGCAAAGCAACAGTGGATAAAACTGCTAGAGCAGTGGCACCCAGCTGCAGTAGTAGTTGGTTTATTCTTCACTACCATGCACTCACAGGAAACAAATGCCAGTTTTACCAAAAACCATCTCTGATGAAGTAAAATAACAAATGTCATTAAGTCTTGATATGTGAATATGCATCTTCTTAATACTCTGTATGATGAAACAGAGGTATGCATAAAGTGCTCAATCACGCCAAAGTAAAGCTGTCCCAAGAAAAAGCACTTGGGAACTGTCTGAGATGCAAGCTGAACAAGCTGTTTTTTTTTTTTTTTTTTTTTTTTTTTTATGGAATCTAACTTTTATTTTAAAAACTATGTTTATTCAAGTTTGGATATTTGGAAAATATTTTGTCAAAAATAAATGAAGTGAGCTTGTCACATCAAGGAAAACACTGACAGCATTTGTTACTATGATACAATTTGAGCATTTTGGAAAACCTGTATCCACCACCATGAGCTTGACAGCTTCCCAATAACTGTAGACTTTCCTAAGGACATGGATGGTGATATTCATGAGCTGATTTTTAAAAATATTTCATAATGAAATATGTCAACATCTGGAAGATCAACACAACTCAGTGAAGCAGGATTTTCCAAATGACCAATGCCTAAAATTACAAAATTATGCCTGGCTAAAGTATCCATTCAAACTGCAAGATAGACCAATGGATTTTTTAATGTAACAGAGCAGAGGAAGCTCACTGACAGAATTTCCAATTGCACACTGCAACTAACCTTTAAGAACCAACCACGGAATTCCCATGGTGGCTCAGTGGAAACAAATCTAATATCTGTGAGGACGAAGGTTCGATCCCTGGCCTTGCTCAGTGGGTTAAGGATCCAGCATTGCCATTGAGCTGTGGTGTAGGTCACAGATGCAGCTCGGATCTGGCGTTCCTGTGGCTGTGGTGGAGGACAGAGGCTACAGGTCCAATTTGACCTCTAGCCTGGGAACCTCCATGTGCCGTGGATGCAGCCCTAAAAAGGACAAAAAAAAAAAGAAAAAGAAAGAAAGAAAGAAAGAAGGAAAAAAACAAGTAAACTACCACATGTCAAGTTTTGGTGTAATATTAAAAAAGAATGCCCATCATTAAATGAAAAACTTAAAACGTTCCTCCCTTTTCCAACCTCGTATCAGCGTGAAGCAGATTTTCTCCACATGCTTCAACCAAAACAACACACCCCAAGACTGAATGCAGAAGCAGATATGAAGACTCAGCTATCTTCTACTAAAAGCAAATATTAAAGAGATTTGCAAAAATGCAAAACAGTGCTACTTCTCTCACCTTTTCTTTTAAATTTTGGAAACTGATTATATTTCATAAAAAATTGTTCTTATATATCCTAAGGTGATAGGTTTACTACTGTTATTCAATAAATATTAAAGTAACCCATATTCTTTAATTTCTAATGCAGTAAATGTTGACAGAGATAACACATACAAACAACAGCTCTTTGGGGTTTTCATTTTTGAGAACACAAAGGAGATCAAAAAGTCTTAGCCACTGCTACAGAGGATCAAAAACTTGAATTCTGCACACACACAAAAAAAATCATAAGGAATAATAAGTAAACAAATGAAAGAGGAAATCTGAACTTTAGATTGCGAGTTGAGACAAATTAACCAATCATATTAACTACACTTCACAGCTCTTGCTTTGACCCGGATTTAAACTATTTTTTTAAAAAAAGAAGATTATTAGACAGAAGGGGAAGTATGAATGCCAAGTGACTATCTGACGATATTAGAGAAATACTGTTGCTTTTTTTAGAGGGATGATGATATGTACTTTTAAGAGGGGAGGTCTTCCTTGTAGTTTAGAGATACAAACTGAAAGAGTGAAATGATATAAGATGAGGAAGTTGCTACCAATTAACTAAGGGGTAAAACAGTGAAATAAGACTGACAATATGTTGGAAACTGCGAAGACAAGTGAAGGGCCTAGGGTTGTTATTATACTCCATTCTATATTTTCAACAGTCAATAAGAAAAAAAGAAACTGTGTTTCTTTGAATTACAGCCATCTTCCATTGGAGCATGCTTCAATATTATTTCTTCCTTTATCATTAAGACTTAATCATCAAAACAGGAACTAGGCTGTAAAGGCCTGAGGAAGAATTAACCCAAGAAAAAGTGAAAACATGAAATGAATTAAGACTCACACTTATGTTCTCCATGATTCCTACCTCACTAAATAAAGATCAGCAATAAACTGACATCCCTATTAAGTAATACAGGAGTGAGTGGAAACTTCTTCCTGAGAGTAGAGTGACAGAATAATTTCCCCCCTAGTGGATAAACTAGGTAAGACCTGAGGGATCCTCTAAAAAGAAAATGTTTATTGTACTTTCTGCATACTACCATCTGTTCACTAGGGACTCAGTGTCAGACTTTTAAATTTATTAATTCAATCTTACCTTCTTCCAGAAAAGGATTCAAAACATCAGACAATTCACACACATTATTTCATTTAGTTCCTTCTTAAAGAAAAATAGGTTCTATCATCCCTCTAGTCAACATTGCAAAGAGTTCAGTAACTCATCCAAATCCATACTGGGTGGCACATGCCAGGATGTGAACCCAGGAGAGTCTGATTCCAACCCTAGGCTTTTTTTTCCAAACACTGTCCTTTTTTTTTTTTTTTTATTTTCTGGCTACCCTGCAGCATATGGAGTTCCCAGGCTAGGGATCAGAACCAAGCTAGAACTGCAACCTCCGCTGCAGCTGGGGCAATACCGGATCCTTAACCCACTGTGTTGGGCCAGGGATTGGACCTGTGTTCCAGCGCTCCAGAGATGCTGTTTATGCCATTGTGCCACTGAGAAAACTTCTCAAGCACTGTCTTGTCCTTGTCCTGTCTCAAAGTCTGATGCCCTCTGAGAATCTGGCTAAACCTTCTTTTCCCTATGTTACTCCTTGGAACATAGCAAATCCAGAAACCAGTTTACCAGGTCCAAAGTTCTTGATTTATGTAGATCAGTACAACATGTATCCTTTCATAAAATGCCATCAAATGCATACTTATTTACAAAGTATCATTAAGACACATATTCAATACAAATAGACTTTTGGTCTTTTCCCACCTAAAAACCAAAACTGTATGAAATTCACAAAAGCAAAATCCTATCTGTGCCTAGAAACAGGAAGAGAAAATAGGAGAAGTTTAAAAGCTATCATTGTACAAAAGGTGCTATAAATGTTTATTACATATTTTAGAAAATATACAGAATATGCTTTTATTATACAAAACATTGGTAATGTTTCATAATATATTACACCTGTAAGCACATATCTAAAATTTATAAAAATTGTTTCCATCCACTGTTTCATTCTAAGGTTTGTGGTCATTTTGTATAAATTATAGCAAAAAAAATTCACTGTAATGCCCTTCCAGTTATCTAATTTTGAAGTCACTGGCTACTTTCACTATCACAACAAACCTGAACAGCTAGAACAGATCAGGTGTTTTTCCACCATCTCCTCATCAGGTAGAAGGAGCAGCAACCAATATTACTTTAACAGAAGCTACTTTTATGATACCCTAAGTCTTCTTCCTTTTTCGTCTTTTTAAGTGTGTGCACTGGTATACAAACATGAAGTGTTTTACATTTCAACAAACTGTGCTTCCCAGAGTTAAGTCTTTTTTTTTTTTTTAGTACTCAGAAATGCTATGCTTGATTTTTTTTTTTTTTTTTTTTTTTTTTGCTTTTTAGGCCTGCACCCGCCACATAAGGAAGTTCCCAGGCTAGGGGCTGAATCAGAGCTATAGCTGCTGGCCTACACCACAGCCACAGCAACTCGGGATCTGAGCCGCATCTGCGACCTGCACCACAGCTCACGGCAACACCGAATCCTTAACCCACTGAGCAAGGCCAGGGATCAAACCCACTACCTCATAGATCCTAGTCGGGTTTGTTAACCACCGAGCCACGAAGGGAACTTCTTTAGATTTTCTTTAATTATCACCTGGTACTATTCCATCATCCCATGTGTTAACCTATATTCCATGGGCCTACAAACCAGGTCGACAACAGTCACTTACAATAATCCTAACCTAATACAAGTCACCCTAGAGTAATGACAATAAAAACAAAAATAAACAAATGGGACTTAATTCAACTTAAAAGTTTCTACACAGCAAAGGAAACTCTAAACAAAACAAAAAGAACCCACAGAATGGGAGAAAATATTTGCAAACGAAGCAACTGACATGGGATTAATCTCTAAAATTTATAAACACCTCCTGAAGTTCAATACCAAAAAACCAAACAACCCCATCAAAATGGGAAGAAAATCTAAACAGACAATTCTCCAAAGAAGACATAAAGATGGCCAAAAAACACATGAAAAGATGTTCAACATCACTCATTATAAGAGAAATGCAAATCAAAACCACTATGAGGTACCTTACACCAGCCAGAATGGCCATCATCAAAAATTCTACAAACAGTAAATGCTGGAGAGGGTTTGGAGAAAAGGGAACTCTATTACACTGTTGGTGGATTTGTAAATTGGTGCAACCACTGTGGAAAACACTATGGAGATAACGCAGAAAACTAAAAATAGAACTCCCATTTGATCCAGCAATCCCATTCCTAGGCATCTATCCACGGAAAACCATGACTCAAAAAAAGAAACATGCACCCCAATGTTCATAGCAGAACTATATACAATAGTCAAGACATGGAAGCAAGCTAAATGACTACTGACAGAGGGATGGATAAAGATGTGGTACATATACACGATGGAATATTACTCAGCCATTAAAAGGAAAGAAATAATGGCATTTACAGCAACACGGATGGACCTAGAAATTATCATACTAAGTGAAGTTAGTCAGACAGTGAGACGCCAACATCACATGCTATCACTTACATGCGGAATCTAAAAAAAAACGACACAATGAACTTCTTTGCAGAACAGATACTGACTCAGAGAGTTTGAAAAATGTATGGTTTCCAAATGAGACAGGTTGGGGGGCGGGGAATGCGCTGGGGGTTTGGGATGGAAATGCTATAAAATTGGGTTGTGATGATGGTTATAAAACTATAAAAATAATAAAATTCATTGAATAATAAAAAAAAAAAAAAGGAGTTGTTAACATGGTGCAGTAGCTGACAGTTCCTGCTGTGTTTACTGAAGGGGCTTGGGTAGCTGGGGAGGTGCAGGTTCAATCCCTTACCCAGTGCAGTGGGTTAAGGCATCTGGCATTGCCATAGCTGTGGCTCAGGTAAAATCCCTGGCCTGGAAACTTCCATATGCTGCAGGTGTGGCCATAAAAATAAATAAATAAAATTTGTTTAAATTAAAAAAAATACAAGTCACAAACTGTATTTCTCATTCTACAGAAAATCACATCCCAAATCACTTGTTAATGGTGCTGAGACTTCCTAAGGAAGTATCTTCTATGTGTCCTGTTATTAGCCAAGAGCTACCACTTTTCTCCTAATCTCTTCTAAATGTTGAGGGTCCCAGCCACTCCTGACAACGAAAGGGACACCTCTGGAGTTTAGGTATTCACCAAATGCCCCAATGCAGCTTCTAATACCTACTCACCTACGTTAAGGCTGACAATGGCCAAATCAAGGGTGCTGACATCCACCAATGCCAGAGTGGGTGTCTCATCAAGCTGCTGACAACTCTGCCGGGGGTGAAGATCACTACTGATGGCATCGATACACTCTCAAAGCCCCTCTGTTGTGAAACAGTCCGCTTTAGCTTTTCCTCATTTTCCTCACAATGTCCTTGCCCAAAGAACTCAACAAAAGGGCTGGAGGAGAGACTACATCACATTTAACGTTGTCCTCAGAATTACTTCCTCTGTCTCTCTCCTGTACCACTCTTTGTCTCTAAACCAAAGCTGTGCAACTTGACCCTCCCTTGGGATAGTGTATCTAATGGATGAACTTCCTCAATCTTTCATGCAAATAAAATCCCTGGATGCTCACACCTACCATGCACCAGGTGATGATGAAATTAATGCATTACATCAAAAATATCATATATCTTATTTTTATAAGAATATAAAGATGCAGACCCTCTTATACATTGATGGTGGCATTATTAATCAGGGAAAAAAAAAAAAAAAAACACCTCTATGGAGATCCATTTTTAAGGATATATCCTTCTGGAGTACCCTGGTGGCTCAGAGGGTTAAGGATTCAACATCGTCCCTGCTCTGGTGTGCGTTCAACCTCTGGCCCCGGAACATCCACGTGCCTTGCAAGTGGGCAAAAAAGAAAAAAAAGAAGAAGAAAAAGAAAGAAAATATGCTCCCATTCAGCACTTCTACCTCTAGAAATTTATCCTTTAGATATGTCTTAAAAATGTAAAAGGGGACTCAGGGACTGCAGGACTGTTTGTAATGTCAAAAACTTAGAAACGACCTAACTGCCCATCAATAAAGGACAACTGTGGTACATCCACACTTTGGTATAAAATGCCACTATAGAAAACAATGAGGCAATTCTTTATATTCTGATAAAGAGCTCCAAGATATTATTAATCCTACTAATTTTATGCAAGTTATTTTAAAAAAAAAACTGTGCTACCACTTGTGTAAAACAAATGGTGTATATATAAACATGTGTGTGGCTTACACACACACACACACACACACACACATTATCTCTGCCAGGATTTATCAGAAGCTCATATCGTGGTATCTCCAGAAAGGGGCAACGACTGGCTGAAAAATAACCATGGGAAGGAAACTTCTCTCTGTGGCCCCTTCTGTACCTGTTGAATGTTTAAATGTGGGGGGGGGGGGTTAGGAAAAAATTTAATAAAAAATGATTTTAAAATTCTATTTCATATTTATTTAAAATACTCTGTTATGAAAGGCACGTCTTCTTACGAAAATATTTAGCTTGTTGTTGATGCCAACAACTGAAGCTAGAGCCTAGAAGTCACTAAGGAAAATCAACTTCCCCAGAGCTGTGAGGTAATTTAACTAGCAGGTATTTAACTATACATGGGAATGGATCAGCTCCACACATGGATGAGAAGAGAAAGGGTGAGGGTCACGTCTCCACAACTCAGGTATCAAAACTGTACAGTAGATCCTTGGCGCTTATGGACTATTTATTGATGGTTTTTACATTCCTGAGTGACAGCTGAAGTAACTTGCCATTTTGCAGAGACACGATTTTGAATCACACACACACACACCATCAACTGAGGGGCCCCAGTCAAGGTCCAGGTGGGCTCTGAGTCAGTGCTCAGCGCTGCGGCCACCGTAAATACAGTGCTAAAGACTCTGCTTCTTGTTAAGAAATAAAACAAACAAAACTAACTGTTGGTTGATTCTAGTGTGGATGACAGAACGAGGAGAGTGTGGAAATGTTTATGAACGTCTTAGGTCCCAGCCGCAAAATAGAAGTTTCAGATAAATGAAAGACTGAAATGTCAAATGCAATGATGACTCAGACACATTGTGTGAACAAAACTACCAAATGCTCCTAAAGGAAATAAGTAGAAAAGACGTGTGAATTTGTTTCAATAAGTGCTCCAGACAGTACAAAAATTGCTCATCAAGTGAGCTAAGTAGTTAAGGTCTAGAGAGATCATTTACATTTTTCAGTTACACGTTAGTAATTTGAAGGAGGAATTATGGGTTGACAATCATTTGTTTCAGGCTGAGGGCTGGGGGTCTTGGGATACATCCCCTCACTCATGTCAAGAAGTTACTGTATCTTATTTTGACTGGAGATTCGCAGTCCTTCATAATCCTACCTTCATCTAATTCCTTCGCTCAAATCTGCCAGGAGAGGATAACACGGTGGCTCAGAGTGGGGGACAGAGACACCCGGGGGCGGCACTTCTACGGCACATTCAAGGTGAAGAGACTGCCTAGGGCTAAGATGACGAGAAGATAACGGGTCCTCTGAACGCTAAGCAGCCCCAAAGAGTGGGCCTGGCCTAGAAACCAAAAGTCTGGATCTGCAGATAAGGTGAGAATTAAAGATTACTGAGAAAAACGTACGAACTGTAGTCTGGGTCAAGGCATTGTTTTCAAAATATCATAGTATTTAAAAGAACAGCTTGTTATGTTCCCTGGGACCGGTTAAAGAGTTTCAATGGTTTTACATAACGTTGCTTTTTAGAGTTCTATGTTATAGCTTTACGGTTAACAGGTGCATTTTTCAAAAATAAGTTAAAGAGAGGACGTGGCCAAGAGTCGGGGGTAGTTGTAAAGTGAGGGGAGATGTTACCTCCAAGGGAGCATCTGAGAATCAGATTCAAACTGTGGTTCAGCGAGATGATGGGACAGAGATATCCGTGCCTGCTGTCAATGGACTAAACCCACCGGGTGTTGGTCAGAGGGCAATATGTCTTTGGTAAAGAGCAAGTCAGGAAAGGCAACTCTACCATCACGACCGTGAGCCAATCCGACACGACAGCTATGAGAAGAGGGCAATAAGAAAGTCAACCTCCCTACAGGGATCTGATGCCTTGCTGCTAGGATCCCCACAATGATACCAGCAAGTGAAGGTGGCTTTTAGTTTACTTTGGAGAAATTGTCAATCACTAACCAAATGCTGTCTCTGGCACACTGTGACATTCTCAAAAAAGTCCTAAGCGTCATCGTTGGTAATATCATCTAAAAGGCCTCTGCCCACTGCTAAACACCTTATTAAAGCGGCAGAGAAAACTGCTTTCAGCCTCCTTATCCCCACCCACTCTGCTCCTTGTCACCCTTTCATAGATGCAAATCAAGTACTTCATGGATCATTCTCAAAACTTGCCACACTCTCACAAGTTCCTCTTTCCACCCCCTGCCCTTTCCCTAAACAAACCTTCCTTTCCTCCTCTTCAATTCACTTTCCAAAGCTGGACAATTACCTATTCTGTGACTTCAGACCACCCCTGAAGCCTCAATTTCCCCATCTGTAAAATATACAGAATAACAGCATATGTCTTCACTGGGCAATGGTGAGGATTAGATGAGATAAACCAAGTGATACCTGAGCACAGTGCCTTTCCCATAGTAAGCAATCAATAAAATGTTAACTTTCTGTTATATTTACCTGGTTTAACTATTATTTGAGTTCATGAGAGTTGCTCAGTGACCATTAAAAAAAAAAAAAATTAGGTAATGGCTTTTTCCCCTTTCTTTTCCCTTTATTTATTTTCTTTTTTGTTTTTGCTCTTTGGGGCCACATCTGCAGCACAGAGGTCCCCAGGTTAGGGGGTGAATAGGAGCCATAGCTGCCAACCTATGCCACAGCCATGTGGGATCCGAGCCACATCTGCAACCTACACCACAGCTCAAAGCAACACTGGCTCCTTAACCCACTGAGAGAGACCAGGGGTCAAACCCGCATCCTCATGGAGCCACAAGGGGAACTCCTTTCCCTTTACTTCAACAGCATCTCTTATGGTAAGCTACCTGTGTTCAAAGCACACTACATAAAAGTAGATGTTGTACTGTTAATAACAAAAACCCCTCATATTTACATGGTTCCAGAGACAACTAGCTTTCCCCATAGAACAATACCTCTGAAGCAATGGAGGAGGATTTGCCACTTGGGGAGGGAGTTGGCCATGAAGGCTGGGCTCTCTTTGCCACCTCGCTAGGTTGACAGGACACTGTGGACCAGGTTAAGGCATTTAAACAAGACTAGATTGAAAGGCTACGGAGGTGTTTCCCCAAGTCTGCTCCTCAAAATACAGTTTTTAGGGCACCATTTACTCACATTCCAAGATACAAGTTTTGTGGCGAGAGATGTGCAAATCTCCCAGGGTCTCTGGAAGACGATGATGCGCAGCAGTGGTGGCGGTGGGAGCGGCAACCTGTCCGGCACTGCCTTGGCCCAAGTTCCCCCAGGCACTGAGCCTTAGGGCTCTGTAATCCCTGTATAGGGAGTCCCATGGAGCTCCCCTTTTGGAAAATGCTGAGCTATGGAAAATCGATTCAAGAAATAACACAAGAGTAGGTGGTATTTTACAGGGTAGAATTTATTCATCTTCAAGTTAGAGTTAACTACAGAGATGCTACCTCCTGGTTGTGCTCCCCACCTGCATCTGCGTGTTGAGAGTCTGTGGTGTCTGACACTGAGGAATGCCCTTAGGACCCCGAGGTCCAGGCTGAAGAAAATGATCCTGAGAAAGACATGGCCTCTGCCTCCTAAGGTCCATCTATGGTTTTCTGATTTAACCTCCGATGGCCTCCTATTTACTTTCATGGCACCAGAGAGGTACAAGGCCTGTAACGGAAGAACTCACATACCCACAAATACAAGGCCACAGAGGGGCAGTCAGCCAAAGCCAGTAAGACTAATACATTCCAGGGATAGACACCTACTGGAGTTGGAGGGTCTCTTCCATGCTTTGTCATTTTAAAGGATCTGACTAATGCCAGCCTTCTGACCCTCAGAGCCACCTCTTAAACCTATGAAGAATTCTTAGCCTCATTTTACAGATGAGAAAAGATCACCCAACCAATAAACAGACATTCACTTCCTAAGGCAGTGCCTCTCAGCCTATACCACAGCGCTCAACACATTGTATTTTAGTCAAGAAAGAAGCCAATCTAATGTGAAGCTGAAAAGCACATCAGCCCAAGTGCCTGGGTTGAATGCTGGCTTCATGACTTACTAGCTGTATAATCTTAGGCAGGGTACCCAACCTCTCTTGAAGAACCTTAGCTCCTCCATCTGAAAAATGGAATAGGAATAGCTACTTCACAGAGATAAATTTTTTAAAATTATGCATGTTAAAGGGCTTGGTAGTTTGTGGACCCTTAGTCCACAATAGCTACAGTTATTTTGAAGCAAAGAAACAAGCTGCTCTCCAGTGTCCATGTTCCCTGCAAATATGGGTTTACCAGATGTCTAAAGCTTCCCAAGACAGAGGAATGATAACTGTGCAAAAGCCAATGCCTCTGCAACACAAAGTCATACTTGATTTCTCAGGAGTCCAGACGGTGGAGAAAAGTCAGGATTAAGACCTGTGGTAGAACTCTGGGATTTCAGGGACAAGTAAAATTTCAAAATGAATTTGGGAAACTGATGTAAGGGCAATAACCATGACATTTTTCCAAGCTCTTATGAAGAAAAGAACATTTTAACAATGAGAAAAGCATGAAGGACATAATCTCTGAACAAAGACTCATGACTAAGCCATTGGCAACCTTTCTGTGACACTTTTGCTGAGGAAGCATAAAAACTTCCTTACATACCAACTGTGGGGTTCTAGGACCTGCTTTCAAGAAAGCTAGTACAGAGGCAAAGAGAAAGCACCATGGGAGATCAGAACAAGAGGGCAGGAGGAAAAGAAGATATAAAAGTTATGGACCCTTTCCAAAGGGGACTCAGGTGATATTAGTGAGAGTCTTTTTTGTACAAGTATTGGAATATATGTTTGTAAGATGCCAAGAAAAGGGGGGCTGGGAAGACAGAATCTGTACCCCAATTATAATACGTATTACATCATACCATGATCATTTACTTACCGAGGTTTTAGAGGAAAGAGACCTTCAGTTAATCATTCCATTATACCGTGTGAATATCCACACTAGGTATCAATAAAATTTATCAAGTGAGTGAGTAAAAGAGAAAGGGGAAAACCTAACAGATTAGTTGTGGGCACGGACTGGAAAAAAGGGAAGTCAGAAAAAGATCTTCATCTGTCCATCTATCTCATCTTCTCTAGTGAAAATTCTAACGAGGAGGCTGCTAAGTATTTATTTACCTCCTTGGCAGAAGCGTAACATTCCCACTCCAGGAAACCCTCCTTATTTAAGTGTCAGTGAAGAACACATCAAAAGAAGTTAAATTCAAACCTCTTCAACAGGCTTATTCAATAAGGATAAGAGAAAAATCTAAACTCACACTTGAAGCATCTCTCAACAAACACATATTGCTACAAAGAAAAATCTTCCTTTCAAATCAAGCATGACAGATATCAGCTTTGATATTCTACTCACTCTCCCCGATAGGAACTCTGAATCACACACAGCCTGGAATTGAGATCTGTTGTGGACTGATGTGAAATTTTGCCCTGAGGGCTCAAGTGCCTAGATTTTAGGCAGGTAGAACTCTAGATCACTTCATTGTGAGAACCGAAATCTCCGTAGCATCAAGACCAAATCCTTGAGAGTCTGCTTCTTCTGCCCACATCTATGCTTCTAAAGTAGATGCCTGAGTGGCAACTAATCTCTGCTTCCTTCAAATATGAAGTAATTAGGGCAGTTCCCTCGTACTGATTTTTTTTTTTTCCAAAAACACCTCCCCGCACCATCCCCGTATCTACTGGTCATATTTCAATGAGAACGACCCTATTTATATATAGCGATGGTTTCTCTGATTTGCTACCTTTTCTGCCATGGAGACTACACACAAAGGGGTAGTCACTGAAGGCGACCTTTATAAGATCTCAACTTCCTGCCCTTCCGTTTGTTACTGTAAGAAGGATGAATTATTTGAGATTCTGTGGCCTAACCTACTTACTTCCTCTGAAGGAGGAACAGAAAACGAAAAATGCCTTTCAAGAAAAAAAAAAATGTACATAGAAAATGAAAACTGACATTAACAGGCTTATGGCATATTTAATATATTTTCTTCAAATGCTTTTATTTGAAGTTCATTTTCAATGTAGAGACTATAAGATATCTCAATTTGAGGGAGAAATATCCTTAAAAGTGCTATCCTGTCATCAACATACTACACTAGTAGGGTAATAATAGAAATTTTACAACCATCGCAGGGATTCAAGGGCATAAAAAGAGCAAGAACCCGTCTCACACAAGATATTTCCATGCTTATGCAAAATATGCATGAACTTAAAAAAGAAAACTAAAAGTAGTATCTTGTTCTTTTTTCTTATTTCACTTCATAATTTTTAAACTCTAAAAGCAGTATCTTCTTTGTTTTTATTCTGCTTCACATTTTTATAGAACATAAAGCTAAAATTAAAAGATTTACACTTGATTTCACTTTTGCATATAATGAATTAGATTTGACCAGATTTTATTTCTCTCACAGAAGTCATGTCTACAGGCTTCTCTTAATAACCATTTATAGCTAAACTCCTTATCAATAGATTGAACAGCCGAGGCCTCAAAGCTGCCAAGTAAGACCACAAAGCAACGGGGTGAAATTATTTTAGTCATTTAACAATGAGATGAGAGATTTCAATCTGGAGTTCAGGGTTTAATCAGTGTTAACGGGTGGGGGAGAAACAATCAACTGATTTGATTATTGTAACAAAGTGTTCTTGTAACTGAACTAGTTTAATTCTATAAAATTTATACATAAAATAAAACTATGCGTTGCTGTGGCTCTGGTGTAGGCTGGAGGCTACAGCTCCTATTTGACCCCTAGCCTGGGAACCTTCATATGCCGAAGGAGCGGCCCAAGAAAATGTCAAAAATACAAAAATGCAAAAAAAAAAAAAAAAAAAGTCCAATCTTGAAAAGGTCTGGCACACAGTAGGTGTTCAAAAAATGTAATGGATGATAGAGTTTCAAGACAGGAGAAACAATTCATCACCCCTCTAATCAATGCACACGACAGCATCCTCTAAGTCAGACTAAAACTCTGCTTAATGGACCTTAACTTGGATAAGAGAAATATTATATGACTCCCAATGCAATCCAGAACCACCCAATGAATCAAAGACTCTTCACTTCATTTTGTAAATGCATCTACTCTTCTGGCTAAAGAGTATAACATTGGTAATTATAGCATTTTGGTGAATATATTATTAGTCACAGTCCCTGTTATCTTTCTAAAACTTTGATTCCAACACTCTACATTCATT
This sequence comes from Phacochoerus africanus, assembly GCF_016906955.1. Classification (NCBI taxonomy): domain Eukaryota; kingdom Metazoa; phylum Chordata; class Mammalia; order Artiodactyla; family Suidae; genus Phacochoerus; species Phacochoerus africanus. The sequence goes on from NC_062545.1 coordinate 33,228,693, forward strand.
CCTCCCTGCCCCAGCTTCTCACCACCATTAACTCTCTCCCACAGTTTAATTTTCTTCTTTTGTAATCAGAATAAATTCCATCATGTTTTGAGTTCACAAAACAGTAAAATCTGGTCCCTTTCTTTTTTTTTTTTTTTTTTTGTCTTTTGTTGTTGTTATTGTTGTTGTTGCTATTTCTTGGGCCGCTCCCGAGGCATATGGAGGTTCCCAGGCTAGGGGTTGAATCGGAGCTGTAGCCACCGGCCTACGCCAGAGCCACAGCAACGCGGGATCCGAGCCGCGTCTGCAACCTACACCACAGCTCACGGCAACGCTGGATTGTTAACCCACTGAGCAAGGGCAGGGACCGAACCCGCAACCTCATGGTTCCTAGTCGGATTCGTTAACCACTGCGCCACGACAGGAACTCCTGGTCCCTTTCTTTTGAATGATGATTCAGTGATTGATTTACATTTTTGATAACAAACCCTACTGCCTTATCAGGTCTCTTCCTACCAAAAAAAGAAAAAAAAAGTGAAGCCTTTCTATAGATCAACCTTGTGTTCCGAAACCTAATCTAAATAAAGTTTTGTTAACAGTTGGTGATCATTTCATGAGCTAGGCCAAGGTCTTCTTTTCAGCAGAACTCAGCATTTTCCCCACTCCTCATTTAAAAAAAGGAAATAAAAAAAAGGAGAGTGTGTTTCATCCCATCTTTTTTTCCTACACCTGTTTGCTACCGCTGGTCTTGGTGAACCAACGTATTAGGGCAAATATATTAATCTGGAAAAGCACTTTCTTAGAAATATTCTAAGAATTACTACTTTGAAAATTAGAAAGTTAAAGACCTAACAAAGCAAAAGCCAGTGGCATTTTCCCTGGCCGGACCCCTTCCAAACTGCATGATATGCACTTAGACAAGTTACTAAGTATCTCTGAAGCACCAGTTTGCTCTGAAAGAGAAATAATAATACCAAATGCTCAAGGTCAGTAAAGTATTAGAGACAATACTCACTGTGCCTAGAACAGTACCTGGGTACACAGAGGGCACTCAGCAAGTCCGTGCTAGATAAATCAGTGAATGAATGAATATAAAGTTTGTAGCTTAACGCTTGATGCTCAGTATACAATTACATGGAACACATAATCAACACTTCACAATGTTTTGCAGAGGACAGCCACCTCCCAGGTTCCCACCTTAGGAATACATGTAACACCCCATCCAGCAGTACCACCACAGGATTTACTGCATTTACCTCTCTCTTACACTAGCACGAAACCATGGCTTTGTTTTGGTAATTCCACTGCATGTGTGTAGCTTATCTCCTCAACTAGATTATGCTCACACTGAGGCCAAAGGGTGTTGCTGTCTTTGTAGCCCAAACAATTTCCACGTATTCATTTTGTGGAACACTTCCCAACAGGGACTGACCCAAAATAGATAAGAGACATTTGTTGACTGACACAGAACACTGACTTGACAGAAAGAATAATGAAAAGAAAGCATTTTATTATTACACATAATATACATATAATTCTTCCAATCACTATCCAAGTCATTAACTATAAGTCTACTTCTGAGCAAGAAACTAGAGCTCTTCAGGAGGGCCTGCATCCGGGATCAGGCAACTTTACCCCAGGTCCTCTCAAAAGTCCTTGTTCTTTCCTTCGAAACACTGTCTCCTAAATAAGGATTTCTTAAAGGCCTTTTTCAATTTGACTTCATAAATCACACTCCTAGGATAAGCGTGTAGGGAACTCCTCGAGGGCAAGGACCTAGTCTTTTATTGTTCATACCATAAGAGCAGAAATAAAAACCAGTTAACTAGCAGAAATCTTGCTAGAGGGGTTACTCAGGGGACCCATGCTGGAGACCCCAAGGGTACCCTTGTCCACACCACATAAGGCCGCTTCTTTTGAAAATTTCCCATCCTAACTGTGTCTATTACAATTAGCCTTGGTTGACATGGGTATTTCTTAGAAATAAACTCCCAAACAAAAAAACCAACCAGTGGAATTATTCAAGAACCAACCTTCAACTACACAGGGACTAATTAAATTGGACAAAATATTTCTTCTTGCTTTCACCATTGCATTCTTGGGTTCTGGGATCTTAGAATAGTGACTGGATAATTTAAAAGAGAAGAGAGAGAAACTAAACGTTGTCAGGGTTTGTCAATTTCAGTATGATCAAACTGAAAATAATGATGGAGCATACTTATGATTTGTTTTCTATCTAGATAATAGATAGTTGATTAGAGTTAGAATGAAGCAGCAGGGGTCTAGAAAATACGAGCGGGGGTGGGGGGAAAGCCCTCCAGGGACTTCCCCCAAATCCACAGTCCTGTGCAGGACCTATTTTCTGGCCCCTATAGTTTAAATTCTTAATACTCCAGTTACCTATTTTCTCATCCTCATTTCCCAGCAGACTCATGCAACTGAAAAATTAATTACAGCACACAAATTCCCCTCACATCAACGCTTCTACTTTCATCACCCTACCATTCCCACAGTTTGGCATCATTTTATATTTAAGTATTTATTTCATCCACTCCTACCTATAAATGACTAGTTTGGGATAAATAAATTTCAGTTTGTATTAAACACCATGTTAAAACATGGTCCCTTCTCTCTAGAAGCCAAAGCTATAAAAGATAAACTACTTTTTTCCTAAAGAAAAAAAATCTCCCCTGGAAGTATTGTGACAAGTCCACATAATACGTACATCAAAAATCAAACTAATAGTTTTAGAACGGAATTAAATCACTCATTTCAGCTGACAACCTACCTCCTGCCCTCTTCATAAAACCCTGCTAAGGTAAAATGGTACTACTGACTCCTAGACATGTGAATAATTCTTCACGGTTCTCAAAACCTATTTTACTAGATCCTTCCAGCAAAGAAACTAAGGTAAGCATTGCTGCTCCCATTTTCCAGGTGGGGAAATCTAGACTGAAAGAGTTAAAAGGACTTACACAAGGTGATACATTTAGTGGTTAAACTGTTTTCAGATTCCTATTCTACCATTCCCTCTATAATCACAACCATTTCCCAAATGAGGAAAAATAATCACTGTTTTCCACTCCACACCTAAACAGGAGCATCACCATATTAGCAAACGCAATTGACTCTATCTGAACTCAACTTCTGTCTGCGTGATCGTCTTGCAGCTATTCTTGCCCCCTCGTCGCTGCGGGCATCAACTATACGGACCACATTTATTTACTTTGCTAGTTACACTACTCAAGATGACCCACAAGCGGAAAATGACAATACATTCCTATTAACAATCATTTTTATGTTGGTATTTATTCAGCCAGCGTTGACATCTAGACCACACCTATCCTGGTTATACGGTGGCCTAATGAGAACCATTTAGTCCTGCTGGTTTATTTTCTTTTTGTTTTTGCCAAACAAATATTAGAAACTTTTTATATACTTAAGACAGAGAAGGAAAATGAAAAGAAGCAGAAAAAGGGAAAGATTAAAAAAAAAGAAAGAAAAGAAAGAAGAGGTATAAATAGAAAAGCTAGAGTAGCACAAATGTACTTTGATGGTCTACCCAGAGAGAGTTCCCCTTTGCATGAGAATGATCTCTGTCCTAAATATAAGCCCGGGATCATGGAGACAAACTAGCACCCTCCAAAATTATCAGAACGATCTTACTGCACAAGAGCTGTATTCCCCATGGAGACATGCTTAAAAGCTGACAAATTTATGCCAACACACTGGAAACTCTCTAAAACCCTGTATGACATGATATTTGGCACAAGTCAGTCCATGCTGGATTTGAACCATAGAAAATAAGTTACTTAAATACCCCCCGAATACCTTGTAAATTTCACCTACAAAATTTTTTCAAGTTCCAGAATCTTTCACATCACTGTGCACCTACACAACACATATTGATTTACAATTGCTTCTAGTTTTCCCACTTTCTCAATTCCAAAGAATAAAACAATTTACTTTCAGGAGACAACAGGTGCAACTAGTGCAACTGGAGTGTGAATTAAGAATTTAGTTAAGGAGTTCCCCCTCCTGGTGCAGCAGAAACGAATCCCACTAGGAACCAGGTTTCGGGTTAGATCCCTGGCCTCGCTCAGTGGGTTAAGGATCTGGTGTTGCCGTGAGTTGTGGTGTAGGTCACAGACACAGCTTGGATTGGGCGTTGCTGTGGCTGTGGTGTAGGCCGGCGGCTACAGTACCAATTAGACCCCTAACCTGGGAACCTCCACATGCCACTGGTGTGGCCCTAAAAAAAAAAAAGAAGAAAGAAATTAGTTAAAAGAGAGAGAGAAAAAAAAAGCCAATCCAAAGATTATCCAAAACAAATCTCTTAACTTTTCCTAATGTTTTTTATTTGAGCCTCACTCGCACCTAGTTTCTGCATTCAAAGCAGCCCTCACAAAATGATGTTTTTCTGCCAATCTTGTTCCACACTCTCCTTCCTGATCCACAAATGCAGTCTTTAACATGTGCAAGTATATCAAGCAATTTGTTTCAACATGCAACTCTTACCTAGTGGCGATGAAGAAATAATTGTCTGATGGTCTTTATGACTGTCATCCACCCTTAAGGCTTCTCCTGGAGGTCTAGCAGTGATTCAAACAGAAAAAAAGTTACATCGAGGATTGTCATTAAAAAAAGAAGCCTTCGAGCCCACAATTAAGAAGTTTATATTTTGAATCTCTGACTCACTACCTAAGCTCATACATTATCACTCAGTATATTACAAAAAATAAACTAGTTCAAAAAGACGTTAAATAGATTTTTGTCATTTATTTCACTGCCCTACCCTAAATTCCCCCACTGAAGTCCCTGTGATTATAGGACAAGCTACTATATGAAAGTTACAGGGACCATTTAATTCAACTTTAATTTCTCTCATTGCCTTTATCCTTAAAATTAAAGTTAGGGTACAGAACACACACTGGCTGGCAAAAGAACAGATACTATGTTAGCAGGTTTTGTCCACACAGGTGTTTAAATCACAAATTATACAAAGTATTCAGAAATACTGTCTTAACCCAGTGAAACAAAATTATACTCTTAGAACTACAAGGGGCCATTTATTTTATGACTATATATAACTGAATGGTTAAGAAACTAAATACCAGCCTTAAAGTATATTTATTAGGGAATAAAATGATCAACTCATGTAATAGGCAAATTTCATCCAAAGGTCTTTTTCACTTTTCCAAAGTTTAAACACATACAGCACTTTGTATTTTTATTAACATTCAACTGAAATTATCCGCTGTGACTCCTGATTAAAGGTTGATCAAATGCACAGACAACGATAAATAAACTATTGTTTCTAATCCAGAGTGACCAATCCCAAATCTTAGAATAAAAGCAACGTGTATTTCCCACAGAGGTAACGAGGGATGGAAGTTAGAGGGTCTGGGTCCTCAAATTTCATTTGCTCTGCGATTTACTAAACCTCCTATTTCTGATTAGCATCCTTTCATACAACATCTGGCGGCTCGCTCAGGTCGTCTAATTACTTCCACGTCTGAACGGACTACGTAGCTAAAAGTAAAGGCCAAAGTTTGCTCTCGGCCTTCCGAACTTAAAGATGCGTTCAACCACTAGAGGTCTCCCCTTGGCCAGTTTTGTACGTTCGCTATTTTGCTGCACTTGAAACTTTCCGGAGAAATGCTCTACTCGAGTCAGTGTTTTTCTAAAAACTTGCGCAAAAATCCACGCGACCGAGCTCGCCAGTACAGAGACTCTCGGGCTCCCCACACTAATAAAGCTATTCCAAACAACGCTCTAGGAAAATCAAAATTAAAATTCGACGCACTCGTCCCAGCCTCTCCCCCCGCCCCATTCTTATTTCTCATCTCAGTTTCTCTTAACTTAGAGCAATCAAAAATCTATTTTTGTTTCTTAGGCACTCTGAATGAGCTCTAATGCATTTTTCCGGCGGTAGACCCGAGGTGGTAAAGGAGCGGGCCGAGGGATGCAGGGAGGGGGAAGGGCCGTGCTCACAGCGCCCGAGGAAGTTGCATAAGGAAAGAGACTCCGTTTTTCGGGTCCCCTCAAAAAAAATCGGCGGGGAGGGGGAGGAAAAGGAAGCGGGGAGGGGGGAGGTAGGAGGGAAACCGAAGCGACGTTTACCTTCGTCTCCCCGTGGAAGGGTGGGGTAAGAGCCGCGGTCTTCGCGACCCCGAAGGGCGGTTCCTTACCCCCACCTCTCTCCGAGCGCAGACGGACAAACAGATACCCCCACCCCTCCGCGGGGAAGGCGGGGAGGAAACTGCCCGGTTTTAAACTTTCTCTCACGGTCGCGCTAGGGCCGGGCTTTGACCAGAAGGGGTGGGGGGAGACCGGAGGGCCCTTTTCTTTCAAGGTAATTAAAGTTTTACCACCAGCACAAAAGTTGCGCCCTCCCCCCGCCCGTGCCACCGTGCCCCCCCTCCCCCGCGCCCAGGGCTCACAAGTTTTCCTCCCTCTCCACCCCCCACCAGCTCGCGGGGCGCGCGGCGGATGCCTCGGCTCCTGCGCTTCCCGATCCCCACCCCCGCCGGCCTCTACTTCCCCCCGCCCGGCCGCCGCGGCGCGAGGACGGCCCTCCGGGCCCAGGACGCTAGTGTGCAAAACCCATTATTCCGGAATGGCACACGCACGCGGCGCGAGGCGGGCGGCGGCCCCGCCTCGGACCCCTCTTTGCCTCCCCAGTATAAGGACGGCGTAAACAAGTTGCAGGAAAAGCAGCCCCGCGCCTTCACCACCTCCGCCCGCCGCCCCGGCGCGGCTGCCGCCGCCGCCGCCGCCGCCCGCCGCTACCGCCGCCGCGGCCGCCGCCTCCCGACACACGCCCGCGCCCGCACCCGGGCCGGCGCTGCGCGGCACGGCGCGGGGCGAACGCCGCGACGGCGCGGGCTCCCGGCCCGGCCCGCGGCCCGCGCCCTCCTCGGCGCGGACGGCCGCGGCGGGCCCGCGCCGCCTCGCTTCCCGAAGCACTTTCCTGCCTCGGGCAGAAATAAACCGGAGGGTTTATTTTTGTGCAACTTTCCCAAAATGGCGGAAATTGGAGCTGATCTATATGAAATTCTCACACAGTCGGTCGGGAAGGGGGAGGCGGCGAGGAAGAAAACGCAAACTCTCGGCCGCCGAGCCCGCCGCGGGTCCGTGAGTGTGTGCGTGCGTGTGAGTGTGCGTGTGCGCGGTGGGAGTCGGGGAGGCCTTTCCGCCGCGCACACACACACACACAGCACACGCCGGGGAGACGCGCCTGCACATTCAACCAGTCCATTCTCCGCAGCCAGAGCGGGGAGAAAGTGGCCCGGCCTCTTTTCCCACTGCCTCGGTCTCCCGTACTTGTACTTCTCGCGCTCGCTCGCCCGCTCTCCGGTGCGCGCCCGGCACAAAGGCCACACGGGCGGAGGGGGCCGCAGGGGCGGCGCGCGGGCTCGCGCCTCCCGCCGCACCGATCCGCGGCCCCGGCCGCCCCCGCGCTCCCCCCACCCCCGGCAGCGCCCCCCGCCTGGGCCGCCGCGCTCGCCGCCCGGGCTGCGGCTCCGCGGCGCCCACTCGGGCACGCACCCCGGCGGAGCCCGGCGCCGCCGCGCTCCCCCACCCCGCGCCCGGTGTCATGAAAGCGACCAAAGTGACAAGCTCGGGGGGCGCGGGGGAGGGGGCCCACACGCATCCCGCCGCCTGCGCGCGGGCGAGAGCCCGACGCGGCCGCCTCGCCCCGGCTCCCTTCCGCACGGCCCCCCACACCCTTCCCCGTGTGCGCGCAAAGGAAAAAATACAAGTCTCTCCTCCCCCCATTTTTTCCTTTCTCTTTTCTCTCTCTTTTGTTCCTCTTTCACACTCGCACTCACTACTTAAGAGTGAGATGCCCAGAGACTCCCCCTCCAGCCGTTTCCGAGTCACTTGCCCACTTTTTTCCCCGGGATTAAGTTTTCTCCTCTTTCCCAGAGGCGCAGAGAAGTGGGGGAGAAACCCCTTCTGTCCTTTCCCCTCCCCTGATCTGTTTCACAAGACGAGGGTGCGCTTCCTTCTCTCTATAGGTCTCTTAACTTTCATCCTCCCCCAGAAAAATAAATGAATGGCTTTTGCACGGACAAATCTTCATATTAATTAGAGATTAGATCCGATCAACCGCTTCTTACCCCCAAATTTTCTCTTTTTTTTTTCTCCGTCTCACGAGTAGTCCTGACAAATGGTCCAGGGCTGCGGGCGCAGTGCGCATGTGCGCGTAGAGTCAGGGCTGGGGAGAGGGGGAAACTGCGCTGGTGCCTGTGCCGCCGCCGCCGCCGCCGCTGCCGGGGAGGCTCGCTCTGGCTTCCCTGTTAATGCTGCTGCGCCTTCGCCACTGGAAAGCAGCAATAAAGCCGGTTGGCAAATGCAGCAGCCCGCAGATACTGTTTCAGGTGCATCTTTTCAATATCCTTGTCACCGGCTCAGGGCTGGTTCAAGAACAATCAAAACAAATATGAAAGACTGCTAAGATTATAGATTTCTTTGTCTATTTTTCACTTTACTTTTTTAAAAAGGCATTTCTCTGAGCAGCTAATCCACCATGTACTGTTTAAACGTCTGCTTTCAGCCATTCAAGAGTGGGCCACAGCCTTATACAAACACAAGCCAAAAAGGCTAAATGCGTGCTACAGGTCATGAAAAATAAGAAATAAAGTTTTAAGCTTCTAGGTTATAGAACCTCCCCCTCTTTGAGGGCTGGAAGAATGCGTTATAAAGTGTGCATATAAAACTTGCGCGTGCCTTGCGTTTCCTAAGTGTTGGTCTTTATTGACAGCTTAAACATGTTAGGCCTCGGTTGTGAAATATGTTGGGATTCGTATGTCAACTTGGAAATCAGTGTTAAAGTCCCTTGACAATAAGCAGGTCGGCCGTGGACTACCCTCTGAACGTATTCAGTCAAGATGGCTGAGCAGTCCTAAACAGCAAAACCTGCTTTGTTAAGGCATCAAAACTAATCAAGCAAGAGTATTGTATTTCTGTATTGACAGCTTTCCACTTATTGACTGCAGGCTTCTTTTTTGGGCAGTTCACCATGCTCCTTTTCTACTAGATGCAAGTACTTAGAAAATAATTCAAGAAATTGAAGTTGTAATAAATATGTTTACCTTCATAACAGAGTTTGCGAGAAAAAAAAAAGTAGCACTCATAATTTCAGAAATGGTGGAAGCAAGTCTTACATTTCGCAGGGGTGGGGAGACAAAGTAAGGCCCCACCTCTCAGAGTGGAGTATTTAGTTTGTATCTAATAAAGGGTAAAGGAGGCCCTTTTCCGAAATTGCTGCCTGAGGTCTAGAATTTAAATATATCACAGATGGAAATTCTGCTTTAAAAAAATTCTTCCTCAAAATGTAAGTAATAATATTCTTGATTGAATTTTTTTCACTTAAGGAATGTTCCTTGAACCAGTTTCAGAAAATAAACTGTTAAATTCTTTCCTTAGGACCATGAAATTACCCTAGAGAAGCAGACCACCCGACTATGTCGTGTGTTGGTGCAGTGACCAAATTCTCCAAACCAAAAACCAGGACATAGGGCTTGACATGTACTCAAGACAAAGAAATGAACTCTGTGAAGCTGAAATGAGTTTATAGAGTATGCTTCATTTGTTGGGCAACCAGTGGTTTAAGGGTGCAAAGTGGGAAGGCTGGGTTAGTGAGAGCTATAGGTAATCTCATTGATTTCACCTACCACATCCAACCTTTTTCGAGCTGCTCCCAAACAGTTTAATTAACTGATCTGAATTTTAGCTTCTCTCCTTTCCTCCCTAGCCCTTGAATTATAAGCAGTGAAATGGCCAAAGGCATTGTTACCAGGAGCTATGTGCAAAACTAAGACTTTACCCCCAAAAAAAATAACATTACTTTTAGATTCCTCTTTCTAAAAATCCATTTTAGATGTGTTCTCTCTAGATAATTTATGGATGATATTTCTATTTCATATACATTTTTGGGAATGTTGGTTCCACAGTAAACTTAAAATCAAGGCCTACCTTATGCTAATCATGCTACAAGGTGTTAGGGATAAACAGATGATCAAAACTAGGCCACGAGATGGAGTTCCCATTGTGGTTCAGCGCATTAAGAATCCTACTAGTATTCATGAGGTTGTGGGTTCAATCCTGGGCCTTGCTCAGTGGGTTAAGGATCCAGTGTTGCTGTAAGCTGCGGCATAGGTTGCAGAAGCAGCTGGACATAGGGCAGCTCAGATGGATCCGGCGTGGCTGTGGCTGTGGCGTAGGCTGGCAGCTGCAGCTCTGATTCAACCCCTTGCCTGGGAACTTCATATGCCACAGGTGCACCCCAAAAAAGAAAAAATATGAGGCCACAGAATTCAATCTGGCAAAACAGACAGCCTAATGAACTTGCTTCACCTTGCAGTGGGAGTTGTACTAGGGGTATGAAAGGAAGTACAATTGAGGAGCATCTATTGCAGTAAGGGAAGGCTTTCCAGAAAAGGTGGTAACTAAGCTGATTCCTGAGGGACAAGTGTGCAGTGTCTCCTTTTTCTCTGTGAAGGTGATCCAATCAGAGAAACCCTGAGTAAAGCTCCAGAGGTTTGGAGAGGAAGGTTTGCCTTGTACCTACTCACACATCGAGGTTCACTAACAAAAATAAGGATAAGCTGGAGTTCCTTGGTGGCCTAGGGGATTAAGGATCCAGTGTTGTCACTGCTGTGGCTTGGGTCACTGCTGTGACACAGGTTCAGTCCCTGGCCTGGGAACTTCTGCACACCACAGGCACGCCCAAAAGAATAAAAAAATAAAAAATAAGGATGAGTTGGGGATCTCTACAATACATTGCCTTTCTGCCACAGAGGTCATCAGTAAAACCTCAAAGATTGAACACAAGTTGTTCCCAAGATGTGGTTCCAGATGGGAAATATTTTGAAGGCACTCATGGGTAAGATTTTTCTACCAAGAATCCACTGGTGCCATTTCTGAGACAAAGGCAGAATATGATATTAGAATTTAGATAACATTCCATTATTCTTTATATAAACTGGTAGTATTTACAGGACCTTTCTCCATCTGTTCCTAAATGGTAATATGCCAATAGAAGCTTTTTGTCTTTCTTCCCCCTTTCACTATTCAGTCACTGGTTAATAATTCATGATGAATCCCTTCTTTCCAGCATCCCTTAATCTCATCATTCTCCAACACTCTCCCCCCTTTCTATCCCACCCAGCTCTACCCTATCACATGCATATACCTAATCCATCCTTAGACCAGATCTATAACTTTCCTGACATCCCAGACTAAAGTATTAATCATTCCTTTACCTTTCTTTGTATTTATTTATTTATACCCCACATGACTTCAGGTTACTCCATTCCTACACATTCTGAAGCTAAAGCCATTTTACATGGAAAAGGTTTTAAACAAATCACTGTACGCACTCTTCCAGATACACTTTGAGGCGTTCATCACCTCCTGGATGAAGGTCATTCAAAACCTCTCTGACTGTACTCCATCCTGTAACCTCCACTCTGTGTGAATTCAATTTAGCAACCTACACTCCCCTTTTCCTAACGCTAAGCTTGTTCTGCACTGTTAGGACATCCTCCTCCATCCTGGAACAATTCAAGGACAACCCTCCTCCACCAGCCGGCCCCGCACAGATTGTAAGTGACCAGGAGTGAAGTCCAAGAGATTTTCATTGTAATGCAGTGCTGCCACCACCACTGGGAACCAGGAGGCAGGTCACTTGATGTTTCAGCGTTTGAATTCTCTCACTAGTTACACACAAAAAAGAGAGTAGTAATGGACTGCTAAGACCTCTTTGAAAGCCATGTCCCTTTCCATCCTTCCGTGTACATAACAGCAACACTGTTGTAGTACAAATAATATGGAACCAAGAAAAGAATTTTAAGTAAGGAGTGAAAAAAATCCATCCATTTGTCAGGTAACAGAATGTTACCAGTTTAGAGCTCATTCCGTTGGTTTAAAACCTGATACTAATGAGATGAAGGTCATGGGTTCCATTCCCTAATGGCCAGCTAGCTTTGATCTGTTTCATAGCCACAAACTGCTTTCCTAACCCCAGTTTCCCATGTTGTAATGTTGCTATTGGTCACAAGTCTTAAGGTGAAATTGAATCTTTCCATAGAAATTTTCTAAAATGAACAATACTTGAAATCATTCTTTCAATGTATTATCTTACTTTTAAGTGTGAGTCAAGTTATTGAATTTTTTAGTCTACACCATTGTGTGTTCCATGTTTTTCCAAGTATAAAAATGACATTGATTTGGCCAAGATTCTTATTATTGATATTTATTTACAAGGGCTGAGTTTGATTTTCTTATTAGTGTTCTAGATACCACTAAAATGTTCATATAGTTCTCAAATTTGAATTCTGGTTATCTTTCTTCTGTCATAGCTGTATACATTCTTAGCACAGGGCTTAGGATAGAGAAATGTAATTGAAATGTTGAGGATGAAAGAAAAAGGATATATTAGTCATCAGGTAAGGAGAGGATTATAATGTATATCACATTCTCAACATTTTAAGGAAATTAATATATAAAGAACTTATGGATAGATGTGATATGTGTAATTTTGTTTAGATGCCACGGTATCTAAGATAGCTAAGATAACTTCTATCATAAGACAGAAATATGACAGACATATTCAAAAGAGTGGAATAATATGGGACTATAGATAGACTTCTAAATTATATGGAAAAGATAGTAGTTTATACTTTTCCATAACACACTCACTTAAAGCCTAAGTCCAAAAGCGTTATAACTAAAGAGTATTAGGGGGACAAGCCAGACTTCAGAACATGTCTGTGAAAATAGCCCCTGATACACTTAGAGCCTGGTTCTAGAATGTTCTTTCCACTTGACCTGGTCTCCAGGCCCTAGCTGATTGGTTCAGGAGTGGGCATTCAATCCAAGGACTGAATCAAGTAGGGGGAGCCAATGAGTCAGCAGGGAGTGCTTCCCCATATGAAGAGAAGTGACGAAATGGACCAGTCTATTCCCATGCTTGGCCATGTGAGCTAGAAATACTGGAGATAAAATCACAAAACTAAATGATTCACGGAGAGAAAAAGGTACAGTGCAGATACATTAGCTGTTAGGCATAGCAAATATGCATAAGTAGAAACCATAAGGTAGAGCAGAGCAGAAGTTAAGCCAGCCAGATGAAGATGTCAGAGCTGCCCTGGGCTCTGCATGACCTTCTATCCCCAAATGTCATTTCTAGTCTTGGACAGGCTTGGCTGCTCTGGGTTACCATGAAGATCACCCGCATAGCTAGAATCTCTGTCTTCAGTAGTTTCACACATTGATTCCCCATCCCTTATGGAAAATTGAGTTGTTTTTTTGAATTGAGTAGATAAACATAGCAATGGGTATGACTTGGTTTTTCGAGCCTTACAGATTTAAAGGGGACCAAGTCAAAAGTCAGTTCAGTCAGCCCAGTACCCAGTCACTTCGTTCCCATTAGGGGAACACACAGGCCAGACGGTGAGGCTCAAATCCCAAGTCCACGACTTGCTAATGTGTGATCTTGGGCAAGTTGCTGAACCTCTCTTACCTCAGATCCTACATCTGTAAAATGGGGATATTTACAGTGCCTAGCTCGGGAGGTTGTGATGAGGGCTTAATGGATGAATGTACAACTAAACCTTGGCATGTGGTTAGTGATCAATAAATGTTAGCTTGTGAGTCAGGATATTTGCCTGAGTTGTTCCCTGCCCTATTCCTAGCACCTACATTTGCACCTGAACACAGTTAATTGTGTGATAAATATTTATTGAATGACTTAAGGAAATATTATTATATGAATTATTACATCCACTCTTTTACTTCTCCCTTCCCAGAGGTTTCAGGTCATAGGTGTGCCCATGGACAGATCCTCCTAAAAGTTCCTAAAAGCATGTAAACAGAGAATGCTAATGGAATTCATAGGCCCTATTTCAAAGGAGCCTGCTGTTCAGAATATATTATCTTTATTTAGCATTTATATTACACTTTTACATTTTCAAAGCCCTTTTCCATTTTTTAACTAAATATTTGTTATAACATTCCTATCTTATCTTTCATAAGGGAGGTAACTGAGGCATGGTTCCAATCATTAATACCTATATCGGGAATAAAATTCATCACAGAAATACAGTAAGTGTAACTTACATAAATACTGTAAGTATATAAAGAAAAAAAAATCTGGAACATTACTTTGTTCGTGTAGAGTGCCGAATGGAATGTCAGCCTTCGAGAAGAAGACAATCTGTTACTTTAAATTATACTAGCTATGCCTTTCACTTGGTTCTATTTCAGAAACTAGAATCAATAGAAAAAACTGAGGTTTCTCAATGGATTTGAAGACTTTAAGGAATAAAATTTTGAAATTCAATAGTGAAACTTTTCACCACATCTCAGTAATTTCCCAATCTTTTTCTATGAAAACTTCTTCAAGAAAGCAGTTCGTGCCTCATGTCAGTGTACTGGGGGTTTCTGTATGTATGCCCTTAGAATTTGTAGACAGTGAAGTATGAAAGGGTAAAAATCAGTATATTGTTGATGAAATCAGTCAAGAGTAATCTAGTTCTGGGAGATTTGGGAAATGCCCAAATCCAATCCGGTGTCCCTACTGAGATTCAAGAAAGTTTGAAAATGTATTGGACTGAAAAGAGATACTGAGTTTTGGTTACCAGTCTAGCTGATTGACTTCACTGGAGATTAAAACAATCCTAACGCAGAGGAGCCCTCGATAAAGCTGGATAATCAGTTTCTTTGACTCTAGCTAACTTCCTCTTCCAAGCCTAACCAGCTGTTTACAAATCTCAAGGCCAGACTCCATGCCAGGTGTCTTCTATTCCAAGGTGAGCTCCTTCAGCTCTTCCCTTCAGTTCCAAATCTCTTTCCCTCTTCCATCTCCAGGGGAAAATATCCCAATTTCTTCCCCAGGCTGTCACTCTCACTGTGTTCTTGATCACACTCTCTCTGTCTTCTTCCATAAGTTTTCATTATTCTCCCAATGTTTACAGTTCGTTATTCGCCACTGGCTTTTTTCACAGCCAAAAAAAATATGCTCACATCTTCCCAGTCCTAAAAAAGAAAACTTTTTGTAAGTTCTACATCCCTTCACATACTGTACCATAATTTCTCCTTTCTTTTGCTGCCCAAACTCCTTGAACAAGCAGTTTACACTCAACTTCTCAGTTTCCCTACGTCCGATTCATTCTTCAGTCCACAGACATTACTGAACAGGCTTTCTTCTTTGTAAAGTCTCCAGTGACTTCCCAAAATGTCAAATCTAGTGGCCACAGTCCACTTCCTATTTATGATTCTTGAAGCATTTGACAGTGTTGACTAATCCCTTCTTTGAAATTGTCTTCTCACGTAACCTCTTTGTCAATTCACTTTTCTGGTTGTTCTTCTGTCCCTTGGACAAAATCCCTCTTGCTCTTCCCACCTGAAAAATGAGTCTTCTGGAATAAAGTTCTGGTCATCCCTTCTGGTTTTACACTCTCTCATGCTCGTGTTGTCTCTCAGAATCACTGACTTATCTTTTTCTAAAGAACTCCTGGATGATACTTTTGTTCATGAGCATTCTACAGAGCTTCAGACCTACATGTCCAAATTTCTTGAGCCATTCCATGTGGATCTTCTATGTGTCTGAAGACAATGGAATAATGTGGTGGTTTAAAACAAACAAACAGGAGTTCCTGTCGTGGCGCAGTGGTTAACGAATCCGACTAGGAACCATGAGGTTGCGGATTCGGTCCCTGCCCTTGCTCAGTGGGTTAACGATCCAGCGTTGCCATGAGCTGTGGTGTAGGTTGCAGACGCAGCTCAGATCCCGCATTGCTGTGGCCCTGGCATAGGCCAGTGGCTACAGCTCCAATTTGACCCCTAGCCTGGGAACCTCCATATGCCGCTTTGGGAGCGGCCCAAAGAAATAGCAAAAAGACAAAAACAAACAAACAAACAAAAAAAGCTTTGGAGTTCCCGTTGTGGTGCAGCAGAAACAAACCTGACTGGTAACCATGAGGATACAGGTTCAATCCCTGGCCTTGCTCAGCAGGTTAAGGGTCCAGTGTTGCTATGAGCTGTAGTGTAGGTCACAGACGTGGGTCAGATCCTGTGTGGCTGTGGCTGTGGCTGTGGCTGTTGCTGGCAGCTGAAGCTCTGATTCGACCCCTAGCCTGGGAACCTCCATATGCCACGCGTGTGGCCCTAATAAGCAAAACAAAAACAAAACAACAACAAAAAAACCAACAACCTTTGGGGTTAGACCTCTGTTGGAATCCCACTTCCATTACTTACCTAGATATTAGTAACTTAATCTAACTAAACTGAGTTTCCCCCCATATTCAGTAATATCTCCTGCACTGGCCATTATCAAGATTAAAGGGTGCGGGGAGTTCCCGTCGTGGCTCAGTAGTTAACAAATCTGACTAGGAACCATGAGGTTGTGGGTTCGATCCCTGGCCTCGCTCAGTGGGTTAAGGATCTGGCGTTGCTGTGAGCTGTGATGTAGGTTGTAGACATGGCTTGGATCCCGAATTGCTGTGGCTCTGGTGTAGGTCGGCAGCAACAGCTCTGATTCAACCCCTAGCCTGGGAACCTCCATATGCCGAGGGAGCAGCCCTAGAAAAGGCAAAAACAAGATGACCAAAAAAAAAAAAAAAAAAGATTAAAGGTGTATGTAAGGTAGCTAACACATAAGAGCTTAATGAATGGTAAATATTGTTTTTCCTGTTCTTCCTTCTTCATTATTATCCATTTCAATTTACAGTGTTTCCATGTTCTAAGTCACCGATTTAACTACAACTTCCTTTTGCTGCCACTCACATCCAGTTGGTCACCAGATCCGATTGATCGTTCCTCTATAATATCTCTCCTCTAATCCTTCCTTCCCTTTCACTATTTCCTCTGCCACTGCCCAGCTTCATCTCCTGCCAGGCTTATTACCCTGTGTTTCTAACTACATCCTTGTCATGACAATCATCTTCCTCCAGCAGAGAGTTGGTAATGTTACTCCCCTGCTCCAAATCCTTAAATGATTCCCCAGAACTTTAGGAAAAAAACCATATCTCGGGAGTTCCCATCGTGGCGCACTGGTTAACGAATCCGACTGGGAACCATGAGGTTGCGGGTTCGGTCCCTGCCCTTGCTCAGTGGGTTAACGATCTGGCGTTGCCGTGAGCTGTGGTGTAGGTTGCCGACGCGGCTCGGATCCCGCGTTGCTGTGGCTCTGGCGTAGGCCGGTGGCTACAGCTCCGATTCAACCCCTAGCCTGGGAGCCTGCATATGCCGCGGGAGCGGCCCAAGAAATAGCAACAACAACAACAACAAAAAAGACAAAAGACCAAAAAAAAAAAAAACCCCATATCTCCTTGGTAGGTACTTAGTGCCCTTCAAGCACTGGAACAAACTGACCTTTCGGTCTTCAGCCAGTACACCCCACAAACCCATGAGTAAGCCAAGCCAAGCAAACCCAATGCATTGTCACCTGTCTCTGCTTTTGTTCATGTTATTTCCTAGGCATGAAAGGCCCTCTCTCTGCCCCGACTTGACCTATCCAAATTTCTGCCTCATTCAAAGAGATATTTGTACACCCTTGTTTCTAGCTGCATATTCACAATAGCCAAAAGGTAGAAAGAGCACATGTGGCCATCAACAGATATACAGATAAACAAAATGTGGCATATACATATAATGGAATATTATTTAGCCTTATTTTATTTATTTATTTATTACTCAATGAATTTATTACATTTATAGTTGTACAATGATCATCATAATCCAATTTTATAAGATTTCCATCCCACAACCCCAGTGCATCCCCTACCCCCCCAACTGTCTCCTTTGGAAACCATAAATTTTTCAAAGTCTGTGAGTCAGTATCTGTTCTGTAAAGAAGTTCAGTCTGCCCTTTTTTCAGATTCCACATATCAGTGAAAGCATTTAATGTTGGTGTCTCATTGTATGGCTGACTTCTCTGAGCATGATAATTTCTAGGTCCATCCATGTTGCTAAAAATGCCAGTATTTCATTCCTTTTGATGGCTGAGTAATATTCTATTGCGTATATATACCACCTCTTCTTGATCCACTCCTCTGTCGATGGACATTTAGGTTGTTTCCATGTCTTGGATATTGTAAATAGTGCTGCAATGAACATTGGAGTACATGTGTCTTTGCCAGTCATGGTTTTCTCTGGATAGATGCCCAGGAGTGGGACTGCTGAATCAAATGGTAGTTCTATTTTAGTTTTCTGAGGAATCTCTGTGGTTGCACCAATTTACAATCCCACCAACAGTGTAATAGGGTTCCCTTTTCTCCACACCCTCTCCAGCATTTATTGTTTGTAGACTTTTTAATGAAGGCCATTCTGGCTCTTAGTGGTTTTGATTTTCATTTCTCTAATAATGAGTGATGTTGAATGTTGAACATCTTTTCATGTGTTTTTTGGCCATCTGTATGTCTTCCTTGGAGAATTGTCTTTTCAGATCTTCTGTGCATTTTTTGATGGGGTTGTTTGTTTTGTTTTGTTTTGGTATTGAGCTTCAGGAGGTGTTTATAAATTTTGGAGATCAATCCCTTGTCAGTCGAATCATTTGCAAATATTTTCTCCCATTCTGCAGCTTGTCTTTTCTATTTAGCCTTATTTTAAAAAAGGAAATTCTGACACATGCTATAACACAGGTGAACCTTGAATACATTATGCTAAGTGAAATTAGCTAGTCACAAAAGGACAAATATTGTAGGATTACACTTTTAGCAGTCAAATTTATAGAGACTGAAAGCCAAATCAAGGACTACGGGTTTGGTGGGGGAATTGGGAGTTATCATTTAATGGGTACAGAGTTTCAGTTTTGTAAGATGAAAAAAACTCTGGAGATGAATGGTAGTGATAGTTTTTTTGGGTTTTTTGTTTTTTGTTTTTTGTTTTTTTGGCAGCAACGCAGATGTAGTCAATGCCAACAGTACATTTTAAAATGAGTAAGGAGGTTCCGTTGTGGCTCAGTGGGTTAATAACCCAACATAGTGTCCATGAGGACTCGGGTTTGATCCCTGGCCTTGCTCAGCAGGTTAAGGATCCAGCATTGCTGCAAACTGCAGTGCAGGTCATAGATGCGGCTCTAATCTGGTGTTGCTGTGGCTGTGGTGTAGGCCTGCAGCTGCAGCTCCAATTCCACCCCTAGCCTGGGAACTTTCATCTGCCACAGATAGGGCCATAAAAAAAAAAAAGAAAAGAAAAAATGGTTAAAATGGTCAATTTTACATTATGTATATTTTACCACAAGTAAAAATTTCCCCTAACTCATCTTAAGTTATATATATATTAAGTACAATGGACTATGCTAGGCATTGGGAATACAAATAAACAGATACCTAATAAAGTGCTGCCTATCCCGAGGGGCATAAAATTGAGAAGGGCTCACATTCTTCCTCTGCCGTGAAAAACTCCAGGTAATTACACTTGAAATTTAACGCTTTCTTCTGTCTCCGTATCTATTTTAGCACTTGTCACATCCTGCTCTATATCGTATCTGGTCCTTGTAAAGGTCTGTCTCTCTTTTGAGACAATACATACCCTAAGGTCAGGAGCTCTCTTATCTATTCATTTTTTTTAAATCTATCATAGCACTTAATACAGTTCATTGCACATAATGGGGGCTCAATAAATATGTGTTGAGTACAATAGAATGGAATTGGAGTTCAGTTCAGCCATCAGTGACGTTTCAGGCTGAAAATGACATCACCTCACAGACAGGCCTTCCTCAGAACAGGTATACTGACCACTACACACAAAGATCCAAGGAGAGCCCACCTCTATTACACGATGACATCACCCAATACCAGATACAGCTATTCTGGATTCTATTTATCATCCTCCGTAAAAGGGCTATCATCAGTATATCTGATGAGTTTTCTAAAATTTCAAATTGAAAGCCATGACGTACACATAGATGAAGGTGCTTAGGCGCTGTTGGGCATATTTACCGTCAGAGCTGGGAGCCAACCATTAAGAGTTTTGTGAGAAGGCTTAGCCACTAACATTTGGTTTCCCTTCGTGACCCGCTGGAGTTTGGAGGAGCCCATCTGACAGCAGATTCGGTTTTGAGTATATGGCCATCATCAGCACCAAGAGCATTTAGGAATCTATAACCTTCTATCATCTGATAACCCTTTCATTATAAGTCATCCAGGTAGCCTCAGACACTTAAGCTTATTTTCCTGGGTGCTGGAAAATTTTTCCCTCATCAGGATGGGACTTCTGTTTTCATCTTCGAGAGCAGAGTTCTTGGGTTTATTGTCTAGAAGAGACTTAGCCCCCCTGGTACTTAATACTTATGCTTAATAATTTGCCGAGTAATTACTGTGTGCCAAGAACTGCGCCAGGCACTTTCCTTATATTATCTCACGTCTTCTTGACAAACCTATGAGGTAGCAAAGGGCCTTTCTTTTTGTGTGTGCGTGACAACCTGAGATTCTTTTCCTCGTCTTTCATTGATGGCACCAACACTCCCATGAGGGACCCTGCAGGCTCGTTCCACGTGGTCGTGGGTGGCCTGTCAAGTCCACAGCTTCCTAACATCAAGGAATGGGTGGGTAATGGCGATGAGGCCAATTAGGCCCAATAGGGAGTACTGATTATTGATTCATGGGCCGAGTGGCAAGAGCAGCTTTTCAAAGGGCACTCCCCCAAATTCCTGAATGGTATCGTCAGAGTAGCCCTGGTGTCTCTTATCCCAAGGCATGATCATTTAGCTTTTCCTTCAATTTTTTTTTTTTTTTTGCTTTGCTTTTTTTAGGGCAGCACCCACAGTCTATGGAAGTTCCAGGCTAGGGGTCGAATCAGAGCTACAACTGCCAGCCTATGACACAGCCACAGCAACACAGGATCCAAGCCGCATCTGTGACCTACACCACAGCTCGTGGCAGTGGTGGATCCTTTAATGCCCGGGGCCAAGGATCCAACACACATCCTCATGGATACTAGTCAGATTTGTTATCACTGAGCCACAATAGGAACTCCCTCCTTCAACTTTTTGGCATACTAAATTTTATTCCAAAAACTCTGCTTTTTTAAAAAAAATTTTTATTTTAAATTTTATTTATTTATTTAGTCTTTTTGCCATTTCTTGGTCCGCTCTCGCGGCATATGGGGAGGTTCCCAGGCTAGGGGTCGAATTGGAGCCATAGATGCTGGCCTAAGCCAGAACCACAGCAATGCGGGATCCGAGCCACGTCTGCGACCTACATCACGGCAACGCCGGATCCCTAACCCACTGAGCAAGGCCAGGGATTGAACCCACAACCTCACGGTTCCTAGTCGGATTCGTTAACCATTGAGCCACAACGGGAACTCCAAACTCTGCTTTAAAAAAAAAAAAAAAAAATCTAATTTTAGGCAGAATCAGTTGTTGGTAACTTAAAAATCTTTCTGATAAGGTAGTATGTTTGTTTTTCATTTCTATGTAACATTCGACCACACATGTAGCTGCTGAAAACAACACATGTTTATGATGTCACAGTGTCTATGGGTCAGGGCTCTGGGCATAGTTCAACAGGGTCCTAGGCTCAGGGTCTCACAGGCTGCAGTCAAGGTGTCAGTCAGGGCTAAGTGCTCCTCCGAGGTCTGGAGACCTCTTCCAAGCTCATGTGGTTGCTGGCGGAATTCTGCTCCTTGTGGTGATAGGACGGAGCTCCCTTCTTCTTGCTGGTCCTCTGCTGGAGCTCCTAGAGGCCCCTGTGGTTCCGCCGTATTCATAGGCCTCTCACACATGACGGTTTGCTTCTTCAATCCTGGCAGCAAAATCTCTCTCACTTTGCATGTCTCCCTTCAGGGAGGCCCTGGACCCTCCATTAAAAGGCTTACCTGATTAAGTCAGGTCCACCCAGGATAATCTCCTGCTTGATTAACTCAAAGTCCAATGCTTAAGACCTTAATTACATCTGAAAAATCCCTTCTCTCTTGTCACAGAACAATATAGAGTAAAATGCCATCACATGTCCTCCGACAGCCAAGGAGAGGTGACTGGACAGAGAGCACACACCAGTTGAGGGGGACCTTGGGGGCCAGCTTATAATTCTCCTTAACACAGATAGCTACTCTTATGATCCCCAATTTACAGAAAAATAAGGGTTCAAAAGGTAAGTTGTTGGCCCAAATGACAAACTTCTAAATGTTAATGTCAAGATTTGAACTAGCAGAGAACCCTACCAGCGTTCTGTGATAATCTGTGTGGGAAAAGAATCAGAGAGAATGGATATGTGTATATGTATGACTGGGTCACTTTGTTGTACAGCAGAAATTATCACAGCCTTGTAAATGAACTATATTTCAATAAAACTAAAAAAAGGGAAAAAAAAGATTTTGAACTAGACCTATATGGGCAGTGTTTGAGTTCAGTCATGATATTCTTTTTTTTTTTTCTTTTGGTCTTTTTTAGGGCCGCACCCGTGGCATATGGAGGTTCCCAGGCTAGGGGTCTAATCAGAGCCGTAGCTCCCGACCTACACCATAGCTCTCGGCAACACCGGATTCTTAACCCACTGAGCAAGGCCAGGGATCAAACCCGCAACCTCATGGTTCCTAGTCAGATTCATTTCCGCTGCACCATGACGGGAACTCCCCAGTCATGATATTCTTGAAATGATTTTTATTTCCTTCATCTACATTTTTTTGTACTTGCAGAAATGTTCCTGCATTTTTTTAAGAGTTTGTCTAGCTTCCTCTTTTCTTTTGAATACGCTTGTTCTCTGCATCACATGCCTGTATAGACAACAGGGGCAAGTCACTACAGTGGTACTAAGGCATTTGACAGCATCTACAGAGAAGCATCACTCATGAGCTGCCAGGCCAGATAACAAGAGAAAACCCACGGTGGACCCCAAGAAACCCATGTTCATGAGAAGATATAAGAGCAGTCACAGAAGTATGAGTATATGTGGGAAACCAGTGAAAGAGTGCACAGAAGAGGGAATCCTAACTGGGATGAAAGGATGAGAGAAGTCTTCTCAAAGGAAATGAATTGGCTCTTGCCTTATAGCAAGGGAGGAGGTGGCAGGGAACAGGGGAAGAGTCTCCCTGGAGCTGCAGCCTTTCTTTTTTTTTTTCTTTTTTTTTCTTTTTTTTTTTTTATTGTCTTTTTGCCATTTCTAGGGCTGCTCCCATGGCACATGGAAGTTCCCAGGCTAGGAATCTAATCGGAGCTATAGCCGCCGGCCTACACCACAGCCACAGCAACTCGAGATCCGAGCCACGTCTGTGACCTACACCATAGCTCACAGAAACCCGGATCCTTAACCCACTGAGCAAGGCCAGGGATCAAACCTGCAACCTCATGGTTCCTAGTCAGATTCGTTAACCACTGAGCCATGACGGGAACTCCTGGAGTTGCAGCCTTTCATGAGTTCCTCCTCACTTGACCCTTCTAAGCTGATACACAGGAAGCCTTTTCAGAATTAAAAGAGGATAATGATACCCCACATCTTGAGATTCTGCTTTCTTTGGTTGACCTAGAGGAGTCTAGAAACCAAGGAAAATAAATCAATGTCCATCAAAATATAGAAAAATAATCTCATACTTAATAATATCACCTAAAGCATGTTTCCACTGGGCTATTAATGTGTATATTATACCCGCTTATTGACTGCTCCTTTTCTGATGCGATTTATCCTATTATTACTTGGAAAATCCATTTTTTTTCTCTTAGGCCTCACGTACCATTGATGGTCAATAAGGTAAACACTGCTAATATCACTAGGGAAGGTACAGACAACAGAGGAGAAAACAGTATGCTAAATCATCTCAAACCATAATATATCTACACCAGAAATACTCTGTGTATTTGTTTTGCTAGAAATTTTACATGAAACAATAAAAGAAATGATGTGAAAAACAGGGATGTTTTTGCTAAGATATTTCAGTTTCTGAAATTTGTCCTTTTTTTTTCTTTTTTTTCTTTTTTTTTTTGTCTTTTTGCTATTTCTTGGGCCACTCCCACGGCATATGGAGGTTCCCAGGCTAGGGGTTGAATCAGAGCTGTAGCTGCCGGCCTACGCCAGAGCCACAGCAACGCTGGATCCAAGCCGCGTCTACAACCTACACCACAGCTCACAGCAACGCTGGATCGTTAACCCACTGAGCAAGGGCAGGGACTGAACCCGCAACCTCATGGTTCCTAGTCGGATTCGTTAACCACTGCGCCACGACGGGAACTCCTGTCCTTCTATTTATTCAACAAATATTTATGGAGTACCTACTATATTCCAGGCATTATGCTAGGTTCTGGGAATAAAACACACTGAATGAAACACATACCATCACTCTCCTTAGGATGTTAAATCTAGTGGAGATGTTATCAATAAATAGGCACTTATAATACATCATAATATATGCTAGAGAAAAACTGGTGACAAAAGCACAAAAATAAAGAAAGGGGAGTTCCCGTCGTGGCTCAGCAGTAACAAACCAGACTGATATCCTTGAGGACATGGGTTTGACCCCTGACCTTGCTCAGTGAGTCAAGGATCCAGTGTTGCCGTGAGCTGTGGTGTAGGTTTCAGATGTGGCTCAGGTTCTGCGTTGCTGTGGCTGTGGCATAGGCCAGCAGCTGCAGCTCTGACTGGACCCATGCATGGTCTGGGAACTTCTATATGCCGTAGGTGCGGCCCTAAGAAAAAAATAAAAGTAAAGAAAGAAATATGGTAGAGAAAGTACAAAATGCTATGGGAATAGGAAGGAAAATAATTTTGTTGAGTTTAAGGGAAACTTCTGAGGTTTTCCAGAAGAGATGGCATTTAAGCTGATATGTGAGGATAGAATGGGAAATACGGGACACCATATAATGAGCAAATGATCAATAAGTACCAAAAAAATTCTGAAGGTTATTTGGGAACAGGGAGGAGGTAACTAAGGACTTTCATTTCTTTAAATTTATCTGAAAATGTTGAGTATAAAAAAAATCCATCCTCTTACACAAAGATGCTTCATTATAGCACTTACCAGTCCATATCTCTGAGCTGCAAGCACTTGCCTGCAACAGCTAGGCAGGAACTCAAGAACTTATCTTGCTTCTCTGCAGCAGTCTTTGCCTGGGATTCATCTTCACTAGGCTCTGAAATCTTGCTTCTGCCATGACAAGCACCATCTCCTCCTCTGGCCACTGTGAACTTGGAATTTACAAATGCTGGGAACTTGTGTTCATTGGTGCAGCCAGTGCCAGCTGCTTCAGGGCCTCCAGCAAAAGAACAAACTGTTTCAACTATAGACTAAACAAATGCCAAAACTTATAACTTCTCCGAAATTATATCTATGATATGGGATGTTTATGGACAATCAACAGTATACTTTATGTGTTACATTTGAAATCTTTCTTAATTTTTATTTTTTTAAATCATTTTTTTGCTCCCAAACATGTAAACTGCATACATGTATGTGTCTACATACCACTCAAATATGCTATATTCAGCTGACCACAATTTACATCTAAAATTGAAGTTTCCAGGCCATAAAACTTGTTCCACAGCGGCCGCCTGGGCCACTGCAGTGATAACACTAGATACTTAACCCACTGCACCACAAGGGAACTCCAGATCATTTGCTTAAAAAAAAAAAAGAAAGAAAGAAAGGAGTTCCCGTTGTGGCTCAGTGGCTAATGAATCCACCTAGGAACCATGAGGTTTCAGGTTTGATCCTTGGCCTCGCTCAGTGGGTTGAAGATCCAGCGTTGCCATGAGCGACAGTGTAGGTCACAAACGCAGCTCAGATCCCAAGTTGCTGCGGCTGTGGCATAGGCCAGCGGCTACAGGTCTGATTAGACCCCTAGCCTGGGAACCTCCATATGCCGTGGGTGCTACCTAGAAAAAGACAAAAAGACACACACACACAAAAGCATGACCTTATAAGTTTTGCAACAATACATCAAAATTACATATGTGCTTAAATATCTGACCAGCTTTTCTACTTCCATCCTACACACCTTCCCATATGTGTGTGACATGACATAAGTACAAAGTTATTCTTTGTAGCACTGCCTCTAAGAAAAAAATTCATCAGTATGAGACTAGCTTTTAACATTATGGCAAATTCTTACAAGGAGATAACATGTAGCCATAAAAAGAATAAGGAACACCTATATGTCCTGATAATGGAATGATTCTGAAGATATGTCATGAGGTTCAGAAAGCAAGGTGTGGGATCAGCGAGTATAGGATGTTTGCTATAAGAAAAGGAGAAGAGTTCCCTGGTGGCCTAGTGGTTCAGGACTTGGAGTTGTCACCACTGTGGCTCAGGTTCAACCCCTGGCCCAGGAATTTCTGTATGCCATGGGTACAGCCAAAAAAAAAAAAAGGAGAATACATAAAGAACATATATATTTAGTATGTGTTGTTATAGACTGCATGTTTGTGCCCCTGTAAAATTTATGTGTTGAAATTTAATCCTCAATATGGTAATAGGAGGTGGGGCCTTTGGTAAGTGATTAGGTCCTGAAGGCAGAGCCCTCATTAATGAGATCGGTGCCCTTATAAATGAGACTCTGGGGAGCTCTCTTGCCCCTTCCATCATTTGAGAACACAGTAATCATGAACCCATTACCTGTTAACATAAATAATATGTTTTTATTTAAAATAACTGGGTTTTTCAAAATAAAAGGTTGAGTGGCATGTTTTTTGCACATCTCTTGAATATCTGGCTCAACAGAAGACACCTGCATTCTCATATCTGCTTCTGCATTCAATCTATTGCAATAAGTTGTTCTGGTTGAAGTATAAGAAGAAAGTCTGGTTTCATACAGATAGGAGGATGGAAAATGGAGAAGTATTTTAAAAAGTGTTTTCAGATAATTGTAGCTATTCTTCTTTGTTATTATACCAAAACGCGACAACTAACAATTTCTTAAGGGTTAATTGCAATGTAGTATCTGAAACCCTATCGAAGAGCTATTCACACCTGGTCACATTAAAATCCACTGGTCTGCCTTGCACTTGGAACAGTTCTTTTACCCATGCATACTTTTTAAGATCATGCACCAGTCATTTGAAAAATACTGGTCCACTGAGTTACGAGTATATTCTAAAGGTTAACACATCTCACTTTACAACATCAAAAAATTGCATGTGACACCACCAATTTCATCAGGAAAATTTTCAGATATTGTGAACCTATTGAGCTCATACTGGTATATACAAGTTTTCCAAAATTCTAATTTTTACTTAAAAGCTCAAATTTTATAATTTGCAGCTCATATCGTCATTTGTTTTTCTTGAATTAACAAGAACATTTTGTTCATTTTTAGGAAAATGTTTCCCAAACACTTGTATGAATAACCATAGTTTATCTGTCATTCTTTGAAGTAAAAATGGTGTTCCGTGAAAAATGCAGCTAGTTGGGTTTGCAACTCAAACAACCATGCAAATGCATTCCCTTGAGACAACCTGGTACTTTGGTATGCAGCAAAAGCGCTTCATGTGTACTTCCCTTTGCACCAGACAGAATATTAAAAAGGCACTCCGGAGTCAAGATTTAATAAAATTATTAGCTTTTCCTGCTTCATCAAGGACATTCTTAAGTGAAATTTGAATGTTTTTATCTGTGAATACATGGTAGGGAAGAATACGATGACTCTCTAGTATGGTGCAGTGCCACCGTCCTGACTCAGGTCAAGGTGCCAGTGTTTTTATCCACCACGGCTTTTGCATCACCAGGGCAAGTGTCAACAGTGGAAATGGCAAATGTGTCTCATTGGCATTATAAAAATAGTCCTAATCTTACAGACCCCCTCAATGCATCTTGGAAACCCCAAGGGTGCATGGATCATACTTTGAGAAATATCAGCATAAACAATTTCTGGAATAATAAATTAGAAACCAGTAACATTATTTTCCTTCACTGAGGAGCAGTGGATAATTGGGGGATAGGTGTGGGTGGAAGATGTTTCACTGCATACCCTTTTTACTTTCTGAATTTGAACCAAGGGAAAGTATTAGTCATTCCAAGATAAATTTTAAAATGATCTTAAAGAGCATAAAGAACTTGAAAGTTGGACAAAGGAAAGCAAGGTGACAACTTGTATTTATACAAGCATAATATTCTGCATGGCTGCATAGTTGCAAAGTGGCTAGCTGGTATAAAATTCAGATGATTTTGGAACCATGGCTCACAAGGAGGCTTAGCCTAGAATCATTGGTTAGGCTCATGTACAGACTGCTAAGTGGCCCAGTAGTTCAGGCATGGAGAGTAGGCGGAGGACTTGCAATAAATCACATTATGATTTTATAATAATAAAACTCAGGGAGCAAAATCAGAAAGCGATATGTTTCTGCAAACAATTAAGGACATTCAATAATCTCCAATGACCATGGACTTTTCTTCCTCCAATAGTCCCATTCCTACTCCTAAGAAATAAGTCTACATGACAAGATAGATGCTGGTCACGTGGCAGGAGCTGCCCTTTTCTATGAACTAACCATCATGTTTACCTGTATCCTAATCTCAGGCTACCTAATGCCCCTTGCCCTCCTGTCATCCAAAGCAACAGCCACATGCTCAGATGCCCAGAGGTTCCCAACAGGTAATGAGTGAAGCAGGCCAAGAGAAAGAAATCCATTGCCCTGTTTGTCTCACATATTTCCAGTTATAGTGGGAAATACATCTTGTTCCTCTTCATTCTACCACACGCAAGACAGAAGTTCAGGCATGACAATAAATGAGGGCTGACAGGTGGCCTCTGTGTCAGGAGGATAATCACTGGTCGGACCCTAGTGAAGTGGAGAACACGGGCCTGTGTCAAGAGGACACCTGCTCCTCAGATCTTCTTGGTGGCTTTGGACCTGATGTTGCCACTGGACATACGCACTCAGTGTTTTTTATCATATCTTTCATTTTACAGTAAAAGACAGAAATCTGGATTTTTTTTTTTTTTGGTCTTTTTAGGGCCACACTCATGGCATATGGAAGTTTCCAGGCTAGAGGTCGAATTGGAGCCATAGCTGCCAGCCTACGCCACAGCCATGGCAACTCAGGATCCAAGCCACATCTGTGACCTACACCACAGTTTAGCCCACTGAGCAAGACCAGGCATCATGGATACTAGTCAGATTCATAACCCACTGAGCCACAATGGGAACTCTGAAATCTGATTTTTTCATGGGACATCTTCTAAGTTTTGAAAATAGGCAACAAATTGAAAAGAAAAATTTTTAATGACTTTATGTATAGGCAAAGAGATATCGTGGCCAAAGAAAATGTGCCTGTGGGCTGATTTCATAATATAGGCTTATAGCTTGATATTTCTGATCTAAATTAACTTTCTAATGTCTTTGCGAATTCCATTTGGGCCCAAAGAGGATTCCAGCGCAGCTGACCTGTTTCTCTTCATCAGGGAAGCTCATTTTAGCCAAGGGTAACTACCCAGTGAGGGGGAAAAAAAAATATTGACAAAGACAGTTTGGTGGTACACCTAATTAAAAGGACTCAACATTCAGAGAGGTTCTCATCTCACCTGAAGGCTGTGAGTGGCACAGCAATTATGAGAACTCCACTGGCACCAGAGGAGGGGAGCTCCATTTGGCTTTGAGATAAGAACTTGAGCAACCACACAGACACACTTTTATAGCACAATACTAGCTCATCACAAGAAATATCCCTGTATAAAAACTCTGTGATCTTTCAGCCTAAGTTAGAGTTATGGAAAGCCATCCAAGGGAAGCCAACCAATGCCTTGA
Source organism: Phacochoerus africanus (assembly GCF_016906955.1). Taxonomy (NCBI): domain Eukaryota; kingdom Metazoa; phylum Chordata; class Mammalia; order Artiodactyla; family Suidae; genus Phacochoerus; species Phacochoerus africanus. Next base: position 33,258,359 of record NC_062545.1, read on the forward strand.
GGCCAGCACTTGGTCAGTATCCCCAGTAGTGTGGTCCAGTGATAGGAGAAAGACTTCTTAACCAAACCAATTAGATCTGTGTCTTGACATGAGATGCACACCCACAAATTATGTGCTTCAGCATCTGGGGTCACCAGCCCACTGAAAACCTTTAAACTAGTCCTCTGGCACTTCTGATGACTCTACTTTTGGTGTATTAACATCCAAAATATAAACAACTCTGTCACCTACACATATGCAGGATAGATCTAACAGTCTAGAATAATAGTTTCAAGTCCTCTTAACAGTCCAGCATAATTGTTTCCAGCATCTCTGAGATAATGTCACCATTATTTTTATCATTGGCTGTTCCCCTTTTCCTTCCTAAAGTAAGTGGAAGTATATGTCCTCACCAAAATGACATATATTATCTCTGAATGAGAGGACTATGCAGCAGAAGTATTTTACCTCTATAGACTCCCAACTACTTCATATACACATTCTAGAAAGAAAATATTGTTCAGACCCTTCTTATCCAAATATATCTATCTAAGCACAGCATATCCCAGACCAATGGCCAGGTAGAAGGAATCTGACAAAACTCATCGTCCTAACGATGTATATGGTCTACCATATACATATACTTGCAATGTACAGAATTCATTTCGTCTCTCCACCAAGAGTTCTCTCCTCCACAGCAGCAATACTTCTATTCCTGCTACTTCTTTGCCTCACCATCTTTCCAGCAACTGTTGAGTACATGAAATCGCTCCAAGCTACCCAAGAAGAGCTCCGGGATTTGCTTGAACGTGAGAAGGAACAAAAACTAAAGAAAGGCAATGGACCTAGAAGACAAAATCGGAGTCAAAGATACCATCTGGCCTTCTTCTGGATGCACTCATATTCCCCGGCTTTTCAGGACTGCCAATGTCAGGAGTGCTGTAATCACACCTCAAATTCTGGTAAGAATAATTAGATAAGGAAGTCTCAGCCCCCGGAAACATCTGGCTTACTTGTTGAACTGGAAAGTATAAAACAGTAACGCAAAAAACCAAGTCACCTACGAAAGAACAACAACGACGACAAAAGGTTGGTATCAAACTCCTCTCCACAGTAGTATTCAGTGCTGGAGAAATGATGGAGAAATGAGAAAAAGCGTTCTCAAGTACAGAAAGTAGGGTCAAAGAATATTTTCCCCTGCATGGTGTCACATAAATAAAAACAAACATACTTTAAAAAGAAAGATCTCAGGAAATATAACACACTGAGCTTTTCCTGTAAAGTAATATATTTGATGACAAAAATTCAACTCATTAAGAAATGAATCAAAATTAAAATCTGGGGAATGGATAAGAGGTGGCCAAAAAACACACAGTGAGAGATTAATCCATTTCCATATAGACTACTGGAAAATACAGAATGCAAGTGAAATGAATCTTGACAGTATGAAGACAAAAGAACTCACAAACAACGTGGCAACATTGAGAAGAGTAGGTAACAAGAAGTATGAGAGGGCTGAGGTCCTCATCTTTCTTAGCAGTGAGTCCACTGATACTGCCTAAAACCAAAACATTTAATTGAAACAAAAAAGCAACAATTACAACCCCTTACTTTTAAACACATTCTTTTCAGAACTAAAAGTTTTAGCAAAACAAAAACAAACAAACAAACAAAAAAACACCCAATAACCCGCCCCCCCCAAAAAACCAACAAAGGAGTTCCCTTCCTGGCTCAGTGGTTAACAAACTCAACTAGGATTCATGAGAATGCTGGTTCAGTACCTGGCTTCACTCCGTGGGTTAAGGATCTGGCGTTGCCATGAGCATGTGGTGTAGGTGCAGACGTGGCTCGGATTCCACATTGCTGTGACTGTGGTGTAGGCCAGCAGATGTAGCTCCAATTAGACTCCTAGCCTGGGAACTTCCATATGCCTCGAATAGAGCCCTAAAAAGCAAACAAAACAAAACAAAACAACCAACCACAAAAATAAAAAAGGAAAATGTGTTTTGTGATGAACAAACACATTTAAAGTCTATAAATTCCTTTAATTTTTTCTCTCCGTAAAAATTAAAACTATTACTTTCTTTGTAAAATGAGGTCATTTAATAAAAGTTCATTCATCCATCCATCCAACCAACTATCCTTCTCACACGCATTCTGGATGAATGATGACTGCTTGAGTGATGCAATATAGCGGCCTAGATGCTTTTACCTGTGTACATGTATTTATATTTTCTACACATCGACCATGTATGCAAAGATGGTTAGGATGATGTTTCGCTGGTATTAATGGCAATTTCTTGGAGGTAGGATTTGAAGCGGCTATTTTAACTGTCTTTGCATTTTTTCCATATTGCTGAACAATTTTAAAGCATCTATTCTTTTTACAAAGAACACTTTTCTATATAAAAACAAAGAAACACAATTTTTTTGGTCTTCTTTTTGCTTTTTAGGGCCACACCTGAGGCATATGGAAGTTCCTACACCACAGCCAGAGCAACACTGGATCTGAGCCTCATCTGCGACCTACACCACAGCTCACAGCAACGCCGAATCCTTAACCCACTGAACGAAGCCAGGGATCGAACCTGCATCCTCATGGATACTAGTCAGATTCGTTTTCGCTGTGCCATAATGGGAACTTCCAAGAAACACAATTTTAAGTGAACTATTAACCTTGAATACCACCCCATGTATAAGGCCATCATCCAGAACCTATGTTTATTTTCACACTCTTGCTTCAATTTGATCTCCCCAGCCACAAACTCTTGACCCTGCAGTCCCAATTTTGAACCTACCCCTGTCCTCTCAACTCCCCTTATCTGGAACCTAACCTTCCCCTCTGGATTCCTATTCATTCTCCAAGTGTCCTAGAGGAAGTATGCTGCAGTTTTTTGAGCGCCCCAGGATTTTAATTAATTTTACTGTTTCAGAACACTACATAAAAGTAGAAACTTTTTTTTTTTCTGCATCCTCAGCATATGGAAGTTCCCACAGGCCAGGGATCAAACCCTTGCCACAGCAGTGACAATGTTGGATCCTTAACCACTAGGCCACCAGGGAACTCCAGAAACTTTTTTTTTTTTTTTTTAATAAGTAGGCTATCCAAGATCTGAATGCTTGCCTTCATTTGGGGAATTCTCCAAGCTGTGAACCTTTGCTCCATGGGCTCACAGATACTGAGAAGTCCAGAAGAATGTCTCATAGCACCTTTATCTCACACACACACCCAGATGGTCACTTGCCCAGTCATTGGAACCAGTCTGAGATTTCAATGGGGTGAGTAAGGCGATCAGTGGAGGATCAGTGGAGGATTCATTTTAGTGACAGCAACCACAGCAATAGTCACTAAGAAGCCATACCAATTGCAGAATCGAGCCTTGTATGGAGACAGGTGGGTGAGCTGCAGCCTCCATTGTTTAGCTGTGACGTGATTTGAGGGGCTTCGCCTTCCTTCGTTCCTGCCTGTTTGCAAAGCCTGGCATGGTGGGCTTCCTGGAAATTCTGTGGGCTTTCCAACAACCTTTCAATAAATTCCTTTTCTGTTCCAATCAGCCTGCATCCATGTCTATTACCTGCAATTATACACTTTGACTAATGCTGTGCTTACACTATGATTCTCTGTATATACCTACATATATGTGTTTTAAATTATTGGTATAGGACCTCCAGATTTCAATTCAAATTCAGATCACTGTATTGCTAATTCTGCCTAGGCTTTTGACAACCCTGTTTACTTAACAATGGACTCCTTCGATTTCATTTTCTAGTAATTCATTCAACAAACATTCATTATGCTCAACATTGTGCTGAAATCTGGGGATTAAAAACAAAAAAAAACCAAGATATTGTGTTTACCATCATGGAATTCGGATTCTAATGGGGAAGCTAGATAAGAAAATAACAAGTTGGTAAATAGAGGAATATTATAGACACACAAAGGACTCCAGGAGAGGTCCTGAAGAGTTAGGAAACACCATCCCATGAGGGACCTCGAGGGAGAAGTAGAAGTGAGCCAGGTGGAAGCACAGGCACATGACAGTAAAGCTGTGACATGATGCAGTGCCTTCAGGAAACCTCTAAAAGTTAGTATTTTAAAGTGACAAGTGATATGAGTGTGTCTGGGGGCTGTTTCTCAATCTCGTGTGATCAGCAGAATCACCCGGGACTTGCTAAATATTAGATGGCTAACCTCTTCCTCCAGGGAATCTGATTCAGAGGGTCTGGAGTGGGACCCCAGGTAACTCACACGGAAGGGAAACTTTGTCCTAAGAAATGAGGCCAGAGGCAAAGCTCTCGAAAGGCTTTGTATGCTTAAAAGTTTGAATTTTATCCTAATGGCAAGGTGGAGCCATTAAAAGATTTTAAGCAGAGTGGTGATAAGATTAGATTTGCATTTTTAAAAGTTCATTCAAGCAGCAGAAAAGAATTGGAAGAAAGCAGAGATAGAGCAGTTGGGAAATTAGTGGCAGGAAGACCAGTTAGGTTATTAAAAGTACTCTGGTTGAGAGATAATATGGCTCTGAACCAAGGCTGTCATCTGCAAAAGAGAAAGAATCAACAGGATAGAATTTAGCATAGCTGACTTAGCTGCTGTTGGCTGTGGAATTAAGAGAAGTCAAAGATGGCCTCTGGGCTTGCATTTTGTACACCTGTATAGGTAGGGGTGAAGCTCACCTGGAAGAGATGGAGAAGAGAAACACAACAACAACAAAAAAACCCAACAAAACAGGAGTTCCCGTTGTGGCGCAGTGGTTAACGAATCCGACTAGGAACCATGAGGTTGCGGGTTCAATCCCTGGCCTTGCTCAGTGGGTTAGGGATCCGGCGTTGCCGTGAGCTGTGGTGTAGGTCGCAGACGCGGCTCGGATCCTGCGTTGCTGTGGCTCTGGCATAGGCCGGCGGCTACAGCTCCAATTCGACCCCTGGCCTGGGAACCTCCATATGCCGCAGGAGTGGCCCTAGAAAAGACAAAAAAAAAAAAACCAACAAAACAAAAAAAGCCCGATGAGCCCATTTGGGCCATGTTGAATTTGAAATGTAGGTGGTCTGACAACTAAATGTCTTTGCGGTCTTCTCTACATTAGTCTGGATCACAAAACATGGACAAGAAAAGAAGCTGACTATTTTTCAGATATAGGTGGAAGGTATATCATGATGCCATTAGAAGTGCTGGAATGAAGGCAGTGGTAATCTGGCCATAAAGGCCACTCCAAGTTAAACCCACAGCAGGGAGTCAGTCTCAACACCCCATTCACCTGGAGACTTATTGAAAAAAAAAAAAAAGATTCCGGGATCCCATTGGTTGAGGTCTAAGGTAGAACCCCCAAATCTGTATTTATTTTTTTTTTAGGGCCACACTTGTGGCATACAGAAGTTCCCAGGCTAGGAGCTGAATCAAAGCTGCAGCTGCCAGCCTACACCACAGCCACAGCAAGCCAGATCTGAGCTGCATTTGTAAGCTATGCCACAGCTTGCGGCAATGCCAGATCTTTAACCCACTGAACACAGCCAGGGATTGAAGGCATCCTCACAGACACAATGGTTTTTGTTTGTTTGTTTGTTTGTTGTTGGTTTTTTTTTTTTTTTAAGAAACTTCCTAAGTGATTCCTATGAGTAACTGGGTGTGAGAACTACCACACGGGGTGGTCTTTCCCAAATGTACTGCACGTTAGAATCACGCGCTGAGCTTTTTAAAGTCACCCCATACCAATTAAATCGGCATGTCAGGGTAGGGACTAAGTGCAGGGATTTTTTTTTTTTTTAGACCCCTAGGTGACTCCAACATGTGTAAGATCTGGGAACTACTGATAGTAGAGTACTGATTACTAAACTGGGCCAAATGAAGTGTATACACATAGTAGCTGAAAGCAGGGTAAACAAAGGTCTAGGCATGAATACGGTCAAGGAGCAGAGCCCAGATGAGAGTGGAAGTCAGGACCAACCATCAGGTCTGCTGAGAAGGCGATAAGTAAAATAGGCCCAAGTGTCCTTCTCAAAAATGAGCTACAGTCCTGGTTATAAGTTTAATGAGGTTCTCTGAATAAAAGCATTGACATAGGAGTTTCCTAGCGGCCAGGCAGTTAAAAGATCCCGTGTTGTCATTGCTGTGGCTTAGGCCACTGCTGTGACTCAGGTTCTATTCCGTGGCCCAGGGACTTTCACATGCCATGGGTCAGCCAAAAAAACCCAAAAACAAAACCAAAAATAAACACACACACACAAAACCACACCAAGAAAAACAAAAAAACAGTGAAATAAATAGAGGTCCGGGCCCTCTTATTTCTGTGAACTGACAGTTGAAAGATTCCAAGTAAATTTATTTGAGATTGTACTGGTAGTAACAGACGGAGAATTAAAGAATGCTGAGCAAACCTTGAGAACCATGGTCCTTTCAGAGGCAGGCAAAGGGACAGGCAGTAGTATTTAAGGGGAATGGGAAGGCAAGCCAGAGAGGGAGGAGGGAAATCAGTTTAAGAGTAGCATTGCAGAAGTTAATGGCAGAGAGGACTTCAAGGAGGGAATAACTAGCAGGGTCAAATGGTACAAAAAGAAGCGTTTGGACACATGAAAAATGGCAACTGGACATATCTCTTCATCCATCTTAGAAACTCTTGGAGGGAAGGATGTTATTTCTCTTGCAGACTGATTGATGACCACTCTCCTGACCTCATGATGCTCTTTCCTGAGCAAGAGAGGGAGAACTATCCCAACTACAGAGCTCATTAGCATCAGCCTTTCTCAAGTCCACATTGCATGAGAAGGATCTCGATTCTAACAGAAGCATCCTGAAACAGGCCTCTAAAAGAATCAAAGGGAAAGGAACAAAAGGCTGCCGTGGGCTCTGGCTACAAGGAGGGAGTAAAACGCTTAGTTTAGTGAGGTGAAGTCTGGGAGGGCTGTGACTGAGGCATCTGATTAGTCATCAAGGTCTCTCCTCTCCCTCTGCCATGCATCTCATTTCCATAAACTTACTCCATTTTCACTCCCATTGGCCTCATCTAGTCCCCAGCAAACAGCTCTCTTATGGGTCACTGTACTTCCAGAGTCTGGCTCAGCCAATCCACCCCTCACACTGACCGTGCTCACCTCACGCAGCTCTCTGCTCTTCTGATACCCTCTCTTCATCCTCTTCCCTCCCATAGCAAATCCACGATGGCCTTGGGCTCTGGGAGTGCCATGGTTTGGGTTCCTGCTCTGTCATGCACATGGCCTTGTGAACTTGAGCAAATGCCTTAAGCCCTCTGTGCCTTATTTTGATCCCTTGTGAAAGGGCGAATACTAGAGCGTACTTCATAAGAACACCATGGGAATTAAATGAGCTGTACATGGAAGGTGTATGGTAGCAGCTGTGTGACGTTAACCAACTAATCTTGCTTGGATTTCATGTTCTCTCCTGTAAAATGTCTGTGAAAATCTCATCCACCTCATATTTTATGGAGATTAAATTAGAACATATACCTAGTACTGTCAACAAATGGTAGCTGCTATGGTTTACATCCCAAGTGAAATGGCACCTGTACCATGAAGGCTTTTGAAATCTCAGAGGAAATAAATCATTTCTTCCTCCATACCCTGCTCTTCATTTTAATTTTAGTATGGCAAATACGTCTCTCTCTTTTGTGCACTCTTTTTCTTTTCTATTCTTTTCTGTATTGTTGTCACTTGTTCCTCCCCCCCAGATTACTAGATTGAGGACAGAGACTAAGAACCATATTTTACTCATCTCTGTAACTGCTGTGTAGCTCCATGCAATAAAATGCCCTGACTTTAAAATTCACATAGTAGCGGAGTTCCCGTTGTGGCTCAGTGGTTAACAAATCCGACTAGGAACCCTGAGGTTGTGGGGTCGACCCCTGGCCTTGCTCAGTGGGTTAACGATCCAGCGTTGCCAGGAGCTGTGGTATAGGTCACAGATGCGGCTCGGATCCCGTGTTGCTGTGGCTCTGGCGTAGGCTGGGTGGATGTGGCTCCGATTCGACCCCTAGCCTGGGAACCTCCATATGCCGTGGGAGCGGCTCAAAAAATGGCAAAAAAAAAAAAAAATTCATATAGTAGCTCTCATGCATTGGAACTTGAATGACTTTGCTGACAGTTTTATAGTAAGATTTTTTTCTTTTAAATATATATTGTAAATTTTAATGATACTTGGTAAAGATGCAATGAAAAACATGGGAAAACTCTGCAAATTTCTTCTTTTGGAAGAAAATACGGCAACCAGGTTTCCGGAAATAGGTACTGGGTAAACAGAGTATACTGATGTGATGGAATAATGTGGCATATCGTCAAAGCCATATTAAAAATTTATATCTATATAGATAGACGTATATGTGGATGTTGAAAAGATCTCTAAAATGTATCATAAATATAAAAAAGGTATAAAACTATGTAAATCGTATGCTCGCTTTTGTGTAAAATTAAAATAAAGATAGATGTGAATTTATGCAGATTTATGCTTTTTAAAATTAGGAAGTATAATAAGCAATTGTTCACTTGGAGAGGGTGGTAGGGGAAAGACGGAAAGGAAGCCTTTCACTTTTCGTTTTGTAACTTTCTTCACTGTTTAAATTTTAAACCTCATACCTGCATTGTTCCTTATCAAAGTATTGATGGGAAGAGAGATTAAGGCATACCCCTTTTAGGTTGTTTTATTCTTTGTTGCTCAGTGTATTTTAAAAAATATAAGGCAAAATTTTCCCCCTTATTAAGTGATGACTTTTCAAACTGTATTTTAACAGTTGTGTGACATTCCTCATGTGATATATATCATGATTTATTCACCCCTTTATTTGAGTGTTTAAGTTGTTTGTGTTTTGGTGGTTACAATACTGAAATGAGCATTTGATTATTCTTCGTTCTGGATGTGGAGTGACGGAGGCAGTCGTAAAAATTTTTATAAAGTTTTGATAACCCATCTAGGAATAGGAGGTCTTAGAATATTCTCCAGGACACCTTGAAAGGCTTAGTATGCACTTTGGAATTAGAAATTTGCAAGAGCTGAGCTCTCTGCACAATAGAGGAGAATTTTGAACCCCCAGAGGCGATGGCAGGGACCAGTGGGGTGGGGGGGGAAGAGGTGTTGGGGGAGGCAGAGACTAGGAGAGAGAAATAAGATGTAAGACTCTGCCTCTAAGGACATGACCCCTTCCCTCTGAGTGGATTTCTTTTGGAGACTTGTGAAGAAGCCGAATTGTTGGTAAGAGAAACAAAGACTGCATACAAACATAGGAGCCCGAGGCCAATTACACCACAGAGCCTAAACCTGGGAATTAACGGGAACCATGGGGAGGATTCGGAGTTTCCCCAATCAAGGAACTGGGGAGGGAGTCCAATATAACCAGGATTCTCAGGGGCAGGACGTTCCACCCCCTCTTGACAGCACACGCCCCTCCTCTGAGGACCTCTGTGTTACTGGCATAATAAAATCTCTGATTCACGGGACCAGATTGACTCCTGAAGAGGAGGTACACGTTACGCATCCACCAGATGTGGAGGAGTAGGCCTGATTCACCCGCCATCACCAGTAGTGGGTCTTAGAGTGTGTCAGTCTTTAGCAATTTAACAGGGGGGAAAAAAAAGTGTTCTTCCTGTTTACTTACATGACTCTGCATTTTAGAAAGGTTAACAACAAATCGTTTCATTTGCATCCTATTTCTTGAGGAAAATAAAGGCCATGAAACAGGTCCTTCTTTATGGTCCCACAATGACATAATCAGAGCTACCACCTACACAGCACTTGGTAGGTGCCAGATATTTTTCAAGTGCTCTTATAAAATGTTAACTCATTTAAAAATTTACAAATCTAAGACATAGATAATGCTTTCCCTCCATTTCACAGATGAGGAAATGGAAGTCCAAAAAAAGCAGAACTTGACCAAGGGAGTAAGTAGAAGGAGATGGATTTGAGCCTGGTTTCACAGTCCAGCTCCTAAACTTCCCACCATGCTACTTGCTATTTCCTTCATCCATCCTCTACAAACCTATCTGCACTGCCATCCTTCCACTGCTTTTAGCCTCTTAAAAGTGTCAAAGACCAACCTTTCCATTCTTCTTTGGATTACATCACTCCTCACCACCTAAGAATTCTCATTCATCAGTGCTCTCCTCTCTTGTTCATCTTCCACCTCCGTTCATCCTCGATATTACTCACCCTAAAAATAAAAATAAAAGCAAAACCAACACAGTCATACTAAGAAGCAAGCCGGCACCAAAACCTATGATGCTTGTATTAGCTTCCAACTACCAGAGCTTTTTCTTTCTAAACTTGTCCACTCATAGTTTCAACTTCGCACCCTCAGTTACTTCTCAGCAATTTCAATCTTGCTTCAAGTAGCCCACTGAAATGTTTGCCAAGTGCATTAGCAACATGGATCCTTCATAGTTTTTTCAAACCCAATGGATCCTTCTTTCAGTTATGTTGTACTTGATACAATTAACCATTCATTCCCTCTTTGTGGTATGCTGTGCTATGGTTTTCATTCTACCTCTTGCATCTTTTCTTAGTCTGCTTTGTTAGGAACTCTTTCTATGTGTCATATCTAAACCTGAACTGTCCTGAAAGTTTAGACATGTGATTTCTTTTCTCCTTACTGTACACACTCTCTCAAATTGACCATTCCCAGTCTTATGGTTTTCAATATTATCTTTCTGGCGATGTCTCCCTAATTCGGTTTATATGCCGGCTCCACTGGCATATAAACTTAAACTATCAGAATTGAATTTTTTATTTTCCTGCCAAATCAGAGAACTTCTTCCTTACCCTCTCTCTACACCTAGTAAATTCTATGAGGTCAGAGACCAAAATTGTTTTGATCTTCACTTTATACTTGGAACTTGGCATAGTATAAATAACTCAGGGGCTCAGAAAGTATTTAATGAGTGAATGAATGAAGAATGGTTTTTTTTTAAATTTGAGATGATAATTCAGAAATCAAACTTATTTACCTATATAGACCTATATCTGATTAATAATATATACCCAGAAATAGTGAAAAAAAATACATGTAATGAATGATTTTCTAATAAATGAAGAAAAGGATTCCACGTATTTTTCCGTATATAGGTCTTAGAGTTGAAAGGAAACATAGTTCAAATCTCTTGCTTTATAGATGAGGAAACTAATGCAATTTACTTTCCAGTGTGACATCAGTTTTGGCACAGCTGAGGCAGGACTCTACAAACTTAATACCATGCAAAACACTCCAAGATGTTTCAAAATTGTATATAAGTTCACTGTACTATATTTGGGTGTGTGTATGTATACATTCATACAATGTATCTACATATATACACTAACATATATCACTAACTGAAAACATCTTAGTTATTCCCTATCCATGCCTCTAACAGAAATCCCAGAGACTAGAAAAGTGCCTGACCCATAATGGGTGCTCAACAGAAATCGACAGAGTGATGTGTAGTCTATTAAACTTAGTGATGACTAAATTAAACTCCATATTTTTTGTTTTGAAAACATAGTCACCTATTTTTAAAACAAACAAACAGAAATAGCCCGGAATGCACAGGATGAGAAGTACACATGAGATTTTAGGTTCAATGGAACATTTGGAATTAGGCTTGTTTTTAAAAATCTGGAAGCTGTGGTTCTCCTAAAAAAAGGGGTAACCATTCCTTCAAGTTTCCCATCTGTGCCAGGTACGTCACACAACATACCTTCCTTTCTTCTGGCAGCCCAGCAAAGGAGATACTACAACAATTTTACACGTCAGGAGAGAGCGACTCCAAAAGAAGGGATTTATATCAGATGGAATTTAAAGCCAAATCTGAAGCCATGGTATAAGCTTTTCCCCCATGATGAACTATGTCTTCCAAAACAGTGAGAAGAAAGCGTTATTTTCCCAAGGACTAGATTACTGAGTTCAAATTAATTTTGGTTAGCACAGGACAGAAGGAGGAATGGAATTAAGCTAATTTCTTTCTTTAAATATAAAATACATATTAAAAAAACTCATATCAAAAAACTTGGGTTCATAAAATCAAATTCAAACTTATTTTAGTGTTTTGATTCAATTTTATTGAGGATAATTTACATAAAATAAAATGTATCCATCTTAAGTTTACAGTTTTAATGAGTTTGACAATTGCACATACATTTTAGTTATCGCTCATCAAAAAAATATAATATTTCTATCACACATAAAGTTTCATCTTACTTCCCAGCTCCAGGCAACCACTAACATGCTTTCAGTTATTTTAGATTAGTTTTACCTAGTCTAAAATTTCATATAAAAGAAATCATATGATATGTATTTTGTGTTTGGCTGTTTTCACTCAGCAAAGTGTTTTTATATGTTTTATATGCATATGTATTGCAGTTATAGGTAGTTCATTCCTTCTTACAGGCAGGATCTAATTGTTTGGGGGCTTTGTCCAATCTGTCAATATTTTTCATTGAATTGGTGATGTTTAGGCTCCAATTAATATTTCGTACAATTATTGATGTACTAAATCAATACATCAATCCATCTAAAGGTGGATTTAGAGAGCCAGCTTATTATTGTTTCTGTTTTTTACCACTGTTATTTTGTCCCTCTCTTCCCCCTTTCCTGCCTAATTTTGCATTAGTCCATTATTTTTTCAGTATTCCATTTTATTTTATCTATTGGTTTTAGGATACACTTCCTTGTATTTTTTAAGAGATTGATTCTATCTCCTTTCACAGTCTCTCTAAAGTTAATATTATAGCAACAATTTCATATAAAATATAAAAACATTTCAACAATATAGACTACTTACCCCCCTCATGCCATCCTTATGGTACAGATATTATTACATCTGCATACATGGAAAACATCCCACGTGAGAATATTATAATTTTGTCTTTAAAAGTCCTTTTTTTAATTAAAAAATTGTGAAAATAAAATGACAGAACTTTTTAGGAGTGAATTAAAATAGAAAAAAAAATCCTTTTTTCTTTCTTCTTTTTTTTTTTCCTTTTTAGGGCCACACCTGCAGCATGTGGAAGATCCCAGTCTAGGGGTTAAATCACAGCTGCAGTTGCTGGCCCATGCCACAGTCACAGCAATGCCAGATCCTAGCTGGGTCTGTGACCTACACTGCAGCTCACAGCAACGCTGGATCCTTAACCCACTGAGCAAGGCCAGGGGTGGGACCCACATCCTCATGGATACTAGTTGGCTTCATTTCCACTGAGCTACAACAAGAACTCCTTAAAGAGTCATGTATTTTAAAACACTAAAGAGGAAAAAAATAGACTCATTTTTATTCAGATATTTATCATTTCTGATGTTGGCTCTTTTGATCTGAAATCCAAATTTCCTTCTAGCACCGTTTTCTTCAAGGCTGGAAAATTTCTTTTCTTTTTCTTTCTTTTTTTTTGTCTTTTTGCCATTTATTGGGCCGCTCTCGTGGCATATGGAGTTCCCGGGCTAGGGGTCTAATTGGAGCTGTAGCTGCCGGCCTACGCCAGAGCCTCAGCAACACGGGATCCGAGCCATGTCTGCAACCTACACCACAGCTCACGGCAACGCCGGATTGTTAACCCACTGAGCAAGGCCAGGGATCGAACCCGCAACCTCATGGTTCCTAGTCGGATTCGTTAACCACTGTGCCACGACGGGAACTCCTGGAAAATTTCTTTTGGCATTTTTTGTAGTGCAGGGATGTTGATGACAAATTCTCTTAGTTTTCCTTTACATAAAATGTCTTTATCTTGCCTTAATTCTGAGGGATATTTTGGCTGGATATAAAGCTCTGGGTTGATAAATTTTTTCCTTTCAGCTCTTTGAAGACGTTGCATGTCATTTGGCCTGCACAGTTTCTGATGATATCCACATTCATTCAAATAATTGATACTTTGAATAAGTCAATTTTTTAAATGACTACTCTTTAAGATTAAAAGAAAAAAACCTTTGGTCTTTCTATAGTTTGATTATGATGTGTCTAGACATTTTTTTTCTTTTAATAAAAAAGTTTTAGGGATTCCTGTTGTGGCTAAGAACCCAACTAGTATCCATGAGCATGTAGGTTTGATCCCTGGCCCTGCTCAGTTTAAAGATTTGGCATTGCTGCAAGATGCACTCAGATTTGGTATTGCTGTGGCTATGGTGTAGGGTGGCGGCTACAGCTCTGATTTGACCCCTAGCTTGGGAATTTCCATGTGCCACAGGTATGGCCCTAACAAGAAAACAAATTAAATTCAATGTTTAAAGGTTACTTTCCATTTGCAGTATTAAAAAACACTGTTGTGCAATACATCCTTGAGCTTGTCTTACAGCCAATAGTTAGTACCTCCCACTACCTCACCCCTATATTGCCTCCCCTACCCCACTGGCAACCACTAGTTTGTTCTAGTGAGTCCACTTCTTTTTTGTTATATTCACTAGTTGTTGTATTTTTTAGATTCCACATATAAGTGATATAATACAGCACTTGTCTTTCTCTGACTGACTTATTTCACCCAGTATAATGCCCTCCAAGTCCATCCATATTTGCTGCAAATGGTAAAATTTTGTTCTTTTTCATGACTGAACTAGTGTTCCATTGTATACATATGTGCCACATCTTCTTCATCCATTCATCTTTTTTTTTTTTTGTCTTTTTGCTATTTTTTTGGGCCGCTCTCGCGGCATATGAAGGTTCCCAGGCTAGGGGTCCAATCGGAGCTGTACCCACCGGCCTACGCCAGAGCCACAGCAACACAGGATCCAAGCCGCGTCTGCAACCTACACCACAGCTCACGGCAATGCCGGATCGTCAACCCACTGAGCAAGGGCAGGGACCGAATCCGCAACCTCATGGTTCCTAGTCGGATTCGTTAACCACTGCGCCACGACGGGAACTCCCCATTCATCTTTTGATGGACATTTAGGTTGCTTCCATGTCTTGGCAACTGTAAATAACATTGGGGTACATGTATCTTTTCAAATTAGTGTTTTTTGGGTTTTTTGGATATATATCCAGGAATGGAATTGCTGGGTCATATGAGAGTTCTATTTTTAATTTTTGAGAAACATCCAGCCTGTTTCCATCATGGCTGCACCAATTTCCAGTCCCACCAACAGTGTGGGAAGGTTCCCTTTTCTCCACATCCTTGCCAACATTTTTAATTTTTATTCTTAGCCATGGTTTCCTTTGAAGTTATGGTATTTGGAGTTCTCAGAACTTCTTGAATCCGTTCATTTATTTCTTTCACAAAATTTAGGAACTTTTTGACAATTATTGCTTCAAATAATTTCTCTGTCCCAATCTTTCTTTCTTATACTTCTTGGATTCCAGTTATATGTACATTGGAGTATTTGATATTTTCTCACCGTTTCCTGAGGCTCTCTCTTTTTTACCTTTTTTTTTCTCTTTGTTCTTCGGGTTCAAAAAATTTCTATTGATCTAATTTAAAGTTCACTAGCTCTTTTTTCTTTTTTTCAGGAGTCCTCTATATTCTGCTATTGAGTCTATCCAGTGATATTTTTATTTCTGTTGTATGTTTCAAAAACTATATTTTTTAATTTTTGTAATATATTTCTCTGCTGAAATTTCCTTTATTTCATTCATCTTTACCTCATTTAAAATAGCTATGCAAAGTCATTATCTGATAACTCTGATACCTTGATAATTTCAGAGTTAGCATCTGTTGATTGTCCTTTCTCTTGAAAATGGGCCATGTTTTCTTAATTACTTCTATGGCAAGTGATTTTGGATTGTATCCTGGAAGCTGTGACTTATATGATGTATATATTTGGGGTTCTATTAATATTCTTTGGAAAACATTGATTTTTGTTTTAAAAGGTGATTAACCCAGTTGGGCTCAGACAGTAATCTTTTTATCTTCTTTGAGTGGTGGTACAAATCTCAAATTATTTCTTTGCACTTTTACTATGAGGTTTTGAATCTGTTCCATGTCTACATGGTTCTGGGGCTTTGGCGGAGTCTTTGTGTGTGTGTTCGTAAGCAAAATTAGGCAACTCCCTCCTTCTCCAGATCGCTCTTGTTAAAAATTTATCTTTATGCTGTAGCCTGCCTAGGCTACTTTCCTTATTTCCTTTACCAAGAAATATGTCAGGGTTTCTCTGGGAAATCTAGCTACTCACCCTGTTCCATGACTGTGACTCTATCTTGTGAAAGCTGCAAAACACCACCAATAACAATGGCAACAGCAATAGCCATGGTAAACTTACCCCCAAAAGCACAATAAATCCCTTACCCTATGCCAGTCACTTCTCTGAGTTTGATTTTTCTCCATAATCTGCCTGTTTGTTTTTTTTAACTCTTCAGAGTTCTCAGATAGTTGTTTTTAATATTTAGTTTATAGTTTATTATTGCTATCATGAGAGGAATGGATTTTTAGGGAAATTATATTGCCCTAGCAGAACTGGAATTGATTTTAATGATGTTTTTTGAAGATCAGAAGGTTTTAATTTTAATGAAGTCTAAATTATTGTTATTTTTTATTTTGTGGTTTGTGGGGTTTGTGTCTTGTAAATGATATCTTTGCCTATCCGAAGATCATGAAGACTTCGAGTTACATTTTCCTTCATAAGTTTTATACTTTTGGATTTTCCTATGATCTGTTTCAAATTAATTTGTGTGTGTGTCAGGAGATAAGGATCAAGATTAATTCTCTTTCCACATGGATATTCAATTTTTCTAACACCATTTAGTAGAATACAAATCTCCTTCTGAATTCTATCTTCTGTTCTGCTAAACTATATGTCAACTGTTATATAAATCCTCCCTATTTTGATTAATTTAGTTAATATTAAATCTTGAAACTAGGAAGTAAAAGTCCTCCATTTTTCTTTTTCTTTTTCAAAATTATTTTGGTTATTCTCTGTCCTTTGTACCTTCTTATATTTTTTAGAATTAGCTTATCAAACTCTTTTTTAAAAACTTAGAAATGTTTACTGGGATTATATTAAATCCTTAGGTCAACTTATGGAGAATTACTATAATAATAATATATAGGTTTTTCAATCCATTAATAAGATTTGTCCTTCCATATGTTTCAGGCTTTAGAATTTCTTTCAGCAATATTTTGCAGATTTTAGTACATAAATTTTGCACACATTTTGTTAAATATATCCCTAAGTATTCTATGTTTATTTGTGCTATTTTAAATGTTATTTTAAAAATTGTTTTAAAATTTTTATTGCTATTATAATTTGACTGTTTTGTATATTGACCTTGTATTCCAAAATATGACTACTTGAACTATAATTTCTAATAACTTTTCTGTAGATTCCCTAAGATTTGCTACATACATGAATATAAAATCATATCCTCTATGAATTAGTTTTATCTCTCTAATCTGTATGCCTTTTTTTCCCTTCTTATTGCAGTTGCCAAGAGATACAATACGTTACTGATTAGCAATGGCAAGAGTGCACAGCTTTGCCTTGCCCACAATCTTAGAAGAAAGGCATTCATTCTTTCAGAATGATATTATTGGATATTAGTTGCAGAGTGCTTATAGAAATTCTTTATTTTTAAGAAGTTCTCTCTTATTTCTAATTTGTCAAGTTTTATTTTTACTAATAAAGTGGTGTTAAATTTTGACAAATGCCTTGTGTGCATCTACTGCATGCTTTAAAAATACATTGAAATATAGTCGACTATAACATTGTATAAATTTAAGATGTACAACATGTTAACGTGAAGAACATAATACTGCAAGGTGATCACCACCATAGTGTTAGCTGACATACTATACGTGTTCCCAATTTATTTAAATGTATAGAGATTTCTTTCATGGTCCATCATATCGCTTATTTTAAATTTTTTTGTACACTGGAAAAAAATGTATATTCTGCCTTTGATATAGTGTCCTGTATCAATTAGATCACGTTGGTTGATAGCGATGTTCAGGTCTGCTACATTCCTGCTAGTTTTATCTCTATCTAATCCATCAGTTACTGAGATAGGATATTAAACTGTTCAACGTTCATGTATTTTCAATCTATTTACCCTTTTTTATATGTCAGCTTTGGCTTTATATATTTTAAGCTTGTTATCCTGTATATACACATTTGAGATTGGTACAAATTTTTGTTAACTTGTTCTTTTTATCATTTTGAAATGTCCTTCTATCTCTGGTAATATTCTTTGTTCTGTGATGTATTTTTTTCTGATATTAGTATTGCTTCTCCATCTTTCCTGTAATTACTGCTTGCATGTTTTTTTTTTTTAAACCTATCTGTATCTTTATATTTGGAGTGTTTTACTTTACAGATGGCATTTAATTGCCTCTTGCTTTCTAGCTGTTCTGACAGTTTCTGCCTTGTAATTGCAGTGCTTAGACCATTTACATTTAATGTGGTCAACACAATGACTCTTTATTCTATAGTATTATTTCTTTTATTTTTGTCCCATCTATTCTTTACTTCCTTTTTTCTTTTTTTCTTGTCATCTTTTGCATTTTCACTGTTCTGCTTTATCCACACCTTTGGTTTATTATTTCTGCCTTTTCATTTCACTGTGTATATTTATTTATTTATTTATTTATTCATTCATTCATTTATTTATTTGTCTGTGCCTGCAGCATGCAGAAGTTCCTGGGCCAGGGATGGAACCTGATCCAAAGCAGTGGCAATGCAAAATCCTTAACTGCTAGACCACCAGGGAACTCTCATTTTATTTTTAAAGTGTTTGTTCTATGAATTACTATATTCATCTTTGTTTTTTTTTTACAATCTTCCTTCAAATAATATACCAAATTACCTTTAATGTAAGAACCTTAAAACAGTACACCACCCCTTCTGTACTTTTTATTATTACTTTCATACATTTAACTTTTGCTTATTAGAAATGTCATAATACATTATTATTATTTTTTCTGTAACTTTATCATTTAAAAACATTAAACACAAGATGAGTTCCCGTTGCGGCTCAGTGCATTCCCAACTAGTATCCATGAGGATGCAGGTTCGATCTCTGGCCTTGCTCAGTGGATTAGGATCTGATATCACCACAAACTGCGGAATAGGTCACAGATACAGCTTGGATCTGGCATTCCCATGGCTGTGGTGTAAGCTGGCAGCCGCAGCTCTGATCTGATCCCTAGCCTGGGAACTTCCATATGCCGCAGGTGCAGCCCTAAAAAGACGAAAAAAAAAAAATTAAGCATGAGAAAAGGTCTCATATTTACTGGCATATTTCAAATTTCTATTGCTCTTCATTCCTTTTTATATGCATATGTTTCCATTGCTATTCGGTATTTTTGCTAGACATACAATTATAAGTGGTTAGCTATTCATCAATTTCCTGTTTTCTTAGCTGTCTTTTTCTGAAACGCTTTGTCCATTTAAAAAAATCGAGCTTATTATTTTTTATTATTACTTGTAAAAGTTATTTATAGATGCTGAGTACCAATCTTTCATACGCTTTGCAAATATTTCCCCCCAATTTGTAGCTTGCCTATTTATTTTAACAATGTCTTTTGATAAACAGTAATTTTTGATTTGGTTACTTTTTCTTTTTCTCTCTCTTTCTTTTTTCCCTGTCTTTTTGTCTTTTCCAGGGCCACACCCACAGCATATGGAGATTCCCAGGCTAGGGGTCTAATCACAGCTGTTGCTGCTGGCCTACACCACAGCCACAGCAACGTGGGATCTGAGCCATGTCTGCGACCTACACCACAGCTCACCGCAACACCAGATCCTTAACCCACTGAGAGAGGTCAGGGATGGAACCCGCAACCTCATGGTTTCTAGTCAGATTCATTAACCACTGAACCACAACAGGAACTCCACTTTTTTCTTTTATACTTATTGCTTCCTATGACCTAAGAAAATTTTATATACCACCAAATCACAAAGATATTGTTCTATGTTTTCCTCTAAAAGCATTTTTGGGTTTAATTTTTATATGCAGGTCTATGATCCATCTTGATTTAATTTTTGTATATGGTGTGAGATAGGTGCTTGTTTATATTTATATTTTTAATTTCTAGAAATTCTATTTGGTCCTTTTCTGAATCTTCTTTATTGATATCTTCAAGGCTTTTAAAAATTTCTTTAACTGTAGGGAGTAGTGTTATTTTATATTGTACCCGATAATTCTAATGGCTGAAGTCTTAGCGCATCTGTTTCTGTTGTTTGTTTTTTCTGTTGGCTCTCAGTCATAGAGCTTCATTCCTTTATTTTTCTCTTTATTATTTAATGTGTCCTGAACATGCTATTTGCACAATCCTTTGTGGAAATAATCTGAGACGTGATAAAGGTACCTTCTTGCAGGGGATTTACATTTACTTCTATCAGACACTTGGGGGCACTGCCAGACTAGGGCTGTATTCAACCACTTCGAGTAATTTGAATTTGAGCTTTAATTCCACTTCAGAGTTCTGTTTTGTTTTAATTTCTAATTCACCCTTACCTTGATGGCGTAGCCCACTGGAGTGGCAGCTTATTGTAGGCAGAAGGCCTACCTTGGATGAATTGTAGGTGTGGATTTCCTTTTCCCCCACTCTATGAGTTGTCAAAGTTTCTACCTTCCAAGAGTCAGAAAAAACCCTGAAGGCCAAGGTTCTTTTGAGTTAATGGAATTAATCTTGGTTCTTATTTTCTTTCAGTTTGGGCCTGGACATTTTTTATTGTTTCATCGTGTCTTCTATCCTTACAGGAAGCTATTTTTTACATTTTACCCAGGATCTTTAGTTATTTCCATCAAGAGGTGATCTGGGCTCATCTGAATAGCACATTCCGCGATTGCTATCGGACAAAAGTTTTTCTCCCAAATGATTAACCACTTAGTCAACAACATTTGTTGAAAAATGTATCCTTTCCACACAGGTTTCAAATGTCACATTTATGTTTTACTCAACAAATACACTGGTCTTTTTCTGGCCCTTTTCTCTGTTACACTTGTTTCTCATTATTCCCACTGGAGATCATGACAAGAAGTCTTCTGATCCCAAAGTCCTTCCTTAGCCTTATTTAACTAATAGACTGGATTTTTCAGGTGATAGAGAAGTACTTGCCTCAAATGCTGCCCTAAAACACTCTCAGATATTCTTCATGGGAATGCAAAAAAGCACAGACTTTACAGAGGAAAATTTGGGTACATCTAAAAAGACCAAAAAAACCATAAAACCCAATTTATGCATTTATACTTTGATGCAGAAATGCCACTCCTAGGATTTTACCCCAAAGTTATACCTCAGAAAAATCAAAAAATTACACAGACAATATTATTTGTTACAACACTGTCTGTAATTGGAAAATACTGAAATGACCTAAATGATCATACACAGAAAACTGGTTGAAAAAACTACCATGCATCCACACAAAGGTCAATGGTGAAGCTGAGGAAGATCCCTATGAACCCATATAAATTTCTATGGAACACTGTGAGAAATACGAAGTGCAAAAGAGTTTGTATGGTATACTACCTTTTGTATAGGAAGATAAACAAGAACATATACACATATCTGCTTATTTTTGCAAAGAGAAACACTGAAAGATAAGCCATAAACTTATAAAATTGGTTTTCTTTAGACGTTGATGAGAACAGGGTAAATACTCAAAACATAAAATTAAACTTAAAGGGACAAAAAAGTAAATCACTAACTAGTATATAAACTAATTGCTAGAAACAAACAAACCTACATGTAAGTCAAATTAATAAAATAATCACATGAAAAAAACCCATAATTCAAATAACTCTGAACACAGTACTCTCCATCTTCAATAGGACAGAGTCTATTGAAAAAAGAACTGTAAATAATTTTTGACTTTATTTGGTAACTAGTCTGTTGCTGTTAGTAACATTAGTCTGTTAATTATAAAACTATATTGTATCTATTTATAGGATAGAAAGAATGAGTAAAGATATTGATTTTGTTGGGTACCAGGGTTCTCACTGTGGGAGAAGGGAGATACAAAAAACGATATTGGGGAAGGGGATAAACAGTACATAGTCCCAGAGTGTTTCCCCAAAGATTACTTATTAAGAACAAAGGGGAGGAATAATAACTTTACACGGAGAAACTGACAGACACCACTTTAGGAGATCAAAGTCCACATCAATATTGGGAGAAACTGCTATCATGTGCCTTATGATACAAAGCATTGGAAAGACCATAACATAATTTCTGTGATATTTCTGTCAAGAATGCCTAACCTGCATCTAATAATAAGGAAGCATCGCACACACTTAAATTAAGGAACAGTGCATAAAACTACCATGTATTCTTCAAGAATATCAATGCTGTGAAATATAGAGAGATAAGAGCCTACTTCAGATTAAAGAAGACGAAAGAGACATGATAACTAAAGGCAGTTCATGATCCTATACCAGATCCTGGGTAAGGGAAAAAAATTGGGACTCTTTAAATATTGCCTATATCCTACATAGCAAAATTTGTTCCTGCTAAATGTTCTCCATTTTACAAATGAGCTATACCATGACCACAGAAGATACTGTTCTTGTTTATAAGTGATGCAGACTGAAATATTTAGGGGTAAAGGTATATGACGTCTGCATGGTACTCTCAAATGGTTCCAATGATAATAAAAAATTGTGTATATTCATATAATGTATACATAAACACACATACAGACACATGTGGAAAGAGTGGGTGTGCTAAAGCAGATGTGGGAAGATGTTAACAATGGTGAAGCTGAGGTTTTGAACAGGTCAGCCATAAGAATCTGAGACTCTGGCATGGCAATCAGATTGGAGCCTAGAATCTTTAGTTTACGAAGAAAATGCCTTACTTTGTCAGCATACCCTCTGAGGGATGAGCATGTAGAAGCCAGAAGAGGCAGACCTCTGGCTGGTGTATAAAAACATGGCGCAGATATTATTTTAGGAGATTGGTCAAACAGGGCTTATGGTCAGGAAGAAACATATTAAATCTTCAAGGAGATATAATTTCAAATTCATCAAATGGGCAATCACTTAAAATCTTCCAATTCGAAGAGCTGAGGAAATGAAAACTCTCATAAAATGGAGAATTGGTATAATCATTTTGGAAATTAAAATGGTTATGTATCATATATATCATTCTGAGTCCACACAGGATACAGAAACCCACACAGTTATTTGAACAGAGGAAGTTTAATATAAAGAGTTGTTACTCTAATCCTCTGTTAGAATTAATAAGGGGCTAATAGGAAGAAGTGATCTCTAAAGAATACAGGGGGGGAGAGGAGCTCCCGTCGTGGTGCAGTGGTTAACGAATCCGACTAGGAACCATAAGGTTGCGGGTTCAGTCCCTGGCCTTACTCAGTGGGTTACGGATCCAGCGCTGCCGTGGGCTGGGGTGTAGGTCACAGACGTGGCTTGGATCCCGTGTTGCCGTGGCTCTGGCATAGGCCGGTGGCTACAGCTCCGATTTGACCCCTAGCCTGGGAACCTCCATATGCCGTGGGAGCGGCCCAAGAAATGGCAAAAAGGCAAAAAAAAAAAAAAAAAGAATACAGGGGAGAGCAGAGGTAAGGAGCAGCTGCTACCAATGGGGCTGAACAGATGCCCAAGGAAGAGCTGGCAGCCCTCAAAGCTGAGCTCTAAACCACGCTGGGGAGGGCTCAGCATGGCTGACTAGATGGAGAGAATTCATGGGATGCCACACCAGTGGAACTTTCTGGAAACTCGCCCCCTGGAAATTGCTGGAAATCTACCCTTGAGAGTGCTGAGGAAAGCTGTTCACAGGAGCCAGTCTCACCAGAGGCAATCTGCAGCAAAACCACCTGAGGGCGCTTCCAGGGGCAGCTGCTGGCCTCTAGGTGTGGCAGGTTGACAGGCACTGCACGTCTGGTGATGGAGAGATAAACCATTCTTGCTGCAGAAGCCAAGCTCTGGAGAGGCTGCCGGTGCTCAGGAGGCTGGCCCACCAGAACCAGGAAGCAAAACCCTTTCCTCCTGCATTGCCTCTCCATCGCCCTCCTCTGACATAACTTAACATTGCACCAGCTGGCAAAGGAAAAGTAAAGGGCCTGGCTCCATTTTCAGGGAGCTGGCAAAAAGGATGAATTTGGAATTACATGATAATAAATAATCTGACAAAAGTTATACCTAGAAAAGTTTCTGATGTGTGTATCATACACTTGGGAAAAATTCTGCAGAAGGAATTGTCTCATCTGCTTCCTGGGTCTCATTTGCCAGAACTATGGAGCAGTTTCTTTGGGATGCCACCATTGGAGAAACTGGCATCCTGAATCCCTAGGTCTCTTCACTCAAAAGCCAAATTCCTGGGGGAGGATGGTCTAGCTTGGGCCCCATGCCTACCCTTTGGTCAGGGCATCATGATATTCATAGCTGCACAAAAATTACAGTAAATGCGGACAAGAGCAGTTTCCCCCACCTGCTTCCCCCAAACAGAGAGGTAGTAATGGAAAAGTGTGATAGATGTCAGGGAGTGAAAACTAACAGGTGACTTCTAGAGCAGAAGCTGGCGAACATAAGCCTATGCACCATATCTGACAAATATGGCCTGTAAGCTAAGAATGGTTTCCACATTTTCAAATGGCTGGGGAAAAAAAAAAAAAAAAAACCCCAAAAGAATGACAACAGCTTGTGACATGAAAACTGTATACATCCAGGGAGTTCCCGATGTGGCTCTGTGGTAAGGAACCCAACTAAGATCCATGAGGATGTGGGTTCAATCCCTGGCCTTACTCAGTGGGTTAAGGATCTGGTGTGGCAGTGAGCTGTGGTGTAGGTTGCAGACTCTGCTTGGATCCTATGTTGCTGTGGTGTACGTACGCTGGCAGGTATAGCTCCGATTTAACCCATAGCCTGGAAACCTCCATATAACTGAGGTACGGCCCCAAAAAGCAAAAAACACAAAAAAGGGCAAACTGTATACATTCAAATCTCAGTGTGAATAAGACTTACTGAGTTTTACTTTCTTGTGCTTCACAGATATCATGTTTATTTTACACATTGAAGGTTTGTGGCCACCCTGCATTGTCAGATGATGGGTAACATTTTTAGCAATAAAATAATTTTTAATCAAGGTTTGTATTTTTTTTAGACATAATGCTATTGCTCACTTAATAACTACAGTCAGTGTAGCCATAATTTTTATATGCACTGGAAATGAAGAATTTGGTGACTCACTTTATTGAGATATTCACTTTACTACAGTGGTCTAGGTGGAGAGGAATGGAATCCACACTATCTGTTCCCTGTTAAGTTTTATTGGGACATGGGTGCATTTCTTTAAGTTTTATCTATAGCTTCGTGCTTTCATGTTACAACAGCAGAGTTGTACAGCTATGACAGAAATTGCATGGCCCCTCGAGCCTAAAATATTTACAATCTGGCCCTTTATAGAAAAATTTTCCCACCTGCTACCACAGGGTCTGTTTATGCCAAGTGTGATGTGAAAACAAGTATGCAGAAGATCAGGCCTCACTCCAGATCTACTCACTTGAAATCCACACTTCCAGGATCCCCAGGTGATACATAAGCCCAGTGAAGTTAGAGAAGCCCTGCCTTAGAGAAGACGAATTTGATTCTAGGGTGTGGCCGGTTTTGTTACTGTGTTTGTTAACATTTATTGATAGTATGTGTGAGGCGTTGTGCTTCACAGTCATTGTTAATTAGATTCTATTTTCGAAGGTCACAAATATGTTAAATTCATCTTATAAAATAGAAGTTTATTGTAAGGAAGATTAAGACACTAGCCCAGCTTTCTCTAGGAAGATCTGTGGGAGGCATTTACTATACTCGAAGATCAAGTAGCAGCCCCTGTGGTCACCAGAAGTCCAGGTGACTGAAAAATGGTTGTAGATGGACCTGAAGCAGAAGTCTTCTCCACCTCCCTGTCGACATTCAGGTTTCTGCTTCCTCAGAATGTCTACAATCCCCTACTCCTGACCATCTGCAGGGGTCCCAGAGGGGCCCAGGTATTTTCAGTAATCGTTTAGAATTGGATAGAAAATATTGGTGTACATTGTACATTTTATTTTATTTTTTATTTATTTATTTATTTATTTTGTCTTTTTGCCATTTCTTGGGCCGCTCCAGCGGCATATGGAGGTTCCCAGGCTAGGGGTCGAATCGGAGCTGTAGCCGCCGGCCTACGCCAGAGACACAGCAACACAGGATCCGAGCCGCGTCTGCAACCTACACCACAGCTCATGGCAACGGATCGTTAACCCACTGAGCAAGGGCAGGGACCGAACCCGCAACCTCATTGTTCCTAGTCGGATTCGTTAACCACTGCGCCACGACGGGAACTCCCCATTGTACATTTTAAAAAAAATCAGGTAAGGACTAGTTTCGTGGAGTTTTTGCTGGTGTGTGTATGTGTGTTTTCTGGGTCACAATGTAAAACACATTTTTACTGCAGTCAAAATGTTTGAAAACCCTAAGAGACCGTCAAGACTAATTCTTGTTAACATAGCATTAAGCCAACGATGGAAGGCTGTATTGATGTAAATCAACTATGTTCCAATAGCAATTTTTTTTTTAAAAAAAGAATAACTGCAAAAGGCTCTACATCACATCATAAAAACCTCTTGAGATCATTCTTCACTGTCTTTGGGATTCATATCTACCTACAACATTCTAACTTTGCCCAGTTTTCCACCCTTCCCAGGTCCATCTACCCATTTTGCCTTCTGATACAGTATGTCATCAGGTATATACTATGAACTTTCTTTCACTACAGCCTGACTCTCCCTTGAGGATTCGGTTTCCCCTAAAACTCTGACAAGTGATAGTGATGACTGTTTATTTTCTTACAGTCTATAAATTGCTTGGTCTCGAGGTACGGTGAAAGCCTTTATCCTTGCTTCCCATTGCCATTTCTGGGGGAAAATAAAAAAGGCTGTTTCTTAAAACAAGCAAAAATATCCCCAAAAGCCTATTTTGGGGAGACATATGTCATCCCACTCAGGGT
Source organism: Phacochoerus africanus (assembly GCF_016906955.1). NCBI lineage: Eukaryota > Metazoa > Chordata > Mammalia > Artiodactyla > Suidae > Phacochoerus > Phacochoerus africanus. The sequence continues at coordinate 33,285,162 of NC_062545.1, forward strand.
TGTAATATAGTGTGGTGCAGGCAGAACCTGCACAAGGCTGGAAGACAATGGCTGTCACCAAAGAAGGGTGCCATTTTCAACCTGCACAGAAACATAAACCATTTGACAAGCCTAGTTTCAGCCAAGCTGCATTTCTCAACACGGTGATTTTCTGCTTCCTGGGAAGGCACCCACCGTATGGACTAGCAGCCACCCTGATCAGACCACTTCATCTTTTACTGTCGTTACCTCCAGTACTTCCCTCATTCACTGGAGGGAATCCCTAGCTTCTTACTTTTCTCTCTACCATTACCTTAGTCATAATTCTTGGTAAATCAATGCCCATAATGTTACCACTTCCCAAATTTCCATCTCAGGTATATCACTGTTAAATGACTCCCTTATACCATTCTGGATCACACTCCGTAGTATATATATTTTAAAAATTCTTCAGGCCTACAAAGAGCTCCCTTCAGCATCCACACTTTGGACAAAAATCCCAATTCCTAGTTAAATTTGATTTTCTGTTTCTTCTTTTTCATTCTGGATGCTGAAAGTGGCTAAAGAAAAATGTGTGACTATACAGACTGATGGCACTTTATTTACATTATATCCCAAAATATTCAAATATGCCCCCAAATGACTTGGTAATGCTATTACATCTCCTTGATCTTTTTACTCTCTAAGATGTCTATTTCATGCCTTCTCTTGTCTTTTAACCTCCAAAATATCCTCCCCATTCTCATTCTTCAGTTGTGACTTTGCTTTACCTTTTATCTAGGAAGGATGTCCTCATTATCCCTTCACCAACCTATATTTCAAGCACTGTGAGTAGCCTGAGATTGTAAAAGCTAATAAGTTAGCTTACCATAGGGCCACAAATGCCAGCAGAAGACAAAGGACTTCTGGCAAACAACATATGCATCAGCATATTTACTGTCAGTTCTCTCTGCACCATGTCCTTCACAGACGAGCCCAGATGGACACCTGTACCTGCTATAGGTTGTGCTATAGGAGAGAAATCCTGAGCCTAGAGACCCATATCTTTTATAATAGGCAGCAAGCACGCCTACCTTTTTCTCCAGAGGAGACAATATCACTGTTTTCTAAGGCTGCTCATGATACCAACAACCTTGAAAAGATATATGGAAACAAAATGAGTCAGTGCCTCTGCCTGCAAGATGTGCAAAGCCATGAGAAACTCATGAATTATCTCCCAATATTATGTGGTTCTGGACCACAGTCACTCACTTTCCTTTGTGGCTGAGTTGTTTAGGCTCCTATCTAAGTCTCCTATACACATTTTTCTCTTACAGATGGAAACCCATCTCTTCTGCCTACTCATTGATACCTCTTTTTCAATTTTTTTTTTCTTTTTAGGACAGCACCCGAAGCATATGAGGGTTCCCAGGCTAGGGGTCTAATCAGAGCTGTAGCTTCCAGCCTACACCACAGCCATAGCAACACCAGATCCTTTTTTTTTTTTTTGCAACACCAGGTCCTTAAGCCACGGAGTGAGGCCAGGGATTGAACCCGCAACCTCATGGTTCCTAGTCGGATTCATTTCTGCTGAGCCACGATGGGAACGCCTCAATTTCTTTTCTTTACAGGATCATTCATATCATCAACTAAATGGTTTAATAATTTCCATAATTTTTTTAAAGTGGAAAGAAAAAACTCTTGACATCACATCTTCCTCCAGTACTGACCCTTTTCTCTTTTCTCCCTCCAAAAGTCATGTAAAATATTTCTCTCCTAAATCTCATTATCTTGCCTTCACCTCTCATTTTCTCTTGAATCTACTCTACTCAGGTTGGTGTTCCTGCCTCTCCACTGAAACTGTTCTCGTCAATGCCATTGATGACCTCCACATAGCTTAATCCAATAGTCAATTCTGCATCTCATCTTAATTGACCTTCCAGCAACATTTGACACAGCTCATTAGTCTCGTCTTCTTAAAACACTTGCTTCACTTGACTTTCAATCCTGATTTACCCCCCATGTCACTGTCTGTCTGCCTCTCTTCAGTCTCCTTTATTCACTCCCATCATGAGCTCATCCTCTGTGATAGCTTTAAATACTATCCATACTCTGATGACTCCTAAATGTATTTCTATTGCCTTAGCCTCTCCACGATCAAAGATTCTTCTCTATGACTGTGCACTTACCATTTTCTCTTAGATGCTTAAGCCTAAGAAGTCCAAAATCAAAGTCTTAATCTACTAATTCCCTCCCTGGCATCCTCTATAGATCTTAATTCTCCTACAACCTCGCCTATTTCAATAAGGTCACCACCATTAATGAAATGTTCAGGCCCAAAACCTTGGAGCCATCCTTGATTCCTTCCTTCCCTCACATCCCCATATATAATCCACCAGCAAATCCTATAGATTTTTACTTCCTAAATATATTCAAAATCCACCATTTGCACAAATACTCTATTACACGCCACCACCATGTCTTCCATGGATTATCGGAACAGTCTTCTCAATTGCCCCTTATTCTATTCTCTATGCAGTATTCAGAGTGTTAAAAATCTTCAATGAGGGGGGGTTCCCACCGTGGCACAGTGTAAACGAATGTGACTAGGAGCCATGAGGTTTTGGGTTTGAACCCTGGCCTCAATCAGTGGGTTAAGGATCTGGCATTGCCATAAGCTGTGGTGCAGGTCACAGACTGGGTTCAGATCTGATGGAGCTGTGGCTGTGGCGTAGGCTGGCAGCTGTAGCTATGATTGGGTCCCTAGCTTGGGAACCTTCATATGCTGCAGGTGCAGCCTTAAAAAGCAAAAAACAAACAAAAACAAAAAACAAAAAATAAGCCAAAAAAAAAAAAAAACCCACCTTCAATGAGGGATTTCCCTGGTGGTGCAGTTGGTGAAGGATCTGATGTTGTCACTGCAGCAGCTCAGGTTGGTTCTGTGGCATGGGTTTGATGGCTGGCTCTGGGAACTTCCACATGCCATGTGCACAGCCTTCCCCCACCCCAAAATGCTTTGAATTCCTCAATGACTTTCCATTACATTTAGAAAAAAATCCCAGGTCCTGGCCATGGTCTACAAGGACTTCCATAATGTACACCACCTACCACCTCTCTGACTTCACCTCCCTCTTCCTCACTGTGCTCCAGTCACACAAAACTCTCCCCAATTCCTAACCACTTCACACATGCTCTCTCCACAGAACCTTTGCTTTTGAAGTTCCCTCCATGTGGAAAAGCCCCCCCCCCCAGGTAACTGCATGGCTCAATTTCTCAATTCTTTCAGATTTCTGCTCAAAAGTCTCTTTAGTAGAAAGGACTTCCTTGGATACCACATCCCAAAATAGCATAATCTGCCCGTTACTTTCTATCCCCTTATCTGCTTTATTTCTCTTTGTGGCACTTAGCACTGACATTACATAGCTACTGAATTTCAGTGACTCTGAGATGTTATCAGTTGGAACATGTGCCATTATTTTATATACCCATCAAGAAGGAGAAACTCTCACCAATAAAATTCATATCGTCTTTCTTATCTCTTAGAATTTTTATTTTATATTCATTGGAAGTGGTCTTTTAGACTTATTTAGACATGTTTTTTAAAATCATATATCCTTCATGCACAAAAAGGAAATCAGAAGCAAAATAAATCGATTCCATTCCATTCAGAATTTAATATTCTGATATATTCTTCAACTCATACTCAATGTCACCATTTTTTCCACACAATACCTCACGAATAAAATGCAAAACAGCTTCATCCACTTGTGAGTGTCTTCCTTTCCTAGAACTCACACAATAAGAAATATGGAATTGTGGTCATTCTGCAAATAATATTACTTGCTTCTCTAATATCAAATTTATGTTTCATTGTGCCATTTCTGAGCCTGGCTGTCTACACAATAACTTTTCTTTTTCAGCTATACAAGAATACCATATTTTGAAGACATTTTAAACAGTATTTAAGGTCCACACATAGAGTATCAGCCATTCACATGATTCAGTTGTGTTTATACTTATAAACAGATAACTAAGTTCACAAGAGTGAAACAACTCTGTGACTGCTCTCTGTCCAACTGTGGTTTTATGATGCCAATGACTGTCAAATGCATTCTATTTTCAGAAATCTAAAAAGGTGAAAAAATGCATGTCTTCAAATCAATTAAATATAATATGTGTTTGCCTCTCCCACCAGAATATGAACAGTAGAAGGGAAGGAAATAGTTTTCTTTTGTTCACTGACTATATTCTCAAAACCTACTGTTCGTCGAATAAATAAATAAACTTCTGCCTCCATTACTAACAGTTAACTCTAGTACTTCACACTTAAAATCCCCAAGACAGAGGATTCAGTTGATTTAGTCACCATGTAATATAAGGTGCCCCCACTGGGGGACTTCCAGCTTTGCAGGCACCTCACAGTTCACTGACAAGCCATCTAGTCACTGACACACATAAATGGCCATCTTTGGTATCAGCAACCACCTTAGAACCTTGCCAGCAGTAGCCACGGCTTCCAGGGGAAACCCAGAAAAAGAAAATTCAGCTCTAAAAATCTGTGAGATTTTTATGACAACTGTGAAGCCTTCCAAGAGGGCCTTGAATAAGGTAAGTGCTTCAAAGCCTCAGGGAAAAGCATAAAGGAGCTGGAGGGAACTGTATTGGACCTGCCTGATGACCACTTTTTTTTTTTATTTAATCTCTATAACAACTTTTTAAAGCAAAATTCTTTTCAACATTTGAGAGATAAAAGTCAATCAATAAAATGAATTAGTCTCTTATTCAAAGCCACACAATGGCATATTTAATGGAAATTTGGTGTATTTCTACTTGGTGATACATCTCCCAGGTGCCAAGCCTTAGGCTGGGGCATTTCATGGTGTTAAAAGCAACTGTGGGTCCTGAGCTCACTGAACTTAAAGACATTGATCAAAGGAATATTAGCTACATACTTAATGTGGAACAAGTATCAGAATTCTATACATCTACCTAATTCTGACTATAAGCATCTAAGCCTATTAGGCTGAGTCATTTCAGTGTCTTTTTTTCCTGCCTACACAGACTCATGGACTAAGCTGTACAAAGATGCTGGAGTCTTAGGTGACACCAAAGCATTTGGAAGCCCTTGCAGTCATCAGACTGTACTGTTTTTTGTTCAAGATAATCATCATCCATCGTTTATATGGCTCTTTCTGTCCAAAAGTTCTATTTTTAGGAGTTCCCATTGTGGCTCAGTGGAAACGAATCTGACTAGTATCTATGAGGATGCAGGTTCCATCCCTGGCTGTGCTCATTGGGTTAAGGATCCAGAGTTGCTGTGAGCTGTGGTGTAGGTCGCAGATGTGGCTCAGATCCCACATTGCTGTGGCTGTGGTGTAGACCAGCAGCTACAGCTCCGATTCAACCAACTGAGCCACAATGGGAACTCCCCTGTGGGGTTGAATCAGACATAGTATCTATGAGGATGTGGGTTTGATCCCTGGCCTCACTCAGTGGGTTAAGGGTCTGGCATTGCTGCAAGCTGTGGCATAGTTGCTGTGGCTGTGGTATAGATTGTAGCTGCAGCTAGGATTTGAGACCCAAGCCTGGGAGCTTCCATATGTTGTGGGTGTGGCTTTATAAAGAAACTAAAAATTAAATAAGAAACTGCCAGGAACCCATGGCCCCCTTCTCATTCACAATCTATAGAACTTCCTGTTCTCCCTGTAAGTCACTCAAAATCACTCGTCTTCTCCCCTGTAGCCACACAATATCATGTCTTCAGTGGGCATTACCAAAAGAAAAAGTGTCCATCCACCTCAGGCATCTTTGGCTAAAATCCTGGATCAAGGAACTAAAAATCTTGGATACTTGCATAAAAGACAGTGTGAGAAAATACAGGAAAACAAATAAATTGGCGGTATAGTGGTAGTATATTATTCTGCCAATCTTCTCATTCAATTGTCCCCCAAGAGGGACCCAGGTCACTGTTCCAAGTTGGGTTCTTCACAAAGCAGCACCTGGCTTGAAACCAAGCACCTGATTTTATTCCTAGCTGCTCAGGAATGACACCTGCCTGTCCTTGCCTGTGCAGTGCAGGTATCTCCAGGCCCAGAGACATATAATAATGTCAGAGGAGGAAGGTCAGAGGTACAAGGATTATAGATTTCCTATAATTCTCAAATATTAAATTGTCTTTCCTATAAGCCACCTAAAGGTGGAAAAATGACATATAATTTTATTTCATTTATGTGTAACAATCCCCACCTTATTCATAGGGCATATCTTTCAATGCCCAGTGGATGCAGACAGTACTGAAAACTCTCTATATACTTTGTTTTTTCCTTTACATAAATACATATGATAAAGTTTAATTTATACATTAGTCACTGTAAGGGATTAACAACAATAATTTAAAATAGAACAATTATAACAACATACTGTAATAAAAGGTGTTTGAATGTTGGGAACTTTCCTTCTTGAAATAACTTATTTTACAAATTTCATGCCTTTTCCAGCTTACATACGCACTTGTCACTCACTGAGGCCATTTCTTTCTTTTCAAGTTTGCGATGGCACAGTGAAACTAGCTGTGAAACAAATTTCATCTTTGTCACCATTTCATGGATAGAAGAATCATTCTTTCTATAGAGTTTAGCAACTTAAGCATATGATTTTTTTTTCTATCCTTATTAAGTTGACATGTCACCTATTCACCTAAAGGAAGCACTTTACAGCTTCTCTTTAGCAAATCCGAATTGCCAGCGGCACTACTCTTGCGCTTTGGGGACATAATTAAGTAAAATAAGGATGACTTCAACACAAGCACTGTGACGTCAAGACAGTAGATCTGATAACCAAGGTGGCTACTAAATGACTAAAGGGCGGGATACACCTGACCAACGGGTCTTTTGCTGCCCTGGCGGGACTTAGCAAGAACACGCGAAATTTCATTACTCTACTCAGAACGGCGCGCAATTTAAAACTAAAGCATCATTTATTTCTGCAATTTTCCATTGAATATGTTCAGACTGCAGTCGACTGTGGGTAAATGAAATCGTGGAAAGCAAAACAGCAGATAAGGAGGGTCTTCTTTACCACCAGATTCCAAAAGGAATTTAAGGCAGCTACGGAATTTAAGGAAGATATTTAATGACAAACGTTAAAACGAAAAGGGGTTGCCGCTTGACCTGAAATTTCAGTTTATCAGAGTAGTTCATTCAAAACGTCCCAGTTAAGACATAAAATATCTATTGTTCTTACTCGTGTGGGAAAGAGTTCTTGAATGATTTTGCCAAGCTAGAGAGGAAAAAGATATTGTTTTTGTTTTTCCAAAAAGATAATTAGTATCCTCCTGTTACTTTTCTCAATTTTTATTTATTTTTAATTTTTTATTGTTATTTCCCCAATACAATTTTTTCCCTACTGTATAGCATGGTGACCCAGTCACACATACATGTATACATTCTTTTTTCTCACATTATCATGCTCCATCATAAATGACTAGATACAGTTCCTAATGCTACACAGCAGGATCTCATTGCTAATCCATTCCAAAGACAATAGTTTGCATCTATTAACCCCAAGCTCCCAATCCATCCTTCCCCTCCCCTCCCCCTTGGCAACCACAAGTCTATTCCCCAAGTCCATGATTTTCTTTTCTGTGGAAAGGTTCGTTTGTGCCATATATTATATTCCAGATATAAGTGATATCATATGGTATTTGTCTTTCTCTTTCTGACTTACTTCACTCACTATGAGTCTCTATACTCCATCTATGTTGCTGCAGATGGCATTATTTTGTTATTTTTTATGGCTGAGTAGTATTCCATTGCACGCACGCGCTTGCGCACACACACATCTTCCTAATCCAATCACCTGTTGATGGACATTTGGGTTGTTTTCACGTCTTGGCTATTGTGAATAGTGCCGCAAAGAACATACGGGTGCATGTGTCTTTTTTAAGGAAAGTTTTGTCTGGATATATGCCAAAGAGTGGGGTTTCTGGGTCATATGGTAGTACTATGCATAGTTTTCTAAGGTACCTCCATACTGTTCTCCATAGTGGTTGTACCAGCTTACATTCCCACCAACAGTGGAGGAGGGTTCCCTTTTCTCCACACCCCCTCCAGCATTTGTTATTTGTGAACTTAATTAATGATGGCCATTCTGACTAGTGTGAGCTGGTATCTCATGGTAGTTTTGATTTGCATTTCTCTAATAATCAGGGATGTTGAGCATTTTTTTTCATTGCTTGTTGGCTATCTGCATATCTTCCTTGGAGAAATGCCTACTTAGGTCTTTTGCCCATTTTTAAATTGGGTTGTTGGCTTTTTTGCTGTTGAGTTGGATAAGTTGCTTGTATATTTTAGAGATTAAGCCCTTGTCAGTTTCCTCATTTGAAACTATTTTCTTCCATTCTGTAAGTTGTCTTTTTGTTTTCAGTTTCCTTTGTTGTGCAAAAGCTTGTCAGTTTGATGAGGTCTTATTGGTTTATTTTTGCTTTTATTTCTGTTGCTTTGGGAGACTGACCTGAGAAAACATTTGTAAGGTTGATGTCAGAGAATGTTTTGCCTATGTTCTCTTCCAGGAGTTTGATGGTGTCTTGTCTTATATTTAAGTCTTCGAGCCATTTTGAGTTTATTTTCGGCATGGTGTGAGGGTGTATTTACTAAGCCACCAAAATTATGAGGGGAGCGGGGAGGTAGGCAATGTCAGTAACATGTTTTAAAATACATTACCTAGGCTAACAAGTTTTTAAATAGTCTTAGTTTTGGCTGAGGTAACAAAGACCAACAACAAAACACTGGTTTCAAAATCTCTGATGTTCTAGGGGGAGGTGCTAGGCCAACGCTTTAAACTGATTACTTCAACCTCTATTTCACTATTTACATGAAGGTATAACCTTGGTGAAATTAACAATGCAAAGAGACAGAAAGAGAGTTTCTTTGGAGAATGTTGTTGCAAATCTTGGGGGTTCCCTGAAAAACAGTGCCTTGTCATTTCCCCCTTTTCTTTAAGCCAAGCTAAAGAGAAGGCTTGACGGAAACTAATCAGAGAAGATGACCTATGGTTTCTGAAGTTGGGAAGAATGAACACTGGTGGAAAAGCTGTACCTAGAGCAGCCCAAAGTAGCAGAGCAAGAGGGGGAAGGAGTTGTACTTGGAAATTCCTCATTTTTCAGCAACAGTGGCCATGGGTTCATGAGTGGCTCCTGGTGGACTACATTTAGGCCATGAGGAAGAAAGCTGCCTTAGACACTTGTTGAATCAGGTTCAATAGCACTTCCTGGAAAGGAGTTCTGGTGATGTGTGGGAACAAAGGGATGAAGCATATGTAGCCTACAAGATTATAGGCATTGCCCAAATCTGGACAATTGCAGAGGGAGGCCTTTAGTAAGAAGTGTCTTCAAGGAATCCAGAAATGACTCCCTTAGAGGATATTATGGTTTGTGCCTCCCCCAAATGTATATGTTGAAATCCTTATGCCCAATGTGTCGATATTAAAAGGTGGGACATTTGAGAGGTGCTAGGTCATGAGTGTGGCATGCTCATGAATGGTACTAGTGCCACTGTAAAAGAAATCCCCTCAGAGCTCCCTAGCCAGGTTCATCCATGTGGTTGCATATGGCAGAATTTCTTTCTTTTTTGGAGAGGTCAAATAATATTCAATTATATATGCCACATTTTCCTTTTTTTTTTTTCTTTTTTGGGCTACACCCATGGTGTATGGAAGTTCCCAGGCTAGGGGTCAAATAAGAGCTACAGCTGCGAGCCTCTACCACAGGTAGAGAAACACAGGGTCTGAGCCACATCTGTGACCTACACCACAGCTCAAGACAATGCTGGATCCCCGACCCACTGAGTGAGGCCAGGGATCGAAGCTGCATCCTCATGGATACTAGTCAGATTCATTTCTGCTGGGCCACAATGGGAACTCATTTTTCTTTATCCACTCATATGCCAATGAGCAGTTGGGCTGTTTCCATAAATTGCTTGTTGTGAATAGTACTTCAGTGAACATGGAATTGCAGATTATCTCTTCAAAATCCTGATTTCAGTTCTTTGGACAGATGCCCAGGAAAAGGACTGTTGAATCACATAGTAGTTCTATTTTTAATTTTTGAAGACTATATATACTGTTTTGGTAGGTGCTGTAGCATTCCCACCAACAGGGCATGAGGGTTCTAGTTTCTCCATATCCTCCCCAAAACTTTTTTTTGTTTTTTTATAATAGCCATCCTAATGATATGCTAAGTGAAATGTCATATAGAAGTGCATGATTCCACTTATGTGAAGTACCTAAAATAGTCAAATTCACAGAAGCAGAGAGTAGAAGGATGGTTGCCAGGGTTGGGCTGCAGAGATCAGGGGAGGTAAATGGGCAGCTAGAGTTAAATGGATATAAAGTTCCAGTTTATTCATGCAAGATGAATACATTCTAGAGATCTGCTTATCTAGTGCCTATACTTAACAATTCTGTATTGTGTACTTAAAAGCTATGTGGGTACATCTCATGTTAAGTGCTCTTACCCCCCCCACACACACACAAAGGGTAGGAGAATGAGGAAATTCTTTCAGGTGATGGCTATGTTAATTACCTTTACTGTGGTATATGCATATGTCCAAACTTATCAAACTGTATACATTAAATATGTGTGGGGGTTTGTATGTTAATTATATCTCAATAAAGCTATTTCTTTAAAAAGAGACATACTTAGAATGAACTCTACAGACTAATGGGTCATATTCTAATCCCCGCTCTCCTTTCCATTCATACAGTAGTTCTGACATTATCCTGTGGAAACAATGTCAAATAGCCTTGAATTACTATGTAACTAAAATTACTTTCCTTTGTTCTTTTCCTGGCTGATTGTTTTAGAATGTTCAGGTTTTTTTCCTGCACATAGTTCTGTCCTTTGTACTTTTCATCTGCATTCCCTTTGCCACCACAACCTAACATTTAAATAAACTGTGTTTTTAAAAAATACTTTATTTTTTAGAGCAGTTTCAGGGTCACAGTAAAATTGAGCAGAGAGTTCCCTTACACTTCTGAGAATTATACATATATAATTTTGTTATGTATACATACAATTTTATTATGATATTTTACCACTATATAAATAAATAAAAATAAATAAATATATTTATTTATATAGTGGTAAAACATACAACAAAAGTTACCATTTTAACTATTTTTAGGTGTACAATTCAATGGTATTAAGTATATTCACACTGCTGTGCAATCTTCACATCATCCATCTCCAGAATTTTTTCATCATCCTAAACTGAAACTCTGTGCCTATGAAAAAATAACTCCCCATTTTCTCCTCCCCCCAGTTCTGGTAACCACTATTCTACTTTCTATCTCTATTAATTTGACTATTCTGGGTATCTCATATAAGTAGAATCATACAGTATCTGTCCTTCTGTGTCTGGCTTTTTCACTTAATTTAATGTTTTCAAGGTTCATCTGTGTTGTAGCATGTGTCAGAATTCCTTCTCTTTAACCCTGATAAATAGGGTGTTTTTTTTTTAAGTTGAATAATATGCCATTGCATATATGTATCACATTTTATTTATCCATTCGTCTGACAGACAGTCATTTGGGTTATTTCCACCTTTGGCTATTGTGAATACACTTTGTCACTTTAATTGAGAGTCTTCCACTGATTATTTCCCCCCAAAGAAAACCTTCCTAACATTTTCATCCCTCACTATCCCTATTACTGGGGTAGCTTTGGGCTTACTCTGGAATACTTACCATCACATGACACTTATTCATTCTTTACTTAGAAACTTCCAATGTTTTCTTAGCTCACCCAGAGGAAAAACTCCAAAGCTTTACTTTTCCCATAAGACTGTCCACCACGGGATTTCAGGGAAAAAACGTAATGTCTCCATGATGACAGCCATCCAAAGTTTCCCTTTATTCTCACTTTCTGGAAAGGAGCTGTTTGCTCCTCTCCTATGACAGAAAGATTCTGCTCTGCCTCACACCGTTTGATGGTTTCTCATTTCTCCTTAGAGCCTACAGTCTGACCAGCATGAAGAAAGCCAACACCACAATCAGGCAAACAACTCACCATAGGGTACATTTACTGTTGAGAGGCAAATTAGTAGTGCAGAAAATCTACTGGGAAAATGTGTCAGAACACAGAGCAAAATACAAAGAGCTGGAATTAATGAGGGAAAAGAAAATAGGAGGACAGATCCAGGAAACCCAACAAGGGATTGATTCAGCATGTGGGACTTCTGGAACTCAGAAGGAGGCAAATTGGAAGTAGAAATTAAATTATGAGATAAAACTTCCCTGAGCAGCAAGAGACTGGAGTGCACAAATTAACAAGATTTACCAAATTTTACAATTACTTAAAAAAAAATATGACACTTTCACTTCTAACCATGCTGGTTTTAGAGGAAATAGATTTACCCTCTCACGTTAAATACCTAGAAAGTCAGAATATGTATAACAACCATGATCACTGAGAAAAAAGGAAACAAGTGACATGAGCTCTATGAATGTCCCCACTTACATAGCTTGAGTATCATATTGAAATTCCTGGAATTTAAGAATAAACAATTACAAGATGGAACAGAACATGTGGGGGATCAAGGAAATAAGAACATTCTAATTCTCAGGAATGGGAAGGGGAAAAATAAACAAACATACAGAATTAGATATAGTTATATTCTCATGTCACAATAGGTAAATACAGATTTAGCTACAGGTTTAATCACCAGAAAGATTTTATAAAGAAGAAATTCTTTTGTGTGTGTGTGTGTGTGTCTTTTTTGCCTTTTTAGGGCCACACCCAAAGCATATGGAGGTTCCCAGGCTAGGGGTCTAATCGGAGCTGTAGCTGCCAGCCCACACCAGATCCATAGCAATGCAGAATCCAAGCCGTGTCTGCAACCTACACCACAGCTCATGGCAACTCCAGAGCGCCAACCCACTGAGTGAGGCCAGGGACTGAACCCGCAACCTCATGGTTACTAGTCGGGTTTGTTAACCACTGAGCCATGATGGGAACGCCTAAAAAGAAGAAATTCTAAATTACCAAATTTGAAAAAGATGTAAGGAAAAATTTGACATTGATAGACCAGATAATAAAGAGAGGAAATAATAATAACAATTTCTTGGTAAAATATCAAGAAAACATAACATAATGGAAGAAATAAAATTAAGTATATCAATTCTCATTAAATTTTTGCCATGGTCATATTAAAAAAATCTAAAAATGAAAATAATCTAAAATAAATTTCCAAAGAAATGTTGAAAATGAAGATATGCTCAAAGACAGAGCAGGTAGATACAAACAGACTGCAGGTGTGAATATCAATAAACAGCAAGGCCAAAAACATTAAACCCAACTGAGGCATTATTTAGAGGTAAGAGACACAGTTCCCCTAGATTCAGGAAAGTTTTGTCCCATAATTTATGCATAATTTTATTCACAAAATAATATATCCGTCAAATATAAAAGGGTTTTATAAAGTACAGCTAGATCTTTAATGAAATGTAGTGGAAGAATTTAATATACATTTTCCAGAATTTGATAGCTCAAGTAGATAAATAATAAGTAAGGACATAGATTATTTTAATAATATAATCAACAAGCTATAAAAAAAAAACTGTGTCTTACATCAGAGAACATATATTCTCTGCTTAGATCATGGAACATGTATAAAAATCAATCATGTTCTTGGCCACAAAGAAAACAACAAATTCTGTAAAATAGAGATCTTACAGACTGCATTTTGTGGTAACAATTTAATGGAGTTAGAGAGAAAAAGATAAATCGAGATCAAAAAACTTAACTCCCAGAGTTCCTCTGTGGCTCAGCAGGTTAAGAATCCAGCATTGTCACTGCAGTGGCTCAGCTCACTGCTGAGGCACAGA